>NC_041060.1:9434773-10034773 GCF_900634775.1 Gouania willdenowi | reverse complement strand
CCCTCAGTAATGACAGCGTAATAACAGTAGACGAATGTTTGTTAGCGGTGTATATCATAGACCAGCGGCTCTGGAGCCTCATGTGGCTCTTTGACTCTTTTGCAATGGCTCCCTGTAGCTTTAAAAAAAATATGTTAAAATAATGAATTGTTATTTCTTACAGAGGGTATTGATGATTAATGACATTAACTTCAAATATGATGATGATGAAACAATTGGTTAACCTAAAAATAACTCACATTGTGCAATAACTCTGCCACCTTCCTACTTCAACTTTCCCTGCACCTGTGGTAAACCTTAAGTTTTAAAGATAACTAAACTAACAAAAAAGACTATTGTGGAAGAAAACAGAGTTTGTATTTGTGTGGGGAAATATGTATGCTTGATATGTTGCAAGAAATGAGCATTTAGCATGTGTTCACCGACATGATCATGTGTTCTCAAATTCAAGTTATTTTTAGTCGCCCTTCAAATCCATTAACTCATAAAAGTGCTTGATATTATTTTAACTGTATAGAATTTTATACACTGCATTGCCTTCATTGAGATGGGTTTTTTTTTTTTTGCGGCTCCGGAAGTACTTTAATCCAGGCAAGATTAGGCAAAATGGCTCCTTTGAGAGTAAAGGTTGCATACCCCTGTCATAGACTGTAAAAAAGAAAAGTGTATATGGAGCTATATTTGTGTTTTTATTATTCAATTAAAAAAAAAAAATCACTTCAATTAAAATGAAACATTTCAATCAATAAAAAGTTTATTTCAATCTGTAATGCTGATTAAAATGTAATTTCCCTGACGGAGACTTCCCAAATGATGACTTAAGTCTATCTAATCTAATCTAAATACATATTTTCAATCAAGGAAAAAGTGTTCAAATGCAAAAAAATATAATATTGAGACCTATATGATTACATCTGAACACTTTTTTTCCTTGATTTTTTTTTTTTTTTTTTGATTGAAACGATTATTTTTTAATTATTGAATAATAAACTTTTTTTTATTGAAAAAGTTTTTTTAGATTGAACTTTTTTTTTTTTTTTTTTAGGGGGGGTTGAATAATAGACACAAATCTACTTCCATACTAGTAACTTTTTTAGATAGAAAAAGGTTTTTTTTAGATTGAAGTAAACTCTTTTTTTATTGATTGAATAAAAGACACAAATCTACCTCCATACTAGTAAAGTTGACTTTTTTTTTTTTTTTTTTTAAACTAGTTACATATTTTAAGTCTATGGAAAGCCGTCTGAGCATAAAAATAAATCATGTACTCAATTTTTGTTTATTAGTGCACAAGTAGACTTTACTAATGAAGCAAAAAGTGTCTTTGGTAAGCCTTGTAAGTTATATACTAATAAGGGGCGGGGAAAAGATAATTCAGGCTTGCCATTGGCTGTCTAAAATATTAGAACCAATCATAATCTCTCCTACCTCATTTGCATTACAGTTTACTAGAAGTACTAGTGAATCTTTTGGCCTAACTAGTAGTAGACTGAAAACAGCCTACGAGTACTACTACTGAGATTTACTAGTGCACACGTTAACCCAAAATGAGTGTTGCCTATTCTAAACTAGAGCACTAGTAGAGCTTTACTATGGTTCAGCCTCATTTTCTATTTAGTGTCTTTAAATATTGATGAGGGAAATGTGTAAAAGAAGCTGGAAAATGTGTTTCCACATCTTACTGTATTAAAAAAATACCTACATAAGGAAAAAAAAGGTACAAACAAAAATATACCGTAAACAAAAAGAAAACACAGCGACTTAGATTCGACAAGACTTTGAAGTATAGTAAGAAAAAAAGAGCAGTGTTTACTTTTATTCAAACAACAAGGTAAGAAGTTCACTGCTATAGTTACAAACTGAAGATAAAAGTATTCACGAAGACACCATTGATTATAAAAAAGAAATCCCACATGAAATAAAATCATTCACAAGCCACTAAAATCTCAAACACTGTCACGCAGATTTACGCATCGTGCAACAAAAACATCCATACTTCAGCCGTCCCTGGAAGAGATGTCGAGTTTGGACACATACTGAATGTTATTCAGAGTTTTCATTACTTTCTTCCGCCCCACACCATCTCCATCTTCTGCACGTGTGCCTTTGATGACTTGGAAAAGCTGCTTTTCACCACATTGAGTGGAGTTGCTTTCCCACTCAGATAAACTTTATTAATGCAGGTTGGAAGCCACGACTGCTCTTTCTCCTCTCCTTCTTTCATTGCATCTCCCTCTCCTTCCTCCTTGATGTGAACACATGAATAGGCAAATATGTAGCCTGTCATGAAGGCGTCAAAGCCAGCGCGATGTGTTCCTGTGTCTGTCTTCTTCTGTTTATCAGGTTTGGTTGACTTCTCCAACCCTCCTCCTGTTCCTGCACCATTGCTGTGTGCGGCGACTGAATGGGTTTCAGTTGGAGAACGTTTAGCCACCGTGCCGTCTTCACAAATCTTATCCAGCTCAGTTTTCAGGCTTTCACTTTCCTCCTCCTGCACCTTATCATGACCTTCTACCACCGACACGCTGTCTGGACACGCTTTATCCTTTTGGTCGCCTGTTCCCGGCTCTGAGTCCACCTCCATGTGTGGGATTTTGTTTTGAGGGGCACCTTCACTGCTGCCTCCACCTTTTTTCTTCTCCCTCTGTCTCTTTCTCTTCTTTTTCTTGTCGTCTTTATGTTTCTCATCTTGGAGGATGACGAGGTCAGTGTCGTGGGATAACGGGCACTGGGTACCATTTAAACACCAGCCGAAAGCCTGCAGAACAACACACGGAGGCATGTACCAACGATTTTTCAAAAATGTTTGCTAAATACTTTACCGAATTTCCTTGACTTAGTTCTGAACCACTTAGATGTATTCAAGACCATTAGAGCGCAAAAATGAGCGCACCTTTCCAGTGTACTAGTCTACATCCAGCACGGCCATTGTTGGTATTTTACGTGCATTTTTAAAAGTTTTTGCCCACCATTACGACCACTGATGCTCCCAGGCTCGTCTCAGCAGCGTACAAACTAACTTATCGAGAGGTTGAATCCGCGTAAATGTGTGAGATCTCGTGATTCCCGTTCAATGATGCTGCCAGTGTCACGGACTGAGTTTACCTCCATACTGAGATTGTCTTACAGTGCTACGTACTGATACGTACCCGTGCTGGAATTGCAATGCGCAATGTCTGATTTTAAAAAATGCTTAAAACATCACATCAGTTGACCTTCAATAAGAAATCGACCAATGATTAAAAAAATACGACAGTCATGATCAGATTGCTGATTTATATGAATACAACATCTTATTATTGTAAAGTCACATTAGGTTAACTGTTAACTGGCGCCCTGTCCAGGGTGTACCCCCGCCCAGCGCCCTATGAGAGCCGGAGATTGGCACCGGCAGACCCCCGCGACCCTGACGGGAATAAGCGGGTATGAAAAACTTGTGCTTCAGTACATTTTAAAAGATGAAAAGTAATTCATTACATTCCGACACCCGACCGTTACTGAGTAAATTATTATATTTTTGTTTGAAAAAGCTCAACGGACATTGTCAAACTACAAAAAATGAAGCGACCAGAAAACAATCAAATGCATCACATCATTGCCGACCAATCAGATTAAACGTAATGCACGCACGGCGCCAAAACAGGATTGAATGATGGTTATTTTCATGAATGTATTTATACTTAGTGCCTGGGTTGTTGTTTTTTCTAGATGAATTGTTGGTGTTATTCTATTTAAAAACCTTTTATTTTATACAGATGCCTTTGTGGAAAATAAATTAGGTCCCAATTGTGCTAGATTTGGTCTCTTCTTTTATAAATTTATACATGAGATGTTTACTGTATGCAAGGGAACCGTGGCTAGATTTATTACCAAAAATAAACATGAGGGGTAAAAATAATGAGTAACTTTTACTTTGAGTACTATTTAATTGAGCTACTTTTTACTTGTACTTGAGTATTTTATGTCTGACTTACTTGTACTTGTACTTGAGTACAATTTCAATCAAGTAACAGAACTTTTACTTGAGTAGAATAGTCAGTACTCTTTACACCTCTGCATGTACATGCACATTGAGTCAGTTTACTGACTGTAATATCAACGTTGTGTTTTTGTTAATATGGCTAAAACCTACAGAAAAGCGCTGGCAGATCTCAGTCTGTTCCTCAGAGAGCGTCACAGCTGGACACTCCCTGTAGTCCACGTAGGTGGACATGGTTCCAGAGTACACACAGAACTCAATGTAAACATGAGGTCCAGTTGCTCCGGAGCTCACACTGCGACTGTTATCCAGCTTACTGGAGAGAGAAGAACACAAATCAATCAATGTGTTAGGCAATACACACTCACTACTACATACACACATACTACTACATACATACACATTAGGGTTGTGCCCAAGACGATATATCGCGATATTTCGTCTTGCGGGACGTTATCGATACACTACCGTTGAATATCGATTTTCTTTTTTAATATATATATATATATATTATCCTTTTTACACAAGTTAAGTACGAAGCACAAGTTAAATGTTCTCAGGTTTTCAAGTTTACAAAGAACAAATGGACATTAGTATTAGCACTGAAATGTATGTGCAGTCTGCAGTGCAGGTTTAAGTTGTACTTTACACATAGTGGTAAGTATATGTTGTTTATTATTATAATGCACAGACTGAAATGTTTATTTTTCATATCCACTTTTCATAAAACATGTTAATTCTGCTTGTTAAGCAGCACTGATATGTGTCCATGTTTACAGAGAAGTTGATAATACCAGCACTGAAATGATTCATTTTGTTTTTAATGATTTAAAGTTAATTTGCACAAACGTCATGAACAATATTTTGGTGAAGCATTATTTTTACATCAGTCTTCCCTTAAAGACTTAAACATAACAAGGACATGTGACTAGTTGTGGTCAGTGTGTGTTAAGAAGAGCCACTGTGCTGTATACATTGTGTTTTACTTGGATGTCATTCATGTGAAATGGATTCAGTGCAGTCAATACGTTCCAAATTTCTTCAGTGACACAGATATGTTTTTTTTTTTTACCCTTCCTTAGGGAGGGCTGGTGATGGTCACAATTATGCAATAAAATAGAGAGAGAGAGAGAGAGAGAGAGAGAGAGACAGAGAAATAAAAGTGACAGAAATATCATAATGTATCGTGGTTGAAATTTCCCTGCGATAAATCGATCATCGCAGAATCGCTGTATTTTGATAATATCGTTATTGTGGGCAAAAATATCAAAATATATATTGTATCGCAAGGTACCTGGCAACACTCAGCTCTAATACACATCCTACTCTACACTATTAAACATTCAATTTGTAAGGCTTTCATTGACTTAATATCACCTGGGTCATTCAGGACATTTCTGACATTTTTACCAATCCTTCCTTAATAAATCAAGCAGTACACTGTACATTTTTAGTTAGATCCGATGAATACTTTATAAGATATGGCCAATTTAGTGAGGCGTGTCTGTGTCAATATTTATGCATCCTTATATCTTATATATATATATTTATATATATTATAGGAAAAAATATCCTTCATTACCATCAAATCAAAATATCTAAAAAATCTGAATCAAAGCATGCTCGTCTCATTGACGATTTACAGTATAAATGTACATTACATTAGAGAAAAATTATGATGTGAAAAAATATGAAGTAATGATAATTTAAAAAAAAAAAAATTGAGCCAATCACATTTCACTTTGCAATGAGTTTGCCTTTAAACTAAAGAGAAAAAAAAGAGAAAATAAAGAACAAATATTTAAATAGCATGACTTTATAAAAGCAATATATACAATCAATGCTCACCTTTTCTTGTAAGCATATTCCAGGTAGGAAGCAGTGAGCCGCAGCTCAAACTCAGAAACATATTTGGTATCGTAAATGCCAGCAGGAAACATCTCAGACAGGTCGGCCGTAAAGGTGGCGAGGCGCTCGGGCAAATGTGCATAGAAGCTCTAGAGGGACAATAAAAAAAACAATAAAACACAATCAACTATATAAGCATGCAGAATGATGTGAGAAATGCTGAATCATGCTAAAGTTTAGTGACTTTTTTGTAGACTTCTGTAAAAACAAGCAAATAAACCCTGCCTTAAAAAGGTTAATAAAGAAAACCAAGCAGCACTGACACACAGAGAGAAGTACTTTGTACCTGGTAAAGGTAAACCATGTCGATGAGGCCATTGTGAAGTATTAAAGGCTTCTTGGCACGGAGAAGCTCAGTGAAAAGGGCCCGAATGTGAACACCACGGTCGTCTAATCCTCCCTTACATTAGAAAAAAACGGGACGAAAAGAGAAAGTTTTAATTTATTGTTTAGTTTTAGGATTTGAAGAAATATAGAAAAAAAACACATTATCGCACCATCATTACCTTATTATTACCCTTGCAATAGGGGATGCCATGGCTGTACTGCTTGTTAAAGTCGAACCCATGCTGCACGAGGAAGTGGACTGACTGGGGCTCGATGATGTACTCCTCTGAACACAGCAGGGTGACGTTATAAACCTGGACCAGGTATGTATCTGCATCCTGGGGGGGGGGGGGGGGGGGGGGGGGGGAGATGGCCCATCTCAGATACAAAAGATCCATGGTTTCTGACCATTGTACAGTATGTTCACATGTACCACACCTTTTGCTCCTGTTTCTTGTAGCATGCGATTCCCAGGGAGATGATGGAGCGTGATCGCGCTGCATGGCAAATAGCTTTGTATCTATCCTCTATAGATCTAACACATGGTGACACAAGCCAAAGCAAAAATACCATCATAAAGAGTTGAGTGCATATAGGCTGGATTTGAAATGGCATTCAATCGTACTACTCGTACTAAGTTTGACATCAAAATTAGTATGTAGAACATTCACATTAGATAGAATGAAAAGATTGAGTATGTGAGAAATACTATATTGTATGTACACTGCATGTTGGGCACACTTCTAGTCATACTCAACCGCCCCATGATGCATTGCTGGGACAGGCTTCAAGCTAAAAATTAAACATTCCCTTTTCAAAACAAAAGCATCTCTTCTTGTCTTCCATTAGTTGTTTTTAACGCTTTTGTAATTGGGCTCTTGTTTTGAAGCTCACCGGAAGTTTTGTCAGTAGCACAATGGAGGATCGGCGAAAATCTCTGAAGTGTCAGCATGAAATGTGTTCCTGCGAGTTTTATGAATCAAATGAGCACATGTTGATATTCTACTTGGTCACTTTCTTGTTTAAAATGTTTTTAAAACTTTCAAAGGTGGTGAATCAACAGAGATATTTAGTCTCAGTGTGATTCAGGTTTTTGTCGGAAGGTTTGAAATGCATCTTGGGAAACATGGATGTATACTGCAGTGGGAACGGTTTTCATCCTATCATAATTATATAATAGTATATAGTAGATTAGGGTGTAAGAAAAAATTGATTCAGCAATATATTGCAATATTTCACTGTGTGATTATCGTATTGATCCAAAAAAATGTCCAAAACCATTGATTGCGCTAACATGCATAGCACGTAAACACGTTGTTTACATATGTGACGCTTGAATATTGGCAATGAATGAACCGCTGTTAAGGCTCGAAAATAGTTGGAAGTGTGTAGAAAGCTTGTCACCTGAGGACACAATCGTTTATTTAAGGAAACTCACTTTAAGTACAGGTGAACGATTGTGGGACCCATGCAGAATTCCCGAACGCGAGTGGTCAACAGATGTGCACTCCTGGTCCGATGTTCAATGGCCAGACATGTATACATATCTGATAGAAAAACTCAGTGTATATACAAAAGAAAACCTAAACGCATTAAGTCTCTAGATGTTTATAACTACTTGTTATGAACGGGCAGGTAGGCGGGCTGCTGTACTCCTGTTACTGAACGTTTCTGTGTATTTCTGCATATTCTGATTAGTTATAACAGATGAAGATGAGTGTCCATCTCGAGATTAAGTCTCCTCCTCACTGTCTCACGTCTGCATATCAGTCCATTTACAGCTTTTTATGGTCACTTTTTACTGGATCCAGACTGAGATAGCGCTGCATCCGCTCACGTGCACCATCGCCTCAGCAGCGATTACGTCAACACGATCATTTCTGAACAGACGTAACGTGATTATTTGGAAACTTTATGCTGTTTAATTCTATCGTAAACTAGCTGATTTTTACTTTATCCGGAATGTTTCAGCGCTCTCACTCTCTCCGTGTGTGTGTGTGTCAGATACGTCAGCTCTCAGCCTCTGTTTGATAGCGCGCAACCATAAGTCTCATCTTTTCTTCTGTAAAATTGTAAAATTCAAGTCCAGGATTGTTGGCACTCCTATTTGTGCAATCAACAACGCAACACGATGGCAATGTGTTGTTTTTATACGAAAAGAAAAGTGTTTCAATCGCGTGCCAATGCTACTACAATGCAGTTCTCCGGTTGTTTTGCACCGAGCCTGCGCGCGCACACACCTAATTTAGTAGAAAGTGTCTAGAGATACGTTAAACGTAGCCATATCCCGGGACTATGGCTTCGTTCACGGACCTTTTTGACATAAGTGTAAAAGGGTAAGCGGGGAAGCTAAAAATAAATATGAGCAAAAATACAAATGACGGAACTTGAAGTCTTGCGGTGCACCTATCACGTGCTGCGTATGCATAGAGTGGCAGACTTGGACACATTGAACGTATCCATAGCCACGGCCATGGAATACGCTAGTATTCATACGTCACATGAAATGGGTCCATTGTATCGTCCGATTCATGGCAACGCACACCCCTAATAGTACACAGTACATACTCATTGAGTTTATAGTGTATAGTACGGAGTGTTCCATTTCAGACACAGTTGATGTTGATGTTAAAATATGCCATTGAAACTAGTCACGTTAAATATTACATTTAAGACTTGGACTCACTCTGCCAGCAACGCTTTTCTATTTCCAAGGCCACTCAGCTCCTGAAACAACACGAAAGACTTACATTACGACCGGAAGTGTGTTAGAACAATGATCAGGTGAAGACATTTCCTTTGTTTAATTTATGTTAATTAGCATGTTATTATACTGCAGTCAGAATGGCCTACAACTCAATAACACATACTTTCAGATTTCATAAAAATGGATGGAAACATCAATCTACTTGCATAAATATAGACACATTAAATAACAAAATATTTCATCAAATAGTTAATATCTGACTTCACGTGTTTGGAAGATGCATTCAAGACATATTAGCTCATAACAAGTGAATCCTAGACTCCCAAGGCAAAGGAAAAAAAAACAATAACACCAATCCTTAATGCAAAAGCTTAAACTTTTTAAATTAAAGACAAATTTCTCAAAATCTCCTGTGATCTTTCATTCATTGTGTGCCACCCTAAGGCGGCGGAAAAAGAGCCTTCGAGTAATAAATGGCTTTCCGCAAACATAAAGCGTGGATAAACTCCAGATTAAGTGATCTGATTCATGCTTATACTCACCGTGTCCACTGCAATAAAAGACGATGTTTTAATGGCAACAACCATAGCTGGCCAAAGCTCTGTAAAGTTGTCATTTTGGACATCAATGACAGGAACTACTAAAGAAGATGGCATGCTCGTCTCGTTTTCCATTTAAGTGCCACTGGCAACATGGGATATTACCAAAAGAAAATATTAGTATTTTATAATCTTGCAGTTGGTTTATGTTGACGAATGATAGGATTAAATCTTGCAAAAATGAACCGAGTGTAGTACTAAGTTAAATTTTCACTGTAAACATTTCAACGTGCTGTTTTAGGGTCCTTTGACAAAGATTGACGAAAGTCTAAGCATTTGCCTGACTGGAAAATGGAATATATTTTTCCACAAATTAAGACAGATAAATTTCATTGAATAAAAACGTTTTCATAGCAGAGTTATTTTTAATTCAACCGGATTTTTTTTTCTTCTTTCGAGCATTTCTCCTCCTTCTTGTATCGATTTAAATCAGGCGTTTATACAGAGGGTGAATGTAAACAAGACGTCACTCAACCAACCTCCGAGTCCGAGAAGCTGTCCGCCATTTTGGCTCAAACAAAGTCACAAACATTCTATTGCCTTAAAGTACTGCAAACTGTTTTTATTGAACCGTGTGGTGAAAACGCGAGGCGTTGCTATGAGGTCTTTCTCTTCATTATTTATGGAAATGCACCCGTTTATTGTTTTTTACGTGAAGAAACTTGTGCGCTGAAAGTAGTGAGTGGAGTCCCATCAAATATCACTGGTCATCATCATTATTATTATTATTAACACTGTTGTTATAAAGTGTGTGCAATGGGAGGCTGTTCCGCTCCAAATTGCTCCAATTCCACCAGCATAGGCAAACAGTTGTTCAGGTTTCCCAAAGATCCTGCACGTAAAAAGAAATGGGTGGTGAATTGTCGACGAGACTTTGAACCAACGCCTCACTCCAGGCTCTGTGAAGTAAGTTTACTCTTAAATTGTCTGTGAAAAAGCAAAATGATGGAGGGGAAACTTTATTTACAACAACAACACTCAGCAAAGAGGTTATAGTGTAATATCTATCGTTCTGTGATGAGAGTTCCTTCTCTCTTGAATGAAGTGCTTTACACACTATTTAACACCAGTGATGACAATAATAAACACTGGACAGAAAAGTGTGTTTTTAACTGTAATAAAAATGTGGAAAATTGTTGCAAACATGGTATTTAGAGAATAATGATTGATCTATTAAAAAGTGCAAAAAAAAAAAAAAAACCCCGAATTGATTACTATAGGCAAAAAACAAGCAATTTCAACAATATTGTGCCCCATTTTTTATGTATAATTGATATATACAGCATATAATAAATGACAGAAATGTCCTTTTTATTTTAATGTGGAAAAAAAATATTTTTTTCCCATTTTTTCATTTATTTTTTATTTTTTTTAGACTTAATTGTGAATAGAAGTGCAAGCCCTGGCGAATATTTTGGGGTTTCATTAAATGTATGGGCTGTGATATTTATTTACAACTGAATTAGTTGGTCTTTTACACAGTAATTCATGTTTTATCTTTCATTTTTTTTTACCTTTTCTTTTTGGGCCAAATCAGATGCTCTAAAGGGCCACATGTGGCCCCCAGACATTAAGTTTAACATGCTCTTTTTAAGCATCCATGCAGCATGAAAATGACAAATAATTCAGTTGTAACTAAAAGAGACTTGTTGTAATTACTGTATACTTGTATTCTTCATGCATATTTATTCATATATTTCATTTTTTATGGTAATGTAATCTTTGTTTTGACTCTGTGTTTACATTTTGATAATTTTATATATCTTGAGTCATGATTATAATTCCTTCCTTCCTTGCTATAATTTCTATCTGGGATTATTAAAGTCTTTCCAAATTCATGAATTCAATGAATCCCCACAATATTTGGCATGGTTTGTTATTTTTAATCTCAAATTTGTGGAAAGAACTTTAAATAGTTGTAAAATTTTGCAATTTTTCATAAACAATTCCACCAAATTCAACAAAAAATTGGTCACAAAACTACTTTTTCATCCGGTCTGTTCTTCTGTCTTTGTGCTTATTTATGGAAGGATCATTTTGAATTGAGTCAATTTGAGGAAATCGCACGCTCTCCTGCTGGTGGAAAGAAGCTGAAGCCCAACGCCATCCCCACTATGTTTAACTTCGGAGAACCTCCTTACCCCGCAGTCACCAGTTCTTACATCCTGTTACCACTGAAACCTGAACCAGGTGCGTGGACAATACCTGTAAACAGCTGATGAATAATGAACACAGGTGACGCTTGATCTGTACACTGTTGTATTAATAGTGTTCATCTCATTCCTGGAGCCGCTACTTCCTGTTTGAATAATAGTTAAAACACTAATAAACACTTTTATGAGGTGAAATTGAGGGTTAAACTGTTGTAATTTCAGTACACACAGTCAGGTGCTGCAAGGTAACACAGAATATAAACATGCGCTCCAAGCTTTTCACAATAAGAGCTCCGGTTATAAGCAATGCTGCAGCTG
This sequence comes from Gouania willdenowi, assembly GCF_900634775.1. Taxonomy (NCBI): domain Eukaryota; kingdom Metazoa; phylum Chordata; class Actinopteri; order Blenniiformes; family Gobiesocidae; genus Gouania; species Gouania willdenowi. The sequence goes on along the minus strand of NC_041060.1, from coordinate 10,022,782 downwards.
TGGAATATTTTGGTAATTGAGTAATTCCATCGATTAATCTAGTCATCGGATAAAACAAGCGTTTACTTAATTAAAGCTCAATTTTAGATAAAAAACAGAAAAAAGGACCAACAACTAATATCACCCAATACCAACCACTTTGTTTTCTTCTTAATTTTTCTAAATGACATTTGTTAATTATGTGCATATAATGCAAAGCAGAAAAAAAGGCTTATTTGCTGTGAAAAGATTCCACTAAATGTGGGGTCAACCTAAGATGACAAATTCAAGCATGATTAAAAAAACAAATAAATATATTATTATTGTTTTAAATGAACAAGGCTTTGAGGCAGAGAAAATTAATTAATCTTTTTTTTTTTGGTTTTTTTTGTTTGTAATCATTGCAGCTCTAATATATGTTTTTTTTTTTTTTTTTTTTTTTTCAGACAAATCTTTGATATATTTATTTTTAATTCTCTAACTCACTGGTTCCCAACTGTTTTGGGTCATAACCCCATTTAAAATAATAATAATAATAATAATAATAATAATAATTCTAGAATTTGCTTTTGATTATGTTTGTTATACTGTGTTACAAACACAAAGCAGCTTGCTCCAGCTCACATGTTTTTATGCTGTATTCTGTTTCAACTAGATTTATATTTGAGAAAGTGAAAAAAAAATATAGAATACATTTGTTTAAGATTGTGTGTTGTTTTAATTTGAAAAAGATTAATAATTATAAAAAAAAAACTTTTTTTTTTTTTTTCTAAATCATTGCTTATGTTTTATCAAATATAGACTTTTCAGGTGACCCCACACTGCTGTAACTGCTACCTTTAGTATTGCACAGAACGTTTAGTTTTATACAATATAATATTTGAAACAAATAAGCCTGTAAATGGACTACAAGCTTTATCTTTCTTCTATTTTCCTGTGCGTCTAGTGGAGAAGGAGCAGAGTTTTGGTGACCACGGCTATGCTAGGCGGACTCCGCTACCTGGCCTGGAGGATGACGATGCAGAGCGGACGGCTGAAGATCAGCTGCCGTGCTCCCAGTGCCAGCTGCTGAAGAAACAGCTGGAGCAGGAGATGCAGCACACTGCCAGACTGCAGAAGGAGGTACCACCGCTTCTAGAACACAGTATCTGAATAACATCCACTGTTATCCAGGGAGTTTGTTATTATTTGGGCCATAGTATATCATCATATTAATGATGTAAATCATTGTTTTAATCAGAAATAAAATGGGTTAAACGTGACCAAAAAAAAATGGAGGAAAATGTGCTGAAATGGGATTTTAAAAACCACAGAAATTGGTTAAAATTTGCACATTTGAGTGGTCAAAAACTGACAAAAAAAGTGGTAAAAGGGTTCAAAGAGTCAATATTGGAACAATTCATTTAAACTGGCAGATAATGGGATTGAAAAATTGTGAATGTGGTTAAATTGGCAAAAAAATAAGCATTAAATATGGTGAAAAGAGGTTAAAAGTGACAATAATGGGTCAAAATTTGTGATATTAGGTGAGAAAAGTGGTGGAAAGTGCCAAAAATGTCTTGAGAGTGAAAAAAATGTCTTGAAAGTGGAAAAAAAAAATGTGCAGAAAAAGCGTTGAAATTTGATGAAGTGTCAAAAAAGGGAGTAATGTAGAAAAAATGCATTAAAAGGAGCAAAAACATGGCAAGAAAAAGTGATGAAAACAGGTTGAAATTTGGCAAGTTTGGTGTAGTTGCAGAAAAACAGTAAAAATCAGCAAAAATGGGCTCAAATTGTTAAAAAAAAAAATCTTAATTTCTTGAAGGCATCTGGTGACCCCCTCCCAGTGTCTCACAGGTTGAGAACTACTGCTGTAAATGACTGAATAGTTCAGTTGTAAATTGTTGAAAGAGCTCAAAATTTTTCCAAAAATCCTGCAATTTTTCTCAAATTATTCCACAATATCTCCCCTAATTGAATACAAATTGGTCAAAAAATAATTTAATCAAAGGACATTTAAGGTTATCAGTCTTTAATATTATTCATGCCTTCCATACTTTGTCTAATTTATAGATGGAAGTGCTAAATTATGGCACATTCATGTGGAAATAGTTTGCCTAAAAAACCTGTGAACTGGTCTGTGATTGGTGCTTGAACTAAACTGATTCTGAGACCCCTGTTCTAGAAGATAAACTTTGTGTTTTTTACGTTAATCCTCCTCCTTCGCCTTCATCTCCTTCAGGCAGAAGAGATGAAGAAGCGTCTTTATCGGCTGGACCGGATCGAAAAGGGCCTGCACCACTTCCTGTACGAGGACCAGATCCGGGCCCTTTCCCTCAGCAAACGTTCCCGTCGTGCCGTTTGGTCCCCAGAGACGATAATGAAAGCTCGGAAGATCCGCTGCGCAGTGGGAACGAAGGGCTACGAGTACCTGAGAGAGATCGGGTACCCTTTACCCTCCTACAGGACTCTGTGTAACCGCCTGGAGACCAAGATCATGGTGACGACGGACATTAGCTGTGAGGAGCTAGCAGAGCTCAGCCTGGGACTCATGGCCACATGTGATAGTCCTACTGAAGGTGTCGGAGAGAACGACGAGGAGGAACTGATCCGTGTTTTATCCTGAGCTGATGCACCACAATCCACTGGCTTTGTATGATCGCTTAGCTTTGCTGTCGTGGGATTTACAGTGGTTATGAAGATGCTGTGTGAGTTTATATATTTAAAGGAGCTTTAAATGTAAGGAGATGGTTTTAAAGTCCAGTTTGGTGGTATTTCACTGACTGTTTACATAATAAAAAAAAAAGATGTTTGAAAGCGTCACTCCTGTTTTTAGTGATGAGTTTACTCGCTTTGGTTGTTGTTGTTGTTGTTGTTGCACTTTCCAAAACCTTCACAGCACACATGCACTAGTCACCCACGCACACAACACCATGACTCGTAAAACTCAGGCTGACGACCTCCATTTGTTAGTTATTCTATGATATATTAAGGTTAAAATAAGTAAGCGTGTATTATATATTAAGGTTAAAATAAGTAAGCGTGCCCCGATCTGATATTGATATTTAATATCGGTCCGATATCAGCTAAAAAAAGTATCAGAAAATATTGGCAGACAACCCCCGGTGCTATTTGTACAGTTACCATAGTACAAGTACGTAGCGTCATATATGGTTAGGTTATAACCCAATATCGCAACAATTTTTAGGGTTAGGTTTAGTCTTAGTCACGTGACCTAAACTGGCCAAATAGGGGCGCTGCGTACAGATAGAATGTTGGTATATTGATAGAGCAACTGTACGGATAGCCACTGCCTATAATAATACATGCAAAGATTTGTATTGTACAGAAGTGGATTAGGGACAAAAATGATGAAGAAAATGATTTTGGGCAAATCAGGAATGAAGTTGAAATGTCGAGAACAAAGTTGCGATTAAAGTCAATAGCTAAAAAAGAAAGAAGTATTAAATAAGTAAATCTCCAAAATAAAAGCAGAGTTCCCACAGATCCTTAAAAAGCCTTAATTGTCATTAAAATATCTTAAATCAATGTTTCAAAAGTCTTACATTTACACAAAAATATTAATGTGATTAGTCAGACATTTCAAAATAAATTGTAACATTATTTATTTATTTATTTATTTTAACGTATAATTTGCCGTAACATTGCGCATCATAACAGCGGAACCAACTACAAAAGAGGGACTTTCAACAACATGTGGAAATGTACATTTAACAAAGATTGCCTTATGAATATTTTTGGTAATGGGTTTTTTTTTTGTATTTTTGTTGTTTTACAGATTTCTGACTATTTCTGTAGTCATCTTGTGTGTTTTTAGAGTGATTTTGATTATTTCAGTCTGTTTTAATTTACTGTCATTTTGTGTATTTTTGTGTTTTCACTTTGGGGGCCGCCAATTTGCACGTCTGCACAAGACACTGGTTAAAATGTACCCTAAACCTAAATGTAATTGATGTGGCATTTTTTTTTTCTCCCCCCAATTGTGTTTACTGTGAAGTTGGTCCAAAATTTCATTTCAAATGGCAATAAAATGTCTTAAAAAGTCTTGAATTTCATTTGACTGAAGCTGAAGTAGGAACTCTGAAAACACAGATAAAGATTTACATCCCATGAAATGGGGAAAAGCTGAATTTGCATGAATGTTATGATCAAAATGAACAATTTATACAGGACTATAAAATATTTACAGGAGGAAATCATGTCAATTAGAGCAGAACATAAATTAGAGTTTTTGAATTTTTTACGATGTTTTCAAAACGGCACTAGTGGCTAGATATTCGCACCATGACTCAGCAAATGATATGTTGACACATTAAAAATAACAGAATAAATCACAGACAAGAAGTTTATTTGGTTTTAAAATGTAATGTGAGTGCACATAATACTAAGGTGGCCTATTATGTATATAGTATATGTTTATGCATTTAAACTTTTTAAAAAAAAATTGAATGAAAAGCAGTTGGACAGAAAATGTAGGCATTACATCACTAACACGTATATTGTTTTTAATGGATACGTCAAGGTTGTTTTTCAGGGAACAGTACGGTCACCTTATTGTGAGTCGTCTCATATCACTGCAGCATATCATAGATATATATTTTCTCGACTTTGCATCATAAAGTAAACTGTAGCATTTTAGCAGCGAGCGCAGATCTGCTTTTTGATCAGAAGTTCTCTGACTTTGCGAAATGTAAACACTTTTGTTTATGTCATGGTGGCATTCACCTCTTCACAAGCTGGAGCTTGCACCCACAACGTAGAGTCAATATTAGCTGTGTAAGCACAGTAGTGGATCACAGGTCATCATAACTATACGCAGCCACGCGACATAGGATGGGATGGCATTTATAGACATAAAGTTACAGAAACATAAACGTTAGAGTGAATAAAGGAATGTTTTTGAAGTCTTTAGTTCATTAGAGCAGTGGTTTTTAACCTTTTCAGACCGTGACCCCCAAAATAAAGGTGTTAGAGACCGGGGAGCACCACTGTATCTGAAGCTGGTTGAACACAGACATGAACATTGAAGAATGACGAACAAGTGGAGGCAGACATGGTAAAAGGTGGCCAAAAATGGTCCAAAAATGGCAAAAATGTGGCAAGAAAAGAGTGTAAAGTGACTAAAATGGGCCAAAAGCAGATTAGAGTGACCAGGTGATATATACAGTAATGGCAAAGGGTAGCTTTAATTAGCAAAATGTGGTAAACAATAGTGAAAAAAAGCAAAATGTGGAACAAAAAGAGGCAAAACGTAGGGGAAAAAAGGAAAAAAAGTGGTATTTATTGGGCAAAAGTTAGCTTATTTGGATGAAAAGTGGCCAAATAATTAAAGAAAGGACAAAAATTGGATAAAAGTGTCAAAAAGATCTTGCAAAAATTGAGGAAAATAGGGGGCAAAAGGGATATTTGATGGCAAAAGGAGCTAAAGTCAGAAAAAAAAGTGTCAGAACTTTTGGAAAAGGGGCAAAAAATGGAAGAAAGGAAGTTGCAAAATGGCCAAAGGAAATAGGTAAAAAGGAGTTTAAAAGTTTCACTTTTGAAAGGTTTTCTGGGGGAATATTAATTAAAATTAAGACATACTGTAAAGAGCCACATGTTGAGCATCACTGACTTAATAACAGCTTCTACATGGTGTCACTAATAATGTAGTGGGCTGGTCTGGACAGAAAATGGCTGAATTTTGGTCTATACTGTAGTCATCTTAAAGATGTAAACCTTTGTTTTAATCAGAAATAAAATGGGTGGAAAAATAGCCAAAAATGGCGGAAAAGGTGGTAAAATGGGATTTTAAAAACCACAGAAATTAGTGTAAAGTTGCTAACTAAAGTGGCCAAAAACACACTGGGAAAAGTGGTAAAAAGGGTTCAAAGTGTCAATATTGGCTCTAAAAGTGGCAGAAGTGTGAGGGGAAAGTAGGAACAATTAGTTTAAACTGGTAAATAATAGGAATGACAAATTGTGAATGTGGTTAAACTGCCAAAAATAAGCATGAATTATGATGAAAAGAGGTTCAAAAAGACAATAATGGGTTAACATTTAGCAATGGAAAGGGTTTAAAAGGGTTTAAAAGGTTTTTTAAAAGGGTTTAAAATGTCTGGAAAGTGGAAAAATTTTGAAGAAAAGGCATTGAAATTTGATAGAGAAGTGGCAGAAATGCATTAAAAGTAGCGAAAATATAGCAGGAAAAAGTGATTAAAAGTGGTTTAAATATGGCAAGTTTGGTGTAGTTGCAGAAAAAGAGTAAAAATAATAAAAAATGGGCTGAAATTGTTCAAAAAATATTTTTCGTTTCTTGTAGGCACCTGGTGACGGCGACACCCTCCCAGTGTCACACGACCCCAAGGTTGAGAACCCCTGCATTAGAGAGTGTTAGTTGTTTTTAAGTGTATTAGTCATGATGCATCAGGGCAAGGGTTAAAAATGGGCAAAGGTACCTTTTTTGTTGTGGTTTTTTTTTTTTTTTTTTTAATTCTATTACAAACAATTTTCCTGATTGGAAAAAATAACTCAACAGATGCAACAAATAAATAAATATTTTTGTCGTATGTATTTTTTTTTTTTTTTTACGTGATCAAACTAATGTTATCTGACTTAAAGTGTGCATGTTTTTGTGTAAACTAGTCTTTGCCTCATGGCCTGTTTGATTTGGGGGAAGTGCTTGGTCATTCCACTGGCTTTAAAAACAAAAGGGCTTTACGTGTGTGTGTGTTTGGTGGAACAGAGGGACTCAGAAGAGGTAAGAGACTCACAGCTCAACTAAAAATGCTCTCTAACTTTGCTAATTTGTACTTTGAACAAAATCTCTCTATTAAAACCCATGATTCTCTCTCAGAATGTGAACCTGTCTATCCAGTGGTAATATTAGGCTAAAATTGTGGGTTATTGATTAAATTTGGGTAGATTTGAATGTATTCACGTCTTTGCACATTTGATCAGCCACTGGCAAGAAATAAATGTTCTTTTATTTGCCTCTGTGGTAATTCTGTGTTAGTGCCAGAATGTCTGAGCGGTTCCTCTCTCTGTTTGTGAGGACTTTGCTCTATTGTAAAAAAAAAAAAAAAAATCTCAGCAGATTATCTCCACATGTGATGACACAGAGACAAAAGGGATTTGATCCTTTTTGATTATGGTGAATTTTGGATAAGATTCCATTTGGATTGGACTGAAAGAAAACTGCCAAGATCTTTGTCCTGGGTCTGCTTTGTTTGGATGACGACTAGAACTATTGTTCAATTGTCAGCGCATTAGAATTCACACACTTTTTTTTTGTAAATTAAGATTGAAAAAAAGATCAAAAACTAACTTCTAGCCTTTTTTTGTTGTTGTTGCCAGGTTCTTGTACCCAGTGAGGGACAATGGGCTCTCCTCCCACAGTGCTGAGCCTGTTTGTGGCCCTTCCTGCTCTGCTGTGGGCCTCCCACACCACGCTGTTCCTGGAGGGAGACTCTGATGCTTCAAGGATCTGCAAACCTGCTCCCTACTGGGAAATTGACGGGCAGGCGCCCATGCAAGGGCTGCTGGGTAATGTGGTTGTCGTGGCGCTGCTGAAGGCCACCTGACAGTTGTGCCTCACACAGGCGTCCAAGTAAGAATGAATGACCATGTCATGTGTTAAATGAAATGCCTGGTTTATTAATTGTTCTCCTTATCCAATGGTAGCTTACTTTAGCACAAAAACACAACACTTTCACATGCTCAGTTAAACTGTCTGATGCAGAAATGGGGATTGATCACAGTGGGAGCCACAAATATGTTATCGTCTGATCCAAGGGCCACGTTATGAGAATTCAAATTTCTGCCGTTGTTTGTGTGTTATTGGTGTCATTTAGTACAATTTTCTCTCAGTGTGTTATTGATCCCATTTTATGTGTTTCTGATAATATTTTGTAAATTTGTTTTTGTATATTTCATGTTGTTTGTGGGTTTTTGGTGTCATTTAGTATATTTAGTAAGGATGCAGGAGGCATGCTATAGCTAGACAAATGCTAATGCTAGGTTAGTGCTAATTCTAGCTGAATGCTAATGTTAGATCAATGCTATTACTAGGTTAATGCTAGGCTAATGCTAAAGCTAATGCTAGGTTAGTGCTAATGCTAGTTGAATGCTAATATTAGGTTAGTGCTAATGTTAGGTTATTGCTAAGATTAGGAAAATGCTATATTAGGCTAATGCTAGGCTAATGCTAATGCTAGGTTAGTGCTATTGCTAAGTGAATGCTAATGTTAGGTTAGTGCTAATGCTAGGTTAGTGCTAATGTTAGGTCAATGCTATTACTAGGTTAATACTAGGCTAATGCTAAAACTAATGCTAGGTTAGTGCTAATGCTAGTTGAATGCTAATGTTAGGTTAGTGCTAAAGTTAGGTTATTGCTAATATTAGGATAATGCTATTATTAGGCTAATGCTAGGCTAATGCTAATGATAGGTTAGTGCTAATGCTAAGTGAATGCTATTGTTAGATTGGTACTAATGCTAGGTTAGTGCAAATGTTAGGTTAATGCTAATATTAAGCTAATGCTATTATTAGGCTAATGTTAGGCTAATGCTAGGTTAGTGTTAATGCTAGGCGAATGCCGATGTTAGGTTAGTGCTAATGTTAGGTTAATGTTAATATTAGGTTAATGCTATTACTAGGTTAAATGTTAATGCTAGCTAATGCTATGCTAAGTTAATGTAATGTTAATGCTAGCAAATGCTAATGTAATGCTAATGCTAGCTAATGCTAGCTAATGCTAAGCTAATACAGTTAGATGCGGGCCAGCACCTGCATTCTCACTTGCATTTTCTTCAAGAAAACCCCACAAACATCAAGTAAATACACAAAATAAGAGGGAAAATGTACAAAATAATACAAAAAATCCACAAAGCTATTCTCTTCTAGCTATTCTAGTTATCTCTTATTTTGCATGTTTTTGTTGCCGTTTTTCAGTAATTTTTGACGTCATCTTGAGTATTTTTCTGTCACTTTGTGGGTTTTTGGAGCCAATTTGTCTGTTTACTTTTGGAAGTTGCATGTGGCAGTATCAAACAGGTCCTACACATTCATGACAAACAAGCACTTTTGCAACATGTACTTTTCATTACTCGTGTAGCTACTCTATTTGTTCATAGCGTGCAATAATTTGTTGAACCTCTGGATGACCAATCGGATTCCAAATTAGACAGTTTTACAATACAATAAAGTGGATTAAATTAATGTTTTGGTTTAGTTGTTTGAAGAAAACATCTTCACTCAGTAGCTCTTCCCTTTCCTCTCTTTCTCCACCTCAGCATTGGACGCCTGCGTGACAAGCTGACTCGCAGTAATCTGACTGACGTGTCGTACATGATAGTGAATGATCGAGAGGCTCATTCCAGAACCATGTACTCGGAGCTAAAGAGAAGAGCGCCTGCTGGGGTCCCAGTTTATCAGCAGGCACCCCTTCAAAACGACGTGTGGGACGCTCTGGACGGGGATAAAGATGACTTCCTGATTTATGATCGGTCAAGTTAACCAAGATATTTGTTTTATTTCCAACTAATCAAATTTTCTATGTTAAGTTCTTAACCAAATTTTTGTGAAATATAATTTTTATAAAATGTTTTTTTTTTTTTTATTAAATTCATTTTTTAAAATCATTAAACGAACTATAATTTTCCTCCTGTTTAATCTCTCTTCAGGTGTGGGCTCCTCACCTTCCACATTGTTCTACCACACAGTTTCCTGACGAACCCGTACGTGGAGGCTGCCATCCGAGTCACTTATCTGACAAACATCTGCAACTGCACCGTGAGTATCCATTATGCACCAAACAAAGCACTCAATCAGATGTGTTGATACTGTCCTCGTGAAAGAACTCCTAGGGATTAGGGGTGTCCCGATCCGATATTGATATCGGAGATCGGTCCGATATCAGCCAGGAAACGAATATTGGATTTTGTCAAACTGCATCTAAAATCTCCAATATATACGATATTATATTTATTCAATTATAGAATACTGTAGATATTATGTTGAAGGTTAAAATGTATGCAACCAATTGGTTAACAATAAATGGGTCCGTTTTTCTCATACCTACTGTTGCTGACTATTGTTTTCTGTTTTTCAAGCCTTATCTAACATTCCACGCTGCAAAATAAGTAATAAAAGTATGTATGATTCATGCTGATATCGTATTGGATCGGTATCTGCCAATACTCAGGCCTGCAACATCGGTATCAGAAGTGAAAAAAGGGACATCGGGACATCCCTACGAAGGATACATCAAAGCAATCAGTAGATGCCGCTGAGGAAGACTGACAGTTGGCGAAACGTGTCTGAATAAATGACACCTTAACATATTATTTCAAATAAGAAGACACAATTAACTGGAATTAGATTTGCAGGATAACCATCTGAAAGTGTGCGTCCTTGTGAATCTGCTGCCGTTTGGTGCTCTCAGCTTATGTCATAGCGGTAGTCAAAACATGTAGTCAGAGACCTTGGTGTACGTTATCAGTGTGCTATATCTGGCCTGTTTACGGCATTCTGACCGGAGCTGACCAGGTGATAGATTTCTGTATTCCATCACATCAGTATTACTGTTTTGTTTTTCAGACACACTCGGCTTCATTGAGCGATGGAAACAGCACTGGTGTGAATGGAACAACTCTGGTTAACCAGACAACTTCAGTCACAGCGCCCACTCCTGCTACTCATCATCATCATTAGACCCCAAACCAATCAGACCATCACCATTAGCTTTAGCGTTCATCACCCTGCAAACTGCAGCGATGGCGGCGGGATGTAAGAGGATGCTGAACCCCACCCGTGACTTATCGTACATACATTAATGCAGTGGTTCGCAATCAATTTCATCCCGCGATCCCCAAAATAATGGTCCCAGAGACCGGGGACCCCCACTGTACCTGAAGGTGGTTGAACACAGACATGAAGATTGAAGAACAGTCATGTGTAGACAGGGTCATCTATAAGGGGGGATAAAGAGGAGAGATTTTTGGGGTCCATCCACAAAAGTCAGCAAAATGATGATCCATTGTTTTATGAATCTGTGATAAACACATTTATTTATTTATCTGAATAATATCCACAGTTATCCAGCAAGTTTATTATTATTTGGGCAATAGTATATACAAACCCTTTTCCAAAAAATTAGAATAGCATTGAAAAGTTTCCATATTTCCATTCAAAAAGTTAAACTTTCATAGATTATAGATTGAGGGCCCACAATTTAAAAGATTTCAAGTATTTATTTGTTTATTTTTACATAATTTGGGCTTCCAGCTCATAAAACCCACGAAAACAGGAATTCAAAAAATTAGAATACTGTTAAGAAATCATTTACTTCTCAGTTTATGCAGAACAAAAAAAAGAGAAGAAGGACTGGACTGCTGGACTATTGACTAAGGTCCTCTTTTCTGATGAAAGTAGAGTGTGTCTTTCATTTGGGAATCAAGGTCCAAGGGTTTGGAGGAAGACGGGTGAGGAACAGAACCTAAGCTGCTTGAGGTCCAGTGTGAAATATCCACAGTCAGTCATGATTTGAGGTGCAACGTTCCGTTCTGTTCCTGTCTGTATCTTAAAGATGTAAATCCTTTTAATCAGAAAATACATTGGGTCAACAGTGACCAAAAATGGTGGGAAAGGTGATGAAATGGGTTTTTAAAAACCACAGCAATTGGTTAAAAGTTGCAAATTAGAGTGGCCAAAAATGGATAGTAAAAAACTATCAAAATTGATAAATGTGGTTAAAATGGCAAAAAAAAAAAAAAAAAAAAAAAAAAAAGAAAGCATGAAATATGGTAAAAACAGGTTAAAAGTTAAAATAATGGGTCAACATATGTGACATGAGGTAGGAAAAATGGTGGAAAGCGTTTATATGTGCAGAAAATGTCTTGAAAGTGGGAAAAAATGTGCAGAAAAGGCATTAAAATTTGATGGAAAAGTGGCAGAAATGGGAGTAAAGCAGCAAAACTGCTTTAAAAACAAGCAAAATATGGCAAGAAAAAGTGATGAAAATGGGTTAAAATGTCGCAAGTTGGGTGTAGTTGCAGAATAAGGGTAAAAATAAGCAAAAATTGGCTTAAATTGTTCAAAAAATATTCGGCGACCCCCTCTCAGTGTCTCGCAACCCCCAAATGGGATCCTGACCCCAAGGTTGAGAACCCCTGCACTAATGTGTGCTCCTTCATCTGAATATTCTTCTGTATTTGTATGTACACTGATGTTGTTTTCTCTGATCAGCTGAGTGTGTTTGAAGCATTGCTCAGAGTTGCTTCCAGTAACTCCACACCCTCCCACTCTGTGTGAACCATAGCAAGATGTACTTCTCCAATCTTCTCCCATTTATGAAGTCGACAGTGAGAAAAGCTGCCCTGCAGACGCCTGTGGATGGATGTGAGTGGAGAGATGGGATTTCACTGACTGTTACTGTCATTCTGACGGAGGCAGGAGAGGACGTGAAAAAAGCCTCTGAAGTTTCTGCTTCAAGTCGATTCGCTGTCATCACATGTTGGTTCATATTTAGGTTCTACGAGGAATGTTCTGTCTCACTTTGAATTCTACTAGAATCCCTGTTTCTTTTTTTGTTTTTTGTTTTTTTAGACAATTAATGTAAATTATAATTACTACTAATGATGTATGTCATACTTTTACAAAACTGGGTGATTTATTCTAAGCCCAAAGCCAACCCTTAAGTCACCAATCCAAAAAAATGATAAAGTTGAAGAAAATTTCCTTCTTTTTTTGTTTTATTTTTCTCTAAAAGCAAAACTGTTCAACAATGATCCACAGCTTATGATAATAAATGACATATTGATTTGGATACAAATGCCTCTTTCCTGCCAATACAAACCGTGGTTGCATATCTTCAGATATGAAACTTAAATACTTGCTTAATACACCGCAGAGCTGGGGTCAATTAGAATTAGAATTGGAATTGGTAATTAATTACAATAATGACATATTTCTAATTGTAATCTTGAAAAAATGTGTTGCCGTTGTATTAGTAACTGAATGGTAATTTAGTACATATAATTGACTTTGTACTTGGCATATAAAAACTGCCATTTATAATATAATTTAACACAAAACTTACAGTTCTATAGTTTACACATATGTAGTTAAAATTATTAAAATATGTTTCATATCAGGTTTAGCTTAAATGTTTTATATACATATATTGTGTATTTTACAGCTGATTTAAGACTTGGGTCAAAACAGACCTGTTTTCATAAGAGACGCTAACAAAAAGTGAAAGTTTTATGGGGTTATTCATTAAAATCTCAGTAATTTTGATCAATTGTAAATAAACTGTAGTAATTGAGAACATAATAAAACATAATTGAATGCAGAATTGTAATTGACCCCAACCCTGAGGCATAGTCCAGTAAATTAAGAAAGACACAAGATTAGAAAAGTTTATAAATCTGGATTTTTATTTTATTTGATCTTTCAGAGAATTTTTTTTCCCTCATCTTTTAATTATTTTTATCCTTAATATTTGACTATTATTGCTTACTGCTATATACATTATTATTATTTCATTGTTTTAATTGTGTTGACTCTAAATAGTGCTTATCCTTAGGACTTGAGTAGTCTGTAATGAGTACCATATGGCAGGCTAAAGACACTACTAAAGCATGCATGCACCGTGCACACTCACACAAGCAGAAGACTATGGGTTCATGACCCCAGTGCAGCTTAAAGACATGGCTGAGGCGCAGCATGCAGTGCATGAGCAGCGAGCTGAGAGGACACTTTGAAACAATTCCTCATCACAATGAAGGTAAAGCCGCACTTTATTCTGTTATTCATGAAACTAAAGGATGATGTGGTCAGCTGAGGATAGACCTATGTGCTACAGATGTTACACTGAGCTCGAATTATGTTGTGTTAGGAAATAAAATAAAAATCTCGTTTCAAGTTTAAATCTCTTTTCTGATGTGATTTTATTTTTTTTAGATTTTTTTTAATTATCATTATTGTAGAAGAATAATGAACCTAAAAGATTCAGAGGTTATAAAAGTCTGGCTCCGTCAGGGATTTCCTTCAGTAAATCCTCACAGTGAAACAAGGTGAAGCTTATCTTCTTAGCAGAGTCCACACAGCATGTCGCTTCTACACTGTAAACAATAATACGTTGACCTCACTTAAGATATGTAAATTTGTTGCATTAAAAAAAAGTCTGTTGACTTTAATAAACAACCTTTTCAATCAAAAAAAAGTTTACTTCAATAATAATAATAATAACAAGGCGGTGGCTATCCGTACGGTTGCCAAATCAATATACCAACATTCTATCCGTACGCAGTGCCCCAATTTGGCCAGTTTAGGTCACGTGATACGTCAGTCATTGGCCAGTGACTAAGACTAAACCTAACCCTAACCCTAAAAAGTGTTGCAATATTGAGTTATAACCTAACCCTAACCTTAATCTTAACCCTTACCCTAACCCTAACCCTAAAAAGTGTTGCAATATTACAAACCTAAACCTAAACCCAAATCTAAACCTAAACCTAAACCCAAATCTAAACCTAAACCTAACCCTAAACCTAAACCTAAACCTAACCCTAAACCTAAACCTAATCCTAAACCCAAACCCAAACCCAAACCTAAACCTAAACCTAACCCTAAACCTAAACCTAACCCTAAACCCAAACCCAAACCCAAACCTAAACCTAACCCTAAACCTAAACCTAAACCTAACCCTAAACCTAAACCTACCCCTAAACCCAAACCCAAACCCAAACCCAAACCTAAACATAAACCTAAACCTAAACCCAAACCCAAACCCAAACCTAAACCTAAACCTAAACCTAAACCCAAATCTAAACCTAAACCTAAACCTAAACCTAACCCAAACCTAACCCTAAACCCAAACCTAAACCTAACCCTAAACCTAACCCTAAACCTAATCCTAATCCTAACCCTAAACCTAATCCTAACCTTAAAGATAAACATAACCCTAACCCTAAAACGCTATGTACTTGTACTTCGGTAACCGTACAAATAGACAAATAAAAAAAAAAAAAAATTCTATCACAGGAAAAAAGTGTTCAAATGCAATTATTTGGGTCTTATATATATATATATATATATATATATATATATATATATATATATATATATATATATATATATATATATTACATTTAAACACTTTTTTTCTTTGATTGAAGTAAACTTTTTTTGGATTGAAAATGTTCTTATTTATTTATTTTTTTTAATTGAAGTGATTTATTTTTTAGCACGTCTAAGAAGTTCCTGGGTTCAAGCCCTGGGGTGGACACTTGGGTCCTTTCTGTGTGGAGTTTGCATGTTCTCCCGTGGGTTTCCTCCCACAATCTAAAAACATGACTGTTAGGTGGATTGGAGTCTCTAAATTACCTAGGAGTGAATGTGAATGGTTGTCTGTCTATATGTTGCCCTGCAGTGGACTGGTACCCTGGCCAGGGTGTACCCCCACCTTGCACCCAGTGTGAGCCGGAGATGGGCACCAGCACACCCCTTGAATAAAAAAAAAAAGAAAAAAAAAGGAAAAACAGGAACAAACGGGTCTGAAAATGGATGGTTATAGACAGAATGTGTTGTCACCACTAGGGGGCGCAGAAGCCCAAGTTAAATTCTTTTTTTTTAACCAATTTCCATCTACAGCCCAAAAGGAGCTAAAAGAGGAGCCATCATCAGACAACAGATGGCAGCACTGTTGCATGTTCCTCATCCACCTGTCATCCACACCAGACAGCCATTCATCAAGAGGATTATTAGTTATTATCCATAATCAGGAGATACATTTGGATTAGCCAACATAATCCAGGGATTATAATCCAGATCATCTCCAAGTGACTTAATCAAATTTTGAATTGCGTGTTCTTCCTTTATGAGGAAAGGGACAATTATCATTATGAATGTAGTACGCAGTGATAAAAGAGACAGTTAATGTATCATGGATCACTTTTATGGGATTTATTTATTTATTTATTTATTTTTAATCATGTGATTTGATCAAAGTGCAAATGATGAACATAAATGGATCAGATTAATTCAACTTGGCTGTTTAATTGTGGAATAAAATAAATTAGTTGTTTTACCCACAACACAGTAATACTAATAAGGTCTTTATTTGTGATTAATTGTATGTATGGGTGACTGGTTTTGGTCACCCATATATGGATTTATACACGCATAACATGCATATAAAAATAAATAAATAAATAAATAAATAAATAATAATAATAATAATAATAATAATAATAATAATAATAATAATAATAATAATAACAGTAATGCACTATATAAAACCTATGTATTATTATTATCATTATTATATTATAATAATAATTATTATTATTAAAATTTCTTAAAAGTAGTATTTTCAAGTATCTGTACCATACTTGAGTGTTGTTTTTTATAATAAAATGTGACACATTGTGCATCAGTGTCACTATGTTCAAGATTTTTTTAATTAAATTCAATACTTAAGTAATTTTCCATGGAAATACTTCAGTAGTTTCAATTTTAAACAACTCTTTAATGAATGCTCTATTAAAATGTCTTTCAGGTTCTCACAACGTGGCAGAAATTCCAACTGTTTTACCATGGAATTCTGGGAAATGGGGGTAAGTGCTCTTTTTGTTCTGTATTTGAACTCATTTTATTTTAAAATAAACCCTATAGTTAGATTTTCTTGTCTCTTTTGTTTGTCCAGACAGAAGAACCAACAAGTGGCCCCTGGTTTCGTCTCCTGTGCCAATTATCAGTATCTTCTTGTGTTATCTGCTAATAATATGGGTGGGGCCTAAGCTGATGGCAAAAAGACAGCCAGTTTACCTCAAGCCTGTCCTGATAGTTTACAACTTTGGCATGGTCTGCCTGTCTGCATACATGTTCTATGAGGTAAGATGATCTCAGCATACGATAAAACCATTTTAAGACCATTGTAGTTCATTTTTTATCTGTACTTTAAGAAAATAGAAAAATATTGAAAAAATGAGGCTTCAACTGATGATTCCACAGGGCATTGTCATAGTTTTTGTCAACTTTTTTTTTTTTTTTTAAGTGACAATAAATAAAGTATGACTAATTAAAAAAATACTAAGTCAAAATATATTCATATTTTCATTAACAAATAAAATTGATACTATAATATTGTCCAAAAGGGACAAAATCAATGGGATCATGTGGTCTTATGCATTGATGTCTGTCTGTGTGTATTTACAAACATTAAAACCATCCCATATCAGGTTGATAAAAGGTAAACAAATCTAAAAAAAAAAAAAAAAAATGTGTAAACTCTTATGTTTTATATTTTAGTCAACTATATCGGTAACAGATTGGTTCGAATAGAATTTTAGTTGACTTAAACTAGACTAGTATGGTAACTGAAATGGTCCTTATGACAAAATGTTGCATTTTAGTCAAAAGACTATAAATAAAATTCAATCTAAATGTGTTTCATTTATGTTGAACATGAACACAAACAAACAGTGTTTAGTATTGAAATAAATATATAAATACATTTTTAAAAAAACAAAACAAATCCTAAGTGAAGCCCGTGTCATGTTCGAAAAGCAGGAGTAAATTTGTTGTCAAAAATAACCATGATTTACTGCAATTCTGCTAAGGTTTTTAAAGGAGAATTCGCTAAAGGTTTAGGGGTATTAAAATGTGTGCAAACGTCACTCCACGCGCTAATAAGGAGTACAAACGCCAGGAAATCAGGACTGCACGTCTTCAGCGCGTCAGAATGAGTCCTCAATCCATTTAGCACGTTTCCCTCTGATGAATATGTAAAGTTGGCAGATCTCTTAAGGGGTGCAAAAAAATGAGATGAGGAAATGCAAATAAATGAATGCAGTGGGCACAATGCATTTCATCAAATCTGGAACTATTTGCGGTGATTGTCTTAGCACTGGAAAATAGTGCGACTGACAAGCAGGTGCAAACACACACGCAGAGATCAGCTGCAGCAAATGTTGACACAAAACACAGTGGAGATGGAAAAAAAGGCTCCAGTTAACCTTTCTAGCATAATAAAATAATTAAAATAAAACAATAGTCAATATTAACAGCCACTGAATGAGAAAATAAAGTGTGAGTGAAGTGTGTGTGAGGGAGAGAAAAAGCTGCACACCCGCAGCGGGGCGTGTGTGTAGTCTGGTGACGCTGCGGTGGAGGGTGGATGCTATGGACGCACCGCTTCAGTGACGTTTTGACCGTTAAACTCTGGTGTCGCGTTAATGGAAGGAGCATCAGGACAGAATCAGCTGATCAGATGCGTAATTTACGCAGTGATGGCACAATGTTCACATATGAGAGTGTGGTGACACAGCTCTACTAAGGAGGTCAGACCTGCTGGATGATGGTCAGTGAATCAGCTTCAAATGGTGCTGATCGACTGATTGACAGACTGTGTTGCTGCTGTGTTGATCAATAGCAGATCAATAGGACGTTTCTGTCCAAATCTGCCTGTTTTACGTGGACTGGTCAGAGCAAAGTTACAGGACCTGACGGAGCAGCGACATTACATTATGGGGAAAAATATCTTTAAGTTTTAAAGTTTTTTGTTGCTGTTGATGTTGTTGTTTTATCAAAAATAAATTAAAAACATTTCTGTTCATTTAGTTTTCTACATTATCAAACGTTTGTGCAGCAGACAGAGAAGTCCATCTGTCTCCAATGTAACGTCCTCAAATGTCATTGTGTGCTTCTGTGCACTCACGTCTCCACATTGAATGAGCAAAATGCTAATTTAAAAAGGGCGGTCTGCACCACTTCTGCACGTGCACTAATCATTGCTCCAATCTTAGTGAATTCCTCGCAGCAGGTGAGGAAACTGTCACCAAAGGATTTAGGGACGTGACTGGTTTACCACCCTTTATTTCAGATCTTAGTGAATCCGCCCCATAGTCCTTAGGAATCCTTTAGCACATCAATGTGCAACCTAAAGCTTAAATTTATGGATGAATCTAGAAGCTTAAGTAGTGTTTATCACAAAAGACAGTTCTACTGATAAAATTTGAAAATTTACCTTAACAGTTCATTACTTTTCATCCTCCATTTCTTTTTGTTTCTTTTTTTTTTAAGCAATGACAATTTTAGATAAAAGGTAATTTTGTGTGTCTATAACTAACGTGGCAATAAAAGCAGCTTTTGTCTTTCCAGTTCACAGCCTCCGCCTGGTTGGCCAGATACAGCCTGCTGTGCCAGCCAGTAGATTACAGCAACAGCCCCAACGCTATGAGGGTGTGTGTGCCTACTATTACTATTACTATTACCATACATCCTGCTCTGTTTGCAAGGTTTACAACTGATAGACAGCTTTAGGACATGGGATATTTGGTTTGATCTTGTTTGAGTCTAAAAATACAAGCAAAAAAAAAAAAAAGCAAGCAAACTGACGTCTTTTCTCACACAACAGATGGCAAGAGTTTGCTGGTGGTTCTACTTCTCTAAAGTTATAGAGCTCAGTGATACGGTTTGTAACAAAGCCTTATTATTATTATTATTATTATTATTATTAGACATACTGTGATGTTCCTTTTTCACAAGGTAATTGTTTGCGCTATGCATTGCTTTGTGTCATTGTGTGGCTTAGATATTTTTCATACTGAGGAAAAAGAACAGTCAGCTGACCTTCCTGCACGTCTACCATCACGCCACCATGATCTTCAACTGGTGGGCCGGGGTTAAATATGTGGCGGGAGGCCAGTGTGAGTACAACCCACCATTCTCACTATTAAACCATGACCTTATAGAGAAAACACACTGTGTTATTATTCTACGTGGGGCCGAAAACCAGAAGAAAACTTTATCGTGTAAATGTTTTCACAGCTTTCCTGATCGGTCTGATCAACTCCCTGGTCCATGTGGTGATGTATCTGTACTACGGCCTGGCAGCGCTGGGGCCAAGTATGACCAAGTACCTTTGGTGGAAACGCCACCTCACTTCCTTGCAGCTGGTTAGTGTGAATCACTAAAGCAGGGGTGTCAAATTAATTTGAATTCAGGGGCCAGTGTGACCTCAAGTGGGCCTTAGATTTTAGGTGGGGTAAAAATAAAAAAAAAGAACAACTTTAGCATTATTGTGCCCTAGTTTCTAATATCAGTTCAATTCACTTCAAAAATGCTTGATTTTGTTACCAATTTTTCTGTACTTTTGTGGAATTGTTTGGGAGAATTTGTCCTCATGTTATTCCTCATACAGTATAAACACCCCCAGCCCTGAATGGAATAGGTATGATGATGGATGGAGAGATGGATGGATGACAAATATTTAACCCCTTGTTCTCTCCAGCTGCTAGCATACCAGTATACAGTATTAACAGCTAGCCTCTATTGCAGAGGGGCCACATGATCAGAGGGCCCCATGATCAACATTCATGTCAGCATTTAGAATAATGAGCGATATGAACAATAATGCAGGAAAGAACTAAGAGGTTTTATAGTAATTTTGTGTTTTTTCTGTCATTCTATCTATGTTTGTTGTTGTCTTGCTTGTTGTGAGGCATTTTGTGCATTTTTTCTGTAAAATATATATATTTTTTGGAGTCATATTGTGTATATGAGCTCTGTCATTTTGCGTTTTTTTTGTAGTAATTTTTGTGTATTTGTTTGTTAGTACTGTGGGTTTGCAGAGTCATTTTTGGTGTTTTTCCTGTCTTTTGGTGTAATTTTCTTGTCTATTTCTGTAATTTTGTTTATTTTCCTGAGTAATTTTGTGTATTACTGTTGTTGTTTTGTTCATTTTTGCAGTAGTTCTGTGTGTTTTTGGAGTATCTTCTGTGTTTCTCTCTCGTCTTTAACTGCATTTTCCTGCAATGTTGTAATTCTTTGTGTTTTTTTTTAATGTGTTCTTTCTCTTCTTTTATATATTTTTCTGTCATTTTGTACATTTACTTTGGGGGCCACATAAAATTATACAGAGGGCCCCCGGCAGCCAGTTGCCTATGTCTGCCCTATTGGAACAACCATTATCCGACTGATAAACAAACAACGCATCGTTTGCTGTTTTTACCTTTTCTTCCGTCTTTTTCATGGTTGCAGATTATATAGGTCACTACGAGGCCTCACTGGCATTTAATAATTGTTCTGACCTTTGCATTGACCCCCAAGCCGTCATTAACAGTTGACTTCACAAATGAGTGAACTGAAGCTGAGATATTTGAGATGATGTGGGAGACTGAAGATTGTGTTTCTGTATATGCGTGGGGTGGGTGGGGGCAGGTTGGTTAGCTATACCGAGGGGCCTCTTTTGGTAATTCATTAACACATACATTGAAAAGAGAGACATATAATGACTGGAGTGATACAGACAGTTAGGATGCACAACGTCCATCAAGTTTATTTACCCTGACTGGATCCTGGTGGTTTTTTTTTTTCTCCTGTGGCTCTATGAAACATATGGCTGCTGTGTAATACCATAAAAAAAACCAAGCATGGGAGGGTACAGATGGTCTGTACAACAACATTAGTTTAATTGTTGCAGTTTTTTAATATTATTATTTTTTTTAATACATCTTACACAAAGTTAGATTAGAAATGATAGAAATTATAGAGACAACAATTATTAGGGGGGGCATCTCGATACAACTTTTTCACTTCCGATATGAGTATTAAGTATTGGTCAATAACGAAATCACGTAAATAATTTTATTACTTATTTTCTAGTATGGAATGTTAGAAAAGGCTTCATCATTTCATATTACGCAAAACAGAAAGCTATAGTCAGCAACAACAGGTATGAGGAAAAACTAGTCCATTTATGATCAACCAATGGCTTACGTGAATTTTAACCTCAAATATGAGAATATTCTATAAATAAATAAATAAATAAATAAATAAATAAATAAATAAAATAAAAACAAATTATGTATCAAAGATTTTAGATCCAGGTCGATTATAATCAGATACTCTTTATTTTTCTGATTTCAGACCGATATCCAATATCAATATCTGATCAGGACACCATTAACAATGATCATTATACACAATATATGGAGTGAAATATGACTTTTTTTTTTTTTGTCTAGCATCATTTTGCAGCAAACCTGTTTAACAGTGTTTGAAAACTGAATCTTATTATTGTAGGTAAAATTACCTTTAGTCTTACATTTGTAAATCACATTTTACTGTATAATATTTGCAGAGGAAATGACCCCAAATTAGTTTTGTTGCGTATGGGGCGCTGAGTGTAAAGTTGTGCATGCTAAAAAAAAAAAAAACATGTCAATGTTAAATCTGAATCCAATGTTTAACATGTAAGATTTACATTTAACATTTAGATTGAATCTAAATCTAAATGTTAAATCTAAATTATATATATAAATGTTAAATGTAAATGTCAAACATTTAGATTTAGATTTAACATTGACATTATATTTTCACGAGAAAAAAAAATACCACAAATTCCTCAAATATTGCTGCAAATCTAGTCAAAAGTAACAAACAAATTCACATACGTTTTTTTAAAGGCAGTGGCTCTTCGTACGGTTTCCATATCAATATAGCAACAGTCTGTCCGTACGCAGAGCCCCTTTTTGGCCAATTTAGGTCACATGATAGGTCAGTCATTGGCCAGTTTAAGTTGCGTGACCTAACCTAACCCTAAAAATTGTTGCGATATTGGGTTATAACCTAACCCTAAACCAAACCCTAACCCTATAACGTACTTGAACTTCGGTAACTGCACCAATAGCATCGAGGGCTGTCCGTACGGCAACCGTACAAATAGACAGTTTTTTTTTTAAATGTGGTTTGTCACTAAATGTTGCAAAAAGTTGTCATTTATTTTAGAATGCGCAACTTTAAAATCGGCGCCCATGGTGCACGTGGCTTTGTTTCCAGGAAAGATAACATTTACATGTTTTTCATACATTGTCTATCAAAGTCTAAAGTACGGTCATATTTACCGTCAGGTTTCATTGTTTGTGGTTACTGTCCACATATTCTGCACATAAGTCCTTTTGACATTCCTTATTCCCTCTCTTTTTTTTCCTTCTCCTCACCAGCTCCAGTTTTTCATCGTAACCATCCACACAACCTACAACCTGTTTGCCGACTGTGACTTTCCCGACTCCATGAACACGGTTGTGTTGGCCTACTCCATCAGCCTTATTGTGCTCTTCAGTAACTTTTACTATCGTAGTTACCTTGGCCGAAAAACGACCAAAACTCAATAATGTTGTCGAAAATAAGTGTTTTGAAAAAATTCAAAAATACCAATAATATGAAAAATGTTACTTAGGAAGCTTAAGATAAGGTGACCAAAGGAAATTAAACAGTTATCTTGTAATTTGGTAATTAATTAACTTAAGGTGATACATAAAAAAAGGTAAATAAACACAATGAAAAATTAAGAGAAACCTATTTTATACATTGGTATTTCTAATAAACATTTGTAATCTATTGCTTTTTCAGTTATTTATCCTACAGCCAATCCTCATTAGTCCCCTCCCCCAGTTCCTGTTAGACAATACCTCCTAATCATGATTACTTTTCCCTTCTCCTGTTCCCATTGGCTGGCATTCATAGCATGTAGCTTACCATTGGCCCCATAGACAACACACATTCTACAGTCTATATGTCCTCCTGCATGGGTGGATCATTATTTACCTCACCAGTTGTCCCTCTTGAATCAATTTTACCAACTGAAGGACCCTTGTTCAGTCACGCTCATCCCTCTCCACTCCATCTGTTGGGAAGCAGACATATGATAGAACTGAGAAGTCAACATGTCAGCTTCCATTACTCCCTCTTGTGGACAGATATGTGTTAACTAACTGCCATTAGTGGTTGAGTTACAGCCTAGGTTCCCAAAGTGGGGTACGGGTACCCCCAGGTGTATGCAAATTGTCATAGGGGGGTACCTGAATGAAAATTAAAAACAATGACAACATTGAAAACTAGAATATAAATAGATCAGCTAATGTTAATTCTAGATTAATGCGAATGCTAGGTGAATGTTAATGCTAATGCTAGGCTAATGAAAGGTCAATGTTGATGTTAGGCTAATGCTAATGATGGCTAATTCTATTGCTATGTTAATGTTAATGCTAGGCTAAAGCTAATGCTAGGTTAATTCTAATGCTAGGCTAATGCTATTACTAGGCTAATGCTAGGTCAATGTTAATGTTAAGCAATTGCTAATGCTAGGCTAATTCTAATGCTATGTTGATGTTAATACTAGGTTAATGCTATTGCTAGGTTAATGCTAATGCTAGGCTACGGCTAGATCAATGTTAATGTTAGGCTAATGCTAATGCTAGACTAATTCTATATTGTTATGTTAATGTTAATGCTAGGTTAATGCTATTGCTAGGTTATTGATATTACTAGGTTAATAATGCTAGGCTAATGCTATTTCGAGGTTAATGCTATTGCTAGGCTAATTACAATGCTTAACTAAAGCTATTACTAGGTCAATAATAATGCTAGGCTAATGTTAATGCTAGGCTAATGCTATTGAAGTTACCTAATAAATCCTAATAAAAGTTAACTTTTATTAGGTTATTTATTTCAAGCTCAGTAATTGTCATTAATTTCAGTAATTGAGAGCATAATTGTCATTGACTTTCTAAGGATAAAGCATAATTGTAATTTAATTGTAATTTGGATAAAATGCTGGTAACTGTCATCGTAATTAAATTGTAATTGGACATTGATAATTGAAAACGTAGTTGTAACTGAAAACTGTAATTGACCTCAACCCTGACCCCCAAACATACTAATTTTGACGTCAAACTTAGTATGAGTAGTACGTTAGTATATCGTTTTTTTAATACAATGAAATCCCACGCAGGCCTTTTTATTGTCTCGTGTTCATTGATGTTCCAATATATGTGTAGTAAGTATGGCTACAACTGAAATAACCTGGGGCACACTTGTGTGGCATTATAAGCCATATTTTGCCGCTACCGAGTGCTTAATCAGCTCTCCATCTCAAACACAAGTGTGTTACGAGCACACAATATACGCACACAGCTGATTGCTAGCAGCCCCCTTTTAAAGTCTGATGTCCCTTGGCCTCGCCACAGGCACCGCTCCAGGTTGATTAATGCTGAGTGCCGCGCAGCTCAGGCTTGACTGACTTTCTGGCACATGCTCGCTTTGATCAACTCACAATTTCTGCAATCAAATGATGGGCTTCTTGTTGAGTTGGTTGGTTATGGGCCTTTTGAGATGATGCAAATGCAGAAAGACGTGCCAAAGGGCCTGTACAAACTCGTGATTGACATGCATGTGCACTAACCAAGGTTGTGGTCAATTATAATTGTAATTGCGTAATTGATAGTTATTTACAAATACGGCGTCATTATAATTGTTGCTGTTGTAATCATGAATGAAACATAATTTTTGGGGCGACCGTGGCTCAGTGGTAGAGTGGGTCGTCCAATAACCGAAGGGTTTGGAATTGTGGTTCAAATCCCGCTCTAACCAAGTCATTGTTGTTGTGTCCATGGGCAAGGCACTTTACCCACATTGTCTCGTATGAATGGTATGAATTGTGCATGAATAGTGGTGGAGACATATGCGCGAAACGGCAGCCACGCTTCTGTCAGCTGCGGCTACATTGTAGCTTACCACCACCAGTATTAATGGTGTGAATGAATAATGGTTTCTGCGCTTTGAGTCTCCTCGAAAAAAGCGCTATATAAATCCGAGCCGTTATTATTATTAGTAGTAGTAATTGTGTTTTATGGAATTTTCTGTGGAACTTCATGGAAATTCTACAAAAACTGTTTATGACAGTTTAATTCAACGCAAAACGGGTGAACCGTGTTACAGTTCCATGGCTTACATATAAGTAGTTAACAACTATTAAAATGCCTTTCATATCAACTGTTCCCACTATCTGTCAGTTCGCTTCAGGATCATTTTACCTTTACAGAAAAATTAAAATCGAGCAGTATTCTGACAGAAAAAAGGCTCAGACACCCACATAAAAAATATGAATACCTATGTTTTCATTGATTAGAAAGCCTAACAAGGCAAGCAAGAGATGAGAAACAAATTAAATGATAGATTATGTTTTTTACTGTATTTTACAGTTGATTTAAGACATGGGTCGAAAACCAAAAAAAAGCCGAAAAAATGCCGCTCAACATACTCGTAATTGAGTTGTAATTGAACATGGATAATTGAAGACAGAAATGTAATTGAAAAATGTAATTGACCCCAACCCTGGCACTAACTATCAGGGTCAATACAGACAGGATTCAGCTGAAACACTGAGCTAGCGGCTTGAAAATGCCTAAATTTGTTTTCCTGGGATATATTTGCCAACGATTTTGTGTCCCGTCTCCATGGTTACCCTGCCAGACATTGTTTGGTCTGCAGTCAGCTTGAGGCAGACTGTAATTAATAATCAGGTTAGAGTTAGAGGATATATTGAAGCACGTGAGCTCTCTGAAGCTGCTAATGCTAACTTTTCAGCTGGCCAAAGGGACAGATAGAGATACACACTAACACAAAAACACACACAGGCATAATTGTTGATCGTGGGAGAGGTTTGGAAAGAAGTGGCGGATGAGTGCGCATGAAGGAGAGCCACTTGTTTAATACAGTGAGGGTTAACAAGTAGCAGCATTAATAGTAGCCTACCTGCAGTGAATTTTAAGTGCAAGCTCTATCAAACAATCATGTTTAATACTTGAGGTTTAGTCGGGTAACTTTCTTTAAAAGTCCTTGGGGAGCGTTCAGGGATAGAAAAATTCTGCTCTTTCGGGAGATACAGTGGCCGCCATTTTGCTATTTTAGGTTAACCATATGTCCGGATTTACCCAGACAGTGGTTCTCAACCTTTTCAGCCTGCGACCCCCAAAATAAAGGTTCCAGAGACTGGGGACCGCCACTGTACCTGAAGGTGGTTGAACACAGTCATCAACATTAAAGAACAGTCATGTGTAGACAGGACCATCTATAAGGGGAATAAAGAGGTGCGATTTTGGGGTCCATCCATAAAGTCAGCAAAATTATGATCCATTGTTCTATGAATCTGTGATAATAACATTTATTTATTTACTCAATAATATCCACTGTTATCCAGATAGTGTATTATTATTTACGCCATAGTAAATAGTCATCTTAAAAATGTAAATCCTTGTTTTAATCGGAAATAAAATGGGTTAAAAGTGACCAAAAATGTTAAAATGGGATTTTAAAAAAAAAACAGAAATTAGTTAAAAGTTTCAAATTAGGAGTGAAACAGACAGAAAAAGTGCTAAAAAAAAATATATATATATATATATATATTCAAAGTGTCAATATTGGCTTAAAAGTGGCACAAAACAGTAGGAACACTTAGTTTAAAATGGCGTTGAATTGGCAAAAAAAAAAAAAACGAGGTTAAAAGTGACAATAATGGGTCAACATATGTGACATTAGGTGAGAAAAGTGGTGAAAGGGGTTTATAAGTGCCGTAAATGTTTTGAAAGTGGGAAAAATGTGCAGAAAAGTCTTTGAAGAAGTGACAGAAATGGGAGTAATGTAGCAAAAATGCATTAAAAGGAGCAAAAAATATGGCAAGAAAAAGTGATGAACGTAGGTTGAAATGTCGCAAGTTTGGTGGAGTTACAAAAAAGAGTAAAAAATAAGCAGAAATTGGCTCGAAATATTCTCCCAGTGTCTCGTGACCCCTTGATATAAAAGACCGTAACTCTGAGAAATTCTACCAGTTTCTGAAAGTTAAGGAGTTGTTCTTTACAGCCAATATGGTGTCATTATGGTAATTTTACTCACATGTGACATAATCATTAAAGATGCCGCTTTGTTTTGATGAAATCGTCACACACAAGGAAAAAAGAAAGAGATTAAAAGAGACCAAAATAGCAGTGGATTTAATTGAAAAGGTTATTTATTGATACTAGTGCAGTGCCCGTAGGGAGACATCTGCAGCTTGTTGAGAGAGAGAGAGAGAGGGAGGACTGATGACGTCATCAGTGTAGAGTGATGATGTCATCTTTGTAAATAAGCATTTATGAAAAAATGTATTAACGATATCATTGCAGTCCAAACAAATCCAACGTTGCACACCCTTGAACCAAGCAGCAGCCATGTTGAAAGTGTCATGGCAGTGTCTGATCCTGACCCACAGAGATATTTGAGACACACACACATGCACGTACGCACACGCACACACACACTCCATGCTTTAATGATTATTTACTGTTCTGTAAGCCTTGAGTTTTTTGTTATGGTTTTAATTTCTAGGAGACAATGTTTCTCATCGTTTCAATGATTGAAAGATTTTTAGATTTTTTAAAGTATTTATTATAAAGACAAATTCTTTTTTTTAACTTTATGGTCAACAGTTTAATTATACTTATTAAAAAGTGTCGGATTGGTATCTGCGATGCTGGTCCTGTATTTACTTGGTATTGGATCAATATTTATCAGTTGATGCCACAATAAACTGAGTTCTTTGAGAATGCATCAATTTGTCTTCAATTCATGTTGAGTCTTTTTGTTGTCATCCAGAGCAACCCCATCTGTCGGAGACACCGTCTCCATTTACGGACAATGGGATGAACCCACAGCCACCAGTATCTATGTTATCAGTGTTCCATGGGGGGTCAGCCATTTATCTTGACAGGCAGATAGCTTGATTTATGGGGTTTATTGTTTGTTGTAGGTCAAGCAATCCCACACGTGATGAGGTGGGGTTACTACATGGCATGAGTCCATGGTGGCATTCACTGATTTGATTTCTTGGTGCGTGAATTTCTTTCTTTGAATGTTCAATTTAAAAGTGCAACAGGATTTCCAGTTTTGAATTCAATTTTGCTCCATATTTTATTTTGAAAACCCAATCCCACATTCAAATAGTCAGAATGCACCAATGGCTTCAGAAAGTTGTTTATTATTTATTTTTATTAACATATAACATCAGATTAGCTGATTTTGCGATTGCTGTCCATAAATTATGAGAGTTTAATCATAGTGATTGCATTATATGGAAGCCCATTCCCACCAGTTAAAAAAAAAATAGTTAAAGCAAAATAATAATAATAATAATAATAATAATAATAATAATAATAATAATATTAAATCTAAGTCATAATTATGATATACTAAGTCTCATACTTAGTATTACATAGACTTAAAAAAGTTAAAAAAAATCTCATCTTCACAATATTTAATCTCAGTCATAATTATTATCCCCTAGTTTTGTTTTTTTTTTTTTTACTGGCAGCAATGGGCTTCCATAGCATTAGCCTCAAAAACCTCTCTTCTAATAAAATAATAGGCTACATTACAAATTAGTTACAGTACTAAATGAACTAACCTACTTATTAACCAATACAATGGTCTGTATACATTTCTACACAGTAAACTTTTGACACCCTGGTTGGCTAAAAACTAAAAGTCACTTTACAACAAACTGTGTGAATCCTTTTTGATGCATCTGTTACTTCAGTGTGGATTCTCGTCCTTTTCCACTTCCATGCTGGGACACTTTGGAGGCCAGGAATGACATGCATGAAGAGACTGGGAGTAAAATGTCGAAGAAAAGTGTGAAATTTGCTGATAACATGTTGTGGGTTACCTCCAGAAATGTCCGAGAATCTTTACAAGCTGCACGTGAGCCATTGTGTTTATCTAGAACAGTGGTTCTCAAACTTTTCTTTGGCTCAAGAACCCCCTTTCTCTTACTTTTGAATGCAAGTACCCCCTTTGTCCAACTACAACATTTTGCTCAGAATTCTGTGAAAACAATGACGTAATGAATGAGTGATAACACACATTTTAAATAATGTCATTTTGTAAATAACAGGAATTAAATGGTATCTAATGCATTTTTTATAATTTCCATTCATCTCCCTCCTGACCCTTGTATTTTCAATTCATGTTATGCTTAAAAAAATCATTGCTATCATCATTTTGTGTGTTTTTGGTGTCCTTTTGTGAATTTTGTTGTTGTTTGTTGGTTCTTTTATTCATCCAGTATATTTTTCTCTTATTTTGTGTGTTTTTATTGTTGTTTTTGTGAAAAAGAATTGCTGTCACTGCTTTAAGACAGACAATGAAGTCTATTCTATTCTATTGTTATTTAAATTGTTTTATCTCAGTGTGTGCGTTTTTGGTGTCGTTTGGTTGTTTCTTATGTCATTTTGTATGTTACTGTGTTATTTTAGTGTATTTTGTAGAGAATTTGTGTATTTTTCTCTCACGGAGCGTGTCTTTGTCATCATTTTGTGTGTTGCTGGTAATAATAAGTATTTTTAATATTGTGTGTGACTGACCCTTGTGCTTCATGTTCTAATCAAGATCATTTCTATCATCATTTTGTGTGGGGGTTTTTATTTGTGTCATTTTGTTGTTGTTTCTTTTTATTATTCAGTATATTTTTCTCTTATTTTGTGTGTTTTTGTTGTCATTTTGTGAATTGCTGGTAATATTTGGCATGATTATCATTTTTAACTAAAAATAAACATTATAAAACTCCATATTTTTAGTGCCCTCATTTAGTTTTTTTCCTCTCTCTCTCTTTCTCTCAAGTACCCCCTGTAATGCTATTGCGTACCCCTAGGGGTACACGTACCCACATTTAAGAAACACAGATCTAAACCAAAAGCAGGTACTAGTCACTGGATGTTAACATGTCGCTTCTTCACAATATTTAAGGCCTTTTTGTCTTCTTCTTTTACCTCATTTTCTGCCTCTCCTCTATCACCACCATGCTCTCCACCTCTTTCATGCTCCATATCTACCTCTCCAATAGGCCTATCTCTCTTCACTCTGCTCACCTGCATCTTTCACATTACTCTCTTAAATTTCCCCTTAACTTCCTTCTTCGTCTTCGTCCCCTTAATCCAATCCTGTTCCTCTTGTTGTCCTCCTCCACCCCTCCTTTTCTCCACCACATGCCCTCACCCCTCTTCTCACCCTCTGATGATTGCCAAGCACATTTCATTTGACATAAAGACAAAGGGCTGAGTACACATGTGGTTTCTCCTGTGTAATATGAAATATTAATGCGGGCATAATTTGGCTCTCTGGATGGGGGGGTGGAGGCGGGGCCGCTGGGCTTTTCATAATCACCAGTGACTGCTGTTTGCTTCCCCAAAGGACGGTGAGGCTGTCATGAAGGATTGAGAAACAGTAAAGATAACAACAACAGAATGCTTACTGTTGGAGGCTACCGTGGCCTATTTCTGTCTGGGTGTTTAATGGTTATGTTGGCTCATTGCCCGAGTTACTGAGGCAGCTAGCTCTCCCTGTCAGGCTTTTCAAAGTTAAAGGTGCAATGTGCAGCATTTTCAAACATCAACGGTAATGCTCAAATTAGCCGTGATTGGCAGGAGAATTACCATAGTCAATTGGTTTCGCTAAGCACCAAAGTGAATACAAAGGGCGACACTTGACATTTTCCATGTCACTGAAAAATATGCACCGCTCTTTTTTTTTTTCAATATTGTTGTTGTTTTTTTGCATTGATGCCATCTAAGGCATACGCGGTGAAAAGTTTTCATTACAACTTTCACAAATTAATTTGTATTAATTCATATAATATACAAATATGTTAAGTGCCATAACACACAGTGACTGTACATATTCATTTATTTGTTGTTCTTATGAAAATACAAGTTTTTTTTTTGGCGCTCAAGTCACGTGACTTGGTTCTTCTTCTGTTGCGCAATTCTTCTTCACAATGTAAATGGTGAAGCGACACTGCGCCCAGCAGTTCATGTATGGTACTGCAGCAAAAATTAGGCTGAAAGAAATTTTATCATTAATTTACAACACTAAAGCTGATATCTGGAGTTTCTGAGAAATTTATGTTTATGTATAATTCTTTTGAAATGCAAAAAAATATCTAATTAGTCTTTTACTATGGTCTACTGCCGGTGGTCATTCATATACGTTAATATATATAAGTCCCTAGTTCGTCCTACAGACCCCTATACAAATGGAAACATTGCCAAATGCGCCCAGCCAATAGGCTTCAACTTAGTGTTTTTGAGACTGTCAATCAAAGAAAATGCGGAACTCTGCACGGAAACAAGGCCGTGCGTCACAACAGCAAACAGCTAAATATGATTTTGGCTCTTACCTGACCCATAGACCTATATTAATGTGACCCGATGCAACCTTGTTATGTTCCACGATGCAGAAAAGTAGAGGTGTGGCTTCTGGTAGATTGCAGAGGCAGTGGGAGGAAGTGGAGCTGTTGAGGGCGGGACATCAAGACGTCCTCTCAGAAACTATGAATAGCAGCTTTAAACGACGCATCGAGGCAAATTTTTGTTGTCAACATTATCAATTATGTTACTAATCATTTTTGCATTGTTGTGTGTATTACACACATTGTGGTTGGCGCGAATCTCAAGACGGTCTATATATTTAATTTTTTTTTTTTTTTCTTTTGCCCCTCCTGGCAATTATCTCAAACTCCGCCTATGATCTAAGGTGTAAAATAATAGTGTTTACATTAGTCATGCACAATATTATCAGCCAATATTATTTTAAAATTAAGTATCGGACAACATCGGCCATTCTGCCAATATAATAAACCCATATAATAACAGGCGTTGCTTCCTTGATCAACCCTATATGTAAAAAAACAATAAAGTGCATCGCCAGTTTATATTAAAAAGAATATGGCATAAACTATCACATTTATTAATTTGTATTTGTTTTATTTGTTTATGTTACCGTATGCTTGCAACAGTCTCCAAACCAACTACTACAAAATCAGTTTGTTCAAACGAATGATCTTTCAGTTCCTAATCAGGACAGACGAGGCAGTGTTTTACCAGAAGAAGATTAATTTTCCTACCACAACTTGAGCATCAAAGCCAACACATTTTTCTCAAGAGGACCGGCTTTTTCCACGCCCTATCTCTCACTTGTCATGATATTTTTCTCACACCAGGTGACACAAAGGCAAGTTAACAATTCAGTTTTTTTTTTTTTTTTTTTTTGCATGCATAATTCTCACTGTATATTTTTGCAGTTTTACTTAATTTACACTCGCACACACACACGCAAACACACACACACACGCAGAGACGCTCACAGGCTGCACTTGCATCACTAGTGAATTACCATGCCGTTCCGCGTTATTAAACATGACACTCGGCCCAGATAATGGAGCCTTTCTTCATCTCAATTTGGAAGGCTAATCTTATTGCTTTGATTAGCAGCAGCTTCATTTGCATATCAAGGCCTCCCCTTCTTTAATTCCTCCATTGCAAATCCTCTCTTTATAGCTGTAGATAAAAGGAATCTATCTACACATATCTTTCTTTAGGATCTCTCCCTCTCTTCCCCTTCCTCTCTCTTGTTCTCCATTAACGACTTGTTCATTTGTTCATATTCTAGTTATTTCTCCTTTTGTGTTTGTACTGAATGTTAGCCGTTGGTCCTCTTTATGTCTTCTTTCTTCATGCATATTGGACGATGCCTATCGTAATGCAAGAGCCGTTGGAAGAGCAAAGAATGACTTCATCGGCATGTGATTGGACATTCGGTAATGGCTAGTAATTCTGGTTACTTATTCACTTACTGTCTTCAGACTTTAGCAGTCGTGAAGAATTACGTTTTAACAAAAGTTTAAACTGCGGCCATTAAAATGTAACCAAGGAAGTTACAACACCGTAAACTGGACTAGACTTTGCTCACCAATCATTGCAAAGGGCGGTCGTGTTAGACCTTGACACAGATTGAATTAATAAACTAGAGCTGCTCAAAAAGTTGAGTTAAAAGTAATTGTTTTATACTGACAGAAATCCGTGTTTGATGAATGACTTTGAATAGGACTGTCATGTCCGTGAATGGACTGGGGTTATGTTGATTCTCATGCAGAGAGGGATGTTCCTCTTCGTGTAGTGGTTCAAGTATCACTGGGTCCTGTTCTCAAGTGATGGGATTAGGCTAATGGCCAAACTACAATGAGGCAGGACTGTACTGCACAGGAACTGAGTTAAAAGCAAAGATTCCTGTCAGCCATTAATCTACACCTGTGGTTACACTCAAGGTGGAGAACTTCCCGACAGTGAAAATGTGATGTAGGTGGTTTAAAGCTTTTCACAGAGTTGTACTCTCAAATAGCCAGTCCAGTTTCTACTGAGGAGAGAGAGTGGAAGAGGTTCACGCTTTAGATACGACTGCTTTTCGGCCACCTCCCAGCAAAGAACAGACCCCAGACTTTCCCCTACCATAGCAGATATGAGTAGAAATTTCTCATTCTCTCTCAAACATTTTCTATATTGTCCATTCCCAGCAGGAAGGTGAGATGGAGGCTTGCTGTAATTGACTACAAACCAAACCTACAAATATGCCAGTGTAAAGTTTCTAAGCCCTCAGGAGACGCCATGCAACTGCCTGCCGTTGCTTCAGTACACATTACCTCTGTGACTGCAGAGCCGTGATGTAGTGTTGTAGTTTTTTTCTCTGTCGCATTATTACTCAGTTTTGTCTTGGTCTCGCCGGACTCAGGATTTTCTGTCAAGACAAGTCGAGACCAGCACCGATCAGCTATTCTTCAACTTCATTAATGTGATAATAAGGGAAACCACTTGCTGATTAATTAGTGATGTAATTTGACTTAAAACATTACGGTTGGCTCACGGATTGTTCTGCAGCATTATAAAAACTTTTTCAGTGTCTTATGAGTTGGGACATCAGTCCATCTTATTTCTATTCATAAATACATCTGAACACTTACTTTAGGCCTCATTCAACTGACAAATAAACATCTTGTTTTCAGGTAATTAAAATGATTTTGGACTTATCAGTGGCTTTTGAATACATACAAAGATTTATTTTGGCACAAATTTATTTGAAGAGATTTGACATTCTTGCATGTTGTGTTTAAAAAGAGTTGCGGACACCTTGTTTTTGTCTGTCAAATGTATTGAAAAGAAAACTGAAATTAAAGAGAGAATGCTGTTTAACTGTTCCACCTTGTCATGGTTTTTTAAATTGATTTTTCTGGTCTTTGTCTGGGCACACGGTAGCATAGTGGTTAGCACAACTGCCTCCCAGCCTGGGTTCAATCCCTTTGGTCCTTTCTGTGTGGAGTTTGCATGTTCTCCCCATACAGCATGGGTTTTCTCCAGGTACTCTGGCTTCCTTCCACAGTCCAAAAACATGACTGCTATATTGAGTGGAGTGTGGGTTATCTGTGTGTGTGTTGACCTGCGATGGACTGGCACCCTGTCCAGGGTTTACCCCTGCCTAACACCCAATGAGAGCTGGAGATAGAAACCAGCAGACCCCCGTGACCCTGAAAAAAGGAGCAAGTGGGTCAGAAATTGGATGGATGGATGGATGGATGGATGGACGGTCTTGGTCTTGACTCGGTCTTGATTCCTAAAAGTCTTGGTCTTGTCTTGGTCTCTGGAAAGTCTAGTGGTCAAAAATAAGACTAATAATGATTGGAATCATTTTGACTGACAAACTGACTGAACAAGTTGTTCCCAAACTTGTGGAAATATTTGGCACAGTTAGGGCAAAGTGGGCTGATGCCTGAACTTTTCTGTACAAAAACATGTGTATCTTTGGCCTATTGTTTATTATTATCACCAAACTTACTACAGTTGATGTCGATACATTAGTTCAATTATTTCTGTTTTTGTAGCCTTCCCTACTGAGAATTGGCTTATTAATTGATGCAAATCTCTAGGGTTTTTTGGGGCAGTCTACAGACTTCTGTATTTAAAACATATTTATTTTCACTCAATGTCATATATTTCCAAAATTTCACATTATCTGTAACCACTAAGGGTCCTTCTTCAATCTGAAAAAAAAAATAAAATAAAAAAACAGCCATGTTGGTCATGTAGAAGCTTTGAAACACAATATGTTATGGGTATGTGATTTTCGAAGAAAAGAGGCTTGGGGTAAAAGAGGTTGTTCTAGGGGTGAATTAGTTTGCTCCGAAGAATACGATCAACAATAAAACTGCATTTGAATTAAATCATGATAATCTATAATCCCTGCTGTTGCATTTACCTTCAAATGATGACTACATAGTACAATGGCCTGATACAATACAATATACAAGCACACCCACCTGCTGTAAATGCTGCTTTAAAGCCAAACAGCTAATCAACAAGAGTGGCTCACATTGAGGACAATCCCTCTTCTTCATGTGTGAATTGATTGATACATAATGAAAGAAAAGTGAAGTACAACTGCACAGCCATCTGCCAACAATGAAGACGTGTGTATCAACATGACAGATTCATGTGTGACTGAGTAATTCTGCAGAAAATGCTGAATCGTCACCACTCTCAGCACATTAGACTGGACTAAACTGAAGTCCACTATGAGATGGTAATGAAAATGGTAGGTTTAAATAACTGGAAGAAAAAAAAACCTCTTTCTCTTAGTCACATTTGTGTGAGAGTGAGAGAAAGGACAGAGGAGAGCAATAAAATAGGAGTAAGAGATAGTAGATGTTTTTTATTGGATGTTGGCCAATATCATCAGAATTTTATGTATCTGTAAAAAGCTTCAAGGCCACAATGACGTTTAACGGCTAAGAGATGCTATCAGTACTCTGTGAAAATGGGAGCATTGTGTGAGATCAAAGTTGAGTGTTGGATAAAAAGCTTTTATCTATTCAGGGTCTCTCATATTTGAAAGCCTGAGGTGCTTCAGTCATACAGTCACCCTAATGGACATTTCTTTTTAGCCATTGATTCGCACAGGTTGTATTTTATTGCAGTTGTGTTAACACGAATGAGTACTTTTTCCCTTCAAAGATGTTTGTTTTAAATGTGGATTCACTGTTTGGGATCAGCTCTCAGTAGCATTTTTGGCTGCAGGGAATAAATAGGCTACACAAAACAGCCAATATTTGCAGATGAAATGGATGGGAGCCAATGACACTTTACACAATAGACGAGTATTTGCTGATAACACGGATTGTGATATACATTTCTAAATGTCACGCCATGAAATAGTTAGGCCAACTTAAATAAATCGTTTCAATTGGTAAAACCAAAATAAAATAAGTTCTTTGTCTTGTGCATGAAAATAGAAAACAAATTATTTGCACTGAAAAATCTTTCTAATTACTGTTCTAAAAAATGTGATTGCATGTTTTATGTTAGTATGTTGAGTTTATAAGAAGAATAGTTAAATGAATGCAATAAAAGGGTCATAGAAATAAATATTTTTACCTTTTTCAATAAAGCTTACATTTTTTTTTTACCGACTTTGTTGAGTAATTGTTGCAATGGGTGGGGGGTCCATTCTTCAAACAGGGGCGCAACAGAAAATAGTTTTGAACCACTGGATTAACCCAACTGATTTAATTAACATGAACTGAATTATTTAATGGTTCTCAAATCAATGTTTTCTCAAGGTTTTCATTTTTTCCAACTCAATATTGTATAACTCGAAAGTAAAATCGAGTTCCTTTTCTAACCTGATACTATATTTTTTCTTTCCTTTCTCAAGCTCCATAGCGATGACCGACGGTGGGGTTCAAACCAGCAACCCGCCTGTTTCGATTCTGCTTCTGTAACCATTAAGCCACCACTCCATTTCTACTCTAATACTATGGTTTAATGAAAAATAATTTTTGAAGTAACCTTAAAATGTAATTTTAGCTTGCTTAAAGGTCCCATATCATGTTTATTTTTCACCCATCTCCATTTGTTCTAAGAACCCCAAAAACATTATTTGAGGTTTATTTTCCCAAACTCACCTGTTTTCCAGAGTTTTAGCCTCTGAAAAGTCACTTTCTGAGCAACTCTACACAAACAGGCTGATTTGCGGACTACTTATGCATATTCATGAGTGGGCGTGTCTATAGACGGGACACTGACTTCCGCCTCCGTAGCCTAGCTCATGCTCAATCCGCACATTCGTGGGCATGTCTGTTTACATGTCAATCACAGCAGAGAGCTTCCTGGAGGCGCGGCTTCTCCAGCTCAGTGCCGCATCAAATTCGTCATCAAAGTGGGAACACGTCATCAAAAAGCCCAAGTTAATGAATTAACAACTTAATTTAATTAAAATTGGAGCGAGGTGTTTGGGCTCGCCCTGCAGTAAGAAAGGAGTATGAAGCCCAACTAGCACTTTTATCATGTTCAAAGCACAGAAAAGTCAAATTAGCGTAACATGGGCCCTTTAATAGTTAAAATTACAATGAAAAGGTAATTGATGCAGGTTCACTCAAATGGGAAAAGTAGTTTGTGGATCTTTACTAAAACAGACATTGGAATGAAACTTACTTTGAGTTACTTTAACAAGTGCTGAAGTACAATTGTAACTATGTCTGCAACCAAGTACAGGGAAAAGCGGCGATAGATGACAAGATGAGACTTTACAGACCATTAACTTTATTGTTTTTATTGACTGAATTCACCGTTGTAGTAGTAGTAGTAGTAGTTGCACAAATGTTACAGTCACATTTTAAAACCATTCATTCATCACAAAAACAATTGTCGATGCAAATATCATTGGAATAAACCACGGCGGGAATTGTGCTGATTGTGTGGTTTCCAGGTTCTTAAACAATTTACGAAAACAGTTTGTGAGACAATGAAGAAACCACTTTTTCCAAAAACATGTTGCCATTAAATGATGTGTGGTGAGCACATCATCTCAGGGCTAATACAGAGAATCAATCACAGAATCATACTGCACTTTTGGATTCGTGTAGCACCAAAAAACCCACAACTCACATCTTTATTCTAACTTTATGGTCATCAATAAACGTATAATAACTGCCAAGGTTCTGCCAACGGTTAATAATTTACAAATCTCCTTGACTCTGTACTATAGTGACATATTGGCAATGCCAGCGCCAACTCCTGTAAAAGGAAATCCAATGTCACGTTCAAATGGCATTAAAAAAATCACCCACAAATTCACATAAAATGACAATTTGTAAATGTGGCTGAGTTCTGACAAACTATTAGAAGTTGTCCTTCTGTTTACTAACCACAACCAGTCAAGGCAGGTTCAGATGGCTGCCACCTCTGAACCTGGTTCTGCTGGAAATTTCTTCCTGTTAAAAGGGAGTTGTTTCATCCCACTGTCGTTAAATGCTTGTTCATGTGGATCTTGTTGGGTTTTATCTTTCTTATTAGAAATTATATATTTTGATAAGCGCATTGAGATGACTTTGTTGTAAATTACGCTATACAAATAAAGTTGAATTGAATTGAATTGAATCATAACTATTTCAATTGAAGTCTTGTTTTATCAAACTAAATGACATTAAAATTTTAGTCGAATAAATCTGTTAATAATATACAGGAAAACAAGTCTATAAAATTTTTAAACTTTTCAATTACCATTTATCAACCTGATATGCTGGGTATGTATGAATGTTCTGACTGGATTGTGTCCCATGCGATGGACTGGAGCCCTGTTCAGGGTGTACCCCCACCTTGCACCCAGTGTGAGCCTGAGATAAGCACCGGCAGACCCCTGTGACCCTAAAAAACAGGAACAAGCGGGTCTGAAAATGGGTGGATGGATGGGGTGTAAAATCCTTTTTTCTTTTAGATCAGAACAAAGTCGTTCTGAAGATTAAATGTCCATAAATTTGTGTTTAAAACAAAGATCTTTATCAGATTATTCACACGTGCACTGGTAAAAATAAGAGGGCACTGCTATAAATCTGTTAAAGGAGAGTTCAGCGACCTTGAGGTTAGCCATTGGCTCGCTACTATGAGCAGTCAGCTTTTTACCCACTGACTGTGAACTCTGTAAACGTCAGTTTATGCACTTTATTACCTTCTCCCCAGTAGTGCGTTTTGCTCATCATCTTCAGCTTTAATTGCCCTCTTGTGTCACCGCATGTAAATGAATAAAGTGGCGAGAGCAGGTAGGGTATATAAACAGGCAGCAGTGGCGCTCACAGTACCTCGTGCTTCCCTCAGCTTGCCTCATAAGCTTCTTCCTCTGCAGCTCCGTGTCTTCCACTAACCAATACCAAGAAAAATGGCCTTTGCCGGAAAATGGGAAACTGAAAGCCAGGAGGGATACGACGCGTTCTGCAAGCTCCTTGGTGAGAACAAATACCAAATCGGAAAACACAAACTTGGTTTTGGTTTTTTGTCTGTTGTTGTTTTGTCCATTGGTGTCTCATCCGTTGGTGTCTCGTCCATTGGTTTTGTGTCTGTTGGTTTTTTGTCCATTAGTGTTTCGTCCGTTGGTTTTTTTGTTCATTGCCGTTGCGTCTGCTGGCGTTGCGCCTGCTGGTGTTGCGTCTGTTGGCGTTTCGTCTCTTAGCTTTCTGGAAGACTAGTGTTTTTTTCTTTACATCATTCAACTGTCCCACTTTAGGCATCCCAGACGACATCATCGAGAAAGGCCGTGACTACAAGCTGGTCACAGAAGTCACCCAGAGCGGCAACGATTTTACCTGGACGCAGCTCTACCCCGCCAACGCAAAGGTCACCAACAAGTTCACCATTAACAAGGAATGTGACATGGAGACCATCGGGGGAAAGAAATTCAAGGTAGGCAATGAATGAATAGAAAAGCCAGAGCCAAATTAAACGTGAAGAGGAGATGTGGAGTAAGATAGAACAGCATAACTTTTAATGACAGATTATGTTCTACAGGCCACAGTCTCTATGGAGGGAGACAAGCTGAGCGTGACTTTCCCCAACTACCATCACACCTGTGAGGTCAGCGGAGGCAAGCTTATTGAGGTAGGCCACATATATTCAGAGTTTTACTGCAATAAAACATGAAAATACTATTATTATATTATGTTTCGTATAAGACGCATTGCCATGGTTCGTCTGACTTTCATTGTCCTTCTCTAGGTCTCCAAAGCAGGATCTGTTGGTCTAACGAGAACCAGCAGGAAGATCTAAGAAGTGCTAACTGAACTTTTCACTCTTGGAAGAGTTACATCAGAAACTGCAGCCCTGGCAAATAAAAAAAAAACATTACGCAAACACGACCTTCTGTGACTCTGGTATTACTTTATTTTTTAATTAACCTTTCACAAATTCAAGAAAAGTGAGAAGTTATTTTGCAAAAACAGAGATTATTGTATGTTGTAGCTGGAAAAAGGCTGGATTATTAAAATACTTCTTATAATCCTTTTTCTTCATAACGGAGAAACAAAATCATATGGATTTTTTCCGTAAATAATTTAAATAATGGAATTGCAGGTCTTTCAAAAAACTCTATATCAAAGAGCAGAAGTGGAGCAATGGGGGGGAGAGTGGTTTTAAAGGCCACCATTGATTAATCTACACCATTTTTTTTCCATGTGTCTTGACTGCTGTATTATATATATAAAAGATCATGTAAAATAATCTAAAAGGGCTTCATATTGTTAAAAAATATTTAAGATATTCTTACAGTATAACTCTCATTTGACATTGGTTAATTAATGCTATTATAATGCCACTGTTGGTAGATTAATATAGTGTTACAAGTCTGTCTCAGGGCCTGGCTTCACACTCTTTGGGTTTTAAACAGCAAAAACATGTTTTATGTCATATTTGATCAGGTCACATGATTAAACATGGGCAACTGGTGGGCTGGGGGCCACATGTGGTCCTCATTTTGTTTTTCCCTCAAAAGTAAATGTACGATACAAAAAAAACGTCAAATACATCCAAAAAAGACAATAAAACTACACAAAAAGTATTACAAAAATAGACAAAAATTACTTTGAAATCAAAATTTGGCAAAAAAAAAAAAAAAAAAAATACACACAAAAGCACACGAAAGGATGTCAAAAATACACAAATTGATAACAAAATTACAGAACAATTCTCCAAAAACCCAAAAGATGACTACAAAATTATAGAGAAAGATATACACAACTACATCAAAAATACACAGAAATAACTCCAAAAACACAAAACACACCAAATTACTCAAAACACAAAATACACCAAATTACTCATAACACAAAACAACAACAAAAATACATAAAATGAGCCTAAAAACAAACAAAACGACAGCAAAAACATACAAAAACCATGAATCATTCCTGTATTACAGTTTTTCTCAGTCGCTTTGGTGCTTTTCTCACGTCATTATTAACATTTGCACAGCAGTTAGTGCAGTTCTCAGAACAATTAGTGCAAACTGCAAAACCTAGTGGATAACCTGCAAAAGCACGTCACTTGCTCAAAATGGAAAGTCCATTCCTCAAAAGCAAGTATTTATGTCAATGAAACTGCTAGTGTCATCAAAATGAGAAGTCTTGATATCATCGTTTATGAACAAGATATATAGTCAAATGGTTTTGTCATGTTTTCATTATGACAGTGTATTTTCTCAGTGTTTTCCAATGAAAAAAAAAAAAAAAAAAGATCAGAACTCGGCGACACTACCCAAAAATGCTCAAGACAGCACTATACGCTACTTGTACAGTCATTTGAAAACTACAGTAAAGATACACATTGCTGTAGTTAGGGGAGTAAATGATTACAAGACACTGAATACGTACGTTTCACATTTTTACTGTATATGTTTGTTGCAATTCTACAACATTGTGCCGAAGAAAAATGCACTACAGTCATTTATTTAGATCAAAGATAAGAAACCCTTATGGTAAATGTGAACAATATACTGTATCAGTACATAATGTAACTGAACATAGGTAAATCATTCTGGCACATCCAGACGTTCCTGTCTGTCTGGCCACATATTTTCATCTACCTCACAACGGATATCATCCCTTGTTCAATTTAGGAGACTTTTCCAGGAAAAAATGTACAAAGAAAGGTATAAAATTAGCTTGGCAGTATTTGATAACTAGTTCAACAGTTTTGTATGGAATGACTCAAGCAATGAAATAAAGACTATTAGTTTTTATTGGGAACCACTATTCAGCATCCACAAGTATAGCTCATGCTGACTGACATGACGTCGGCAAATGAAAATTTTATAAAACAGCAGAGAATTGTGTGAAAGCAACTGATACGTGTCCAAAATTTGTTCAGAGGGAGGAGAAATTGCTACTAGGATGTGCACAAATGACTAAATGTTGTGGAGGTTGAACTAATAGTTATGAAAATTTGCATTGTGATCTGAGAAAAGCACCAAAGTGACTGAGAAAAACTGTATTGCTTCAAACGGTCATTTTCCTAAATGCTGCATATCTCAGTGACCTTATTCAGGATAGAGCAGATTTAAAATAGAAGAGACTATAAAATATTTGCTATCATTTCCTGTGCTTTCTCCTCATAATTGTCTAACGTGAACATTGCTCGTAGCACGATGCATCAAAACTCGATCCTGCAAAGTATGTCAAAACTCCTGCCCATCAGGGACTATTTCCTTTACAACAGTAAGTGGGGGAGAGATTATATTGTGGGTGTGAAGTAGCATACAACTATTAATTAAGCCGAGCTAAGAAAAACCTATCACTTACCACCTGTAGTTGAGCTCAGCTGTGCCGCATTCATTGCTGCCAGCGGTGGTCACAGGCTATATTACAGCAATCACTCATATCTGAATATCTTCCAGACACAAAACCAAGGGAGGCTTTATGAGAGGCAGTGACAATCAATCACTGTGTGCTGACTGATATAGGCTAACTATTGCTGGCTATAGCCATGGTGCTTTCTATGGACATTCATGGCTTCCAGAAGGAAGACAACAACCACTTTTGTCTTGTATTATTATTTTTTATTTTTTATCATTATTGCCAATGAGTAGCATGTTCTTTTTTATATTATTATTATTCATTTTAGAGTATCATGTATTTTTTCTATGATTGAAAACAAGCGCAGTTACTGTATATCATCAATTAATGGTTGGTTATAAACAGTGGTGGACAGTAACGAAGTGAAGTACAGTACTTAATTACTATTTTCTAATATCGATATCGATATTTTTGGGGGATAATTATTATTTTCACTCAACTAAA
The DNA here is from genome assembly GCF_900634775.1 of Gouania willdenowi. NCBI lineage: Eukaryota > Metazoa > Chordata > Actinopteri > Blenniiformes > Gobiesocidae > Gouania > Gouania willdenowi. Next base: position 9,979,005 of record NC_041060.1, on the reverse strand, counting down.
TTTGAAAGACAAATATAGAATAGAAATAGTGACCAATTGGAACATTAATAGAGGAAAGCTGTTTGTGTTTTGGGAGTGATTTTGGTTGTTTTCATAGTAGTTTTACGTTAACTTTTATTTTGTGTTTTTTGTTTTTGTTGCCATTTTTTGTGTTTTTTGGAGTCATTTTGTCTGTTTTTCTGGTCATTTGGGGAAAATTTGTTTCCATTGTGTGTGTTTGTTTATACAGTATATATATTTATATATATATATATAATTTTGAGTATTTTTCTTGTAGCTTTCTCTATTTTGGTTGTGCTCTTATAAGGTTTTGTTTAAATTGCATGTGTTGAATAAAAAATGATTTTGTGTATTTTTCTGGTTGCTTTTTGTGTATTTTGGTTGTCATATGGGTTTTTGTGTTTTCCTGCCATTTTGTGTGTTTTTCAGTGATTTGGTTTATTTTTTCAAAGTTTTTGTGTTTTGGGTATTTTCATAGTCGTTTTATGTATTTTTCATCATTTTGTGTTTTGTTTTGTTTTTTGTAGCCATTTTAAGTGTTTTTGGAGTCTTATTGTTTTTTTTTTTTAGTCATTTCGTGTATTTTTCTTGTAGCTTTCTGTATTTTGGTTGTCATTGTATGGGTTTTTTGAGGGATTTTGCATATTTTTGTTGTTGCTTTGCGTATTTTTTCTATCATTTTTTGTATTTTTCTGCTAGTTTTTTTTTTTTTTTGTAGTAACTTTGTTTTATTTGTTTTGGGGGCCACACATAACTAGGTCGAGGGCCGTATGTGAGCCCCAGGACTGTATTTCAGACAAATGTATCTGTTACACGTTAAATGCTTCATGGCAGTGTTTTCTGCTTTCTAATCATTGTTTTAAAACTACTTCTTTCATGAACTGCAGACCCTTTAGGTTTCATTTCCGCTGATGTTTCCATCGTACATTCATAAATGTAGACGAGAGGTTCTGCGTATCTTCAGCGATTATTCGATAAAAGAATCATTTTTTCTCAGTTAGCAGATATCTGCACAACCTATGAACCCATGACTTTTCATGATGTAAAAACTGTCCAAGTTACATAAATATCCTTTTCCAACCCGACACTTGACCTTGGATCCTTTTCCCTACACTTTTCTCTCTTCTCTGCCCTCTGTTCTTGGAATGCACCATTTTGTCCATGCGTGTCTCTCTTCTCACTTTCTTTTGTCCTCTTTTCACATCCTCCCGTTCGTGTCTTTCTCCCTTTCTATCCTATTACTCCATGGCTCCCAGCCAAGCAAACAATCAGTTAATTAACCAGCTCATTCCCAGGATCATTCTAGCTGCTCTCAAAGGAGCACCATAAAGGCCCTTGTGTCTCTAAATTTACAGCTTCATTAAGTGGACTGGAGTAAGGTACAAATCTTTGGTGTAAAATTGGCAGACTAGAGCCCTGAGTGCGTATGCGTGTAAAGTGTGGGTGCTGGCCTCGACTCGAGAGCTGGTGACTCAATAGATTCCTAATGAAAACAAAATCTGTGTTTTTTGCCTCTGAGGTGGCAATTGTTTTGGTGTAATAATGAGACATCCTCGCTCGCTGGCACAGATGCAATCAGGATCTCGCACTCCTGCAAAATTAGGGTTGGAAGGCAACAAGCAAGGTGGCAGTGGAGCAGTGTTTGTGTAGCTTAGCACTATTGCAATCACTCTGCAATATCACTTCCTTTGTCCTCACAGACAAACAGGCCTAATTGGCTATTTCCGAGGGCCACTGGTTCTGATTGGCCATTCTGCTTTTTTTTCTGATTGGCCTCCATTCCGTCAAGAAAAGGAATTGTTAACTTGTCGGCATCCGCTTCAGCTTTTGTGATGAGCACTTTTAGGTGTACGGAGTAGAAATCCCAGAATTAACTTGGGTTTAGAGTTACCCAATAGCTAGGAATATTGAACTGATCATTACTCTCATTACAAACACCAGAATAATAAAGGATAGAAAACCATTACTCTTTAGTGTTTGGAATAACAGTGTTTAAAATAACGACGTTAGGTCACAGTGTTTTTTTTTTTCAGTAACGGGTTAATCAAACTAATTACTTTTTACGCTGTTACAACGCCGTTAACGTTACTGAACGTTAAATGTGGTGTATTACATGCACTGATTGAGTAAACTGTTATCTGACAGCAACCCTGGCTCCATACGCAGCTGTAGTGAGGAGGTGGGTTAAAAACAAGGTGAGCGATTACGATTGGCTAAGGCGGCGTCATGTTTCATGGTAGCCAATCAGAGCCAGGGTTTGTACACATGTGCCAGCACACACACACACACACACACACACACCCAGCAGATTGGATGAAGCAGCAGAGATGGTGAGCGTGGAGCAGTCCGATGAAAAGTTGTCATTTTTAAGGTGGAGATACAAACACTACTTTAAATCAATTGTGGTCCAAGACAAGAACGTGCATGTGAAGTGTTCATTATATCCAGGAGTGCAGACTTTGTCGACATCTGTTGTAAACAACTCAAATTTAATGAAGCACCTCACGACGACACACGCATCTAAAAAATCTGAAAACTTTTTTTTTCAACAGTAACGCAAATAGTTACTTTCCTTGGTAATGAGTAACTTTTATTATAGAGTAATTTAATTACTAACTTGGTTCCATTTTGGTACAAGTAGTGAGTAACTATAACTAATTACTTTTTAAAGTAACGTTCCCAACACTGCAAACTAATGTATAAACAAAACTGCTACTGAATAATGTCTGATAGAAGTCTAGTCAGCAGCCAACTACTTATTAAAAACTTCAGCTTCTGGAATATACATTCTACACCATTTTTGGGTTTCTGGCTTCAAAAACAAACATCGTTGAGAAGGAACAACAACAAAACACAAAATCCTTGCACAATATGGTGATCTCTGATGCTCGGGCTGGAGTAAATCCGGTCTAAACTTCCGATGATTTGATCGGGATAGCGGGAGATTGTGAAAGTGAGGGACAACAGTGTTCAGAGAGTTAAATCTGCCAAAAAGAGTGTTTTGGGTATTCAAGTGAGACGTGGCTTTCAGAGAGTGAGAACCATTTCATTCATTCCCTACGGAGAGATGACTTGATTTTAATGTGACTGCGGAGGGCATGAGGAAGTTGAAGAAAGGAATTGTACCTGTTTATTTCACATGGAATTGGCACAAATTCAAATTCCAGGACCAAGAGTGTGGGAACAGCGTCCTCGGAGAGTCCCGGACTCAGAGATGGAGAATGAAATAGCTTGGGATCATGATGAGCAAGGGCACACAATTTGGTAGACGTGAACAAAACTCTACGTCTCCAGGTTAAGCAGCTACAACAACAGTCGGAAGTCCTCAAACTTCGTTTGCATCTTGCAAAACTTTCATGGCATTTTGGACTTTAATTGGAACTGCTTTGATCCCCAAGATGGTTCGCATAACCAGCGCCAAGACAACCTCGGCCAGCGTCAGCACAGTCCAGCACCAACAACGGTAGGCAACAAATATGGTAACATTTGCTGGTGTCTCCTTACCTCTTCTGGACCAGCCATGAGCAATGTGTGTGTGTGTGTGTGTGCGTGCGTGTGGTGGGCATTTGGAAGCACATTTTAACCTTGCAAAGCATATTAAACAGCTTTTTTGTATGATAAGTGCTTGATAAATAAAGTATTATTACTGATACTATATAGTTAGTAATATATACATATAGTATAACTATTTACATTAACTATAGTAGTTAACTATTATTACTATTAGCATGACGTGCATATTTAGAGTTGTAGGCCAAAGAACATCGGCATCTCACTTGCCCTGATGTAAGCAACCAGACACTCGTGAAAGAGGAAGTAGAACGGAAGTGGAGTTGTGCACAGAGTGAATGACCTTATGGAAATGGAAAAGTATTTTTGTAATTTTGTACATGCAGTATTGTTCATGAGTGAGGGAAGGATGGAGCGACAGGCGTATTGGTGCGCCGTCTGCAGTGATGTGGAGTCTGCACCAATCCGTCGTGGTGAAGAAGGAGCTGAGCCAAAAGGCGAAGCTCTTGATTTACAGGTGGATCTACATTTCTATCTTCACCTATGGTCATGAGCTTTGGGTAGTGACACAAAGAACAAGATCGTGGGTAGAAGCGGCCAAAATGAGTTTCCTCCGCAGGGTGGCTGGGCTCTCCCTCAGTCATACGGGATGGGCTTGGAGTAGAGCCGATGCTCCTACGCATTGAGGAGAGCCAGATGAAGTGGCTCAGGCACCTAATTAGGATGCTCTCTGAACGGCACGTCCCTCCGGAAGGAGACCCCGAGGAAGACCCAGGACACGCTGGAGGGACGATGTCTCTCGGCTGGCCTGGCAACGTCTCGGGATCCCCTCAAAGGAGCTGGAAGAAATAGCCAGAGAAAGGGAAGTCTGGGCCTCCCTGCTAGGGATGCTGCACCCGGCAACAGATAAGCGGAAGAGGATGAATGGATGGATGTTTTAATCATATAATATTACATATATGAAATAAAGGTACATTTGTTCAATAAAATAAAATTACACTTATTGTAAATCCTGGTTTTTGATAAAGGTTTCATTAGGACTAGAATTAGTTTTTTCTCTCAAATTGAACAATAAAACTAAAAACAAAGTAAGTTTGAAAAACGATCCCCTAACTACAGGCACATTCACATACAGTACGTACGTACATATGATTGGTGAGACATTCATTCCTTCATAGAAGCTTCCTCCTCTTGCTCTGTAGCTCAGGACTGGGCCTCACTTTAGGGGACAGAAGACAGCTTTGTTTCCACATCATGCCTCACATTCCCCAGACTTGACCTGGTTCCTTTACACGCTGGCTTTGTGGGGAATGGATGCAGAAAGCATCCGTCCACCCAAGCATCCATACACCCAAACACTGACAAGCTGACTTCTTGTACCCCCAATGGACTAGAACAAGGCCTCTCTCTGGGGGACAGTAGTCAGCTTTGTTCCCCCGTCCCATACCTCGCATTCCCCAGACCTGCCCTGGGTCCCCCCTCAAGGCACAGGGCACTGGGAGGAGCCGGACTCTCTGTACAGCCCCATTTCCCTTCTTCTTCGTTTTGATATTATTGCTCTGTGAGAGCTTTCCACACTATTAACATCGTCACAGTTTTCTTTTTGACTGACCCCTTATACCAGAGGTGGGCAACTTCTATCCCAGCGGGGGCCACAAAAATGTGTTTCATTCATCAAAGGGCCACATTATGTTCTTTCATGTCAACATGTAGAATAATGGCCAATCTGAGCATTAACACAGGAAAGAACAAATAGTTTTTATAGTAATTTTGGGTGTTTTTCTGTCGTTCTGTGTATGTGTGTTGTTGTTTTGGTTGTTATGTGTCATTTTGTGCTTTTGTCTTGTCCTTTTGTGTATTTCTTCTTTAAAATTAATGTTTTTTGGAGTCATATTGTGTTGTGATTTTGCTTGTTTGCTAGTATTGTGGGTTTGCAAAGTCATTTTTTGAGTTTTTATTGTCTTTTTTTGGGTATTTTGTTTTCATTTTGTGTAATATTGTATATATTTTTAAGTCATTTTGTGTATTTTGTTGTTGTTTTGCGTTATTTGGAGTAATTGTGTGTATTACTATTATTGTTTTCTTCATTTTTGTAGAAGCATTGTGTGTTCTGGGAGTATTTTCTTAGTTTTTCTTATCTTTTTTTTTTCATTTTCCTGCAATGTTGTAATTCTTTGTATGTTTTAATGCATATTTGCTTATGTTTTGTGTATTTTTCTGTCATTCTGTGTATTTTTGTTGAAGTCTTGCTTGTCTGCTAGTACTGTGGGTTTGCAGAGTGATTTTTTTGAGTTTTTCTTCTTTTGTTGTCATTTTCTGTAATTTTGCATATCTTTTTTAAGTCATTTTGTGTATTTTGTTGTCGTTTCGTGATATTTGGAGTAATTTTGTGTTTAACTGTTGTTGTTTTGTAGTAGTTTTCTGTCTTTCTTGTCTTTTACTGTATTTTCCTGCAATGTTGTAATTTCTTGTATTTTTTAATGTATTCTTGCTTTTGTTTTGTGAATGTTTCTGTCACTTTGTATGTTTACTTTAGAGGCCGCATGAAAATAGACCGCTCCGGGCCGTCAGTTGCCCATGTCTGCCCTATACTTTCTTTCAGTTTAAAAAAAAAAAGACTGTTATCAACGATATTCCTCCTCTCTCCTTGTCAAACAGACCAGCAGAAAAATTCAAACACTAATAACCAAGCACGAAACCTTGAGACGGCTCGAGATCAGCTATAACTGTACATTCCCCAACTCCCGCTTTTAGACGTCTGATCAACACGAAACACAAAAAAAACCTGACCTCATGCCAGTGACTGGCTGTACCTACGGCCCACTCCTATTCATAAAGGAGAAAGATGGAGGCGTAGGCCATAATTAAAGATGGCGGCCCTGCTGTCACACAATGGTTGTGCACAGAGACGGCTTTTATTGCATGTATTTTTCTCAACAGGAGAGTGGGCAGTCCACCCTCTCTGAGCATTTAATTGGTTTAACAGCTGGAGAGGAGGTGGAGGAGAAGGAGAGACGAGGCGGCCGGGGTCCGACAGTGAAGCAGAAACAAAGACACACACGAAAATATGTGAGTCATCGTCGGGGCTTTCATTTAAACTGTGTCCGAGACTGATATTTTGTCAGCATCGGATTGATTTTAGATTTTATGTCACTGCAAAAATTATTCATTCGCAGCCCTGTCACATCAGATCTGCATACGGTTTTCATTATTCTGCATCCAAATTCAAACACAAGAAAAAAGAAGCTTAGCGTGGGCTGGTTTGGCATGGCAGGTAATATGCTCCCCTGCAGCATCACTGATATATTACCATTTACAACCAATAATTTAGCAGAGATTAAACAAAGAAGCAACAATCATTTTGGTTCTGTGTGTGTATGTGTGTGTCAGACTGTGTGAATATAGATGCTGACAAGTGTCTTTGTCTGGCCTTTGCCTGCAAATGAAAAGTAGAAATGAGCCTTGGGGCAAGGTGAGGCCATGACGCTCCTCCTGAGAGTTTGACTAATGGAGATACACTGTTGGGCTCCCGTACGGACCCTCAGGGCCACAGTTGGGGATTGAAAATGTAATCCACTGCATACATTACAACGTGGAGGCAGGACTTTGCTAGTCTGACTGTGTCAACAACATGTTACCACAAAACCTTATACGGCCCCGCGTCTGAAGCGATGATTCAACTTGTGTTTACGGTAAATTGAAAAAAAATTGTAATGATTCAGACATCAAGATAAACATGATCTATGGGTACATATGGAGGTAGATTTGTGTCTTTATTATTCAATCAATTTTTTGGTTGTCAATTCATTTATTTTATTTAAAGGGCTCATGTTAAGCTAAATCTACTTTTCTGTGCTTTAAACATGATAAAGTGCTATTTAGGCTTCATACACATGCCCAAAGTGTTTTTTTCATTGATTCCCTCAATCGTTAGTTAGAGGGTGATTTGTTCCTTTCTTACTGCAGGGTGAGCCCAAACACCTCGCTCCAATTTGATGACGCGTTCCCACTTTGATGATGGATTTGACGCGGCACTGAGTTGGAGAAGCCACGCCTCCAGGAAGCTCTCTGCCGTGACTGGCACGTAAACAGACACGCCCACGAAGGTGAGCATGTCAGCGTCCTTCACGCAGTGCAATGTATGTATTTTCTACAGTCTATATATGTACCGGTGAACGCCCCGCCCCCACGCTCTGTCTCGTGTTTATAAAGCAGCATTGATCGGCTACGGAGTGGGTGGGAGGAGGGCGGGCCGTCCTCTGGCCCTACGTCACCATGTGGGGAGGAGGAAGTCAGTGTCCCGTCTATGGACACGCCCACTCATGAATATGCATAAGTAGGACGCAAATCAGCCTGTTTGTGTAGAGTTGCTCAGAAAGTGACTTTTCAGAGGCTAAAACTCTTGAAAACAGACGTGTTTGGGAAAATAAACCTCAAATACTATGTTTTTGGGGTTCTTAGAACAAATGGAGATGGGTGAAAAATAGCATGACATGGGACCTTTAAGTGACTTTTTTGATTGAAGTAAAGTTTTTTTATCTAAGTGACTTTATCTATTCATGGGATTTTTTTTTTTTTTGATTGAAAATAGTTTTTAAAGCATTGCCCCCAAAGTGGTCAAAAGGTTAAATTTTAGTTTTCCCAAATTCATCTGAAAAAATACAATTCTTAACGGTGCAATATGTGGAAATATTGTGAATTTCCAACTTTTAAATATGTCTGAAATACCTAAAATCTAAATTCGAGTGTTGAGAAACATGCCCTTAGCTGTCATGCCATAGTTATATATACATGAAAAAATATTTCCGGCCTGGCCAACCTGTAGTACCTTTTTTCCACTGTTAGGGTGGAAGAGCCATCCCTGAGAGTGCCACCCGCCATAAAGCACACGAAGAAGACGCCGTCCCTGAACAAGGCCATCTCGGGCATATATTGTCAACTACCTGGATTTCACCAAGCCCACACACAGCGGAAGACCTTAAATCTTAGAGAAGTTTGTAGAGTTAGGTGGTACTAACTACATGGGGCAGCATCACCCCATGTATCCTATATAATCCCATAACACTACAGGCTGCGGCTGTAGAGGCTCGCGTTAGCAACGGATATCGGCAGATAACTCAGTCACTTTTAATCAGTTCACAGTAAACCTGCAGCGTAGTTACTGTAAAATAGTATACAATCGCTAGGCAATCTTAGATTTAGGCAAAACAAAGAGTTATATGAGACGACTCTGGACCTCCTACGGAGCCGGCTACATTAAGCGGCATGTGAAGCAGCGGAGCCTCGTACCAGCGGTGTCTGCCAGTGGAGGAGACGTAAGTGGTGTGATCAGAAGCAGGTGAGGGGCTAGCAACCAAGCTAAAAGCTAATCCTCAGAGAACGTCGCTTCCTTCCATCCAGTGTTCTAATGTCCGCTCCCTGGAGAACAAACTGGACTACCTGAAGCTGCATTTAAATGCAAGACGGGAGATTAAGGCTGCTGTGTTTGTATATACAGTAGTCCCTCGTTTATAGCGGGGGTTACGTTCTAAAAATAACCCACAATAGGCGAAATCCGCGAAGTCGTCAGCTTTATTTTTCACAATTATTATACATGTTTTAAGGCTGTAAAACCCCTCACCACACACTTTACACACTTTTCTCAAACAGGAATTAACATTTCTCTCTTGTTTAAACACTCTCAAAGTTCAAACCTTTGTAGATTTTAAAACATAAACCTGTTTTCAAACATACAGCACTTTGCACTCAGAGTCTTTGTTGACGATGACGTCAGGCCGTCAACACGGACACCGGTCTGTTCACCCATTCAACCATGGAGTAGAAGCTGTGTGTGACCACCTGGACCTGTATGACACGGCCTTTAGAACCATGACCGGACTAGGAAGGATTAGGCGTGGAGGAGAATCAGTGAGGAGGTGGTAGTAGCAGGTAAAAGTTCTCTCTGTTGCACTGAGCTAGGATAGCATTAGCCGCTAATCACACCGGCTTTTTTCACTGGTGGTTTATGTTTATGAGAGGAGAAAAAGGAGCACAGCTCCTCGTGTCAGCAGGCAGTGAAACTCACCCAGTTGGATGTGATGGTGGTGAGTGAACGCAGCATTAGCCAATCAGGATGCAGAACACAATGCGCGTTCATACACTGTAAAAAAAAAAAGCATCCAAAATTGCACTGTAAAAAAAATCCGCGAAACACCGAGGCCGCGAAAGGTGAACCACTTTATAGCGAGGGACAACTCTACATAAATAACAGCTGGTGCAACATCAGTGAGCTAGTCGCATGTCACTGCTCTCCTGATGTAGAACTACTGACTATAAAATGCAGACATTGTTCTCCTTGATTTGTTATAACTTTTGGCAGTCTATAAAACTCCACATGTTCATGTTTTTCACGGTCTGACCGATTGGTACAGTCAAAAACACGGCAATCTAGTAACGGTTTGTCAATATGCCACCTGGTGGTGGCAGAAATTTCTTGCGATTTCCACATAATGCACCTTTAATATAATGTACATAATATACAAATATTTTAGTTGCCTTTAAACACAGTGACAGTACAAAATATTTATCTACCTCAGGTGTGTAGTATAAGTTTTCAATGAAATGTTCCCAAACGTTTGAGACTTTAGGTTGGTTCTTTTTCTGTTCATGTATGGTACTACAGCAAAAATGAAACGCTGTCCTAATTTGATCATGAATTTACAACATTAAACAACGTGTTAAGGCTTTTTTTTTTTTCTTTACAACTTTGATTGTTGGAACTGTATTATATTTGCATTCTTATTCTTATTATTATTCATCTTATTTTGTATTTTTACTACTGTAATGTGTGTGTATTTAATCCTTATTTAATTAACAGTATTTTACTTAATTATGTAAAATTTAAGGTTGGTGCAATGCTCGAGACGGTCTATATATCAAAATATATTTTTTCTTGTGTGTCCCCTGGCAAGAATCTCAAACTCTGCCTATGTTTAAAGGTGTAATAATGTCCTTTTAATGACGCTTTCTGTCCACTAGCATAGCCCACCTGCTATAACATGAATGATGGGATGGCAATTCTGTGCAAAAGTGAAATTAACTTTTTTCATTTTGAAGAAGAAAAGGAGAATGTGACTGATCCTACCATTACTTTGCAACAATACAATGTATTTATAAAAATACATTGTATAACTAAAGTAACCCCTTATTTCTTAGTCGAATTGTCCAGTGTGTGTGAGAGTATCCGATTTGGTTTGCACGCGATCAAAACTTTGTTTTTAAACGTTTGTTTTTCCAACCTAAGTCTGCTCAACAACAACAAAAAAAGAGCTTCATTTTGCTGATCTGCATTGCTAATCCGCTTTGTTTATGTGCCGTCATTGATCTTGTTGTTAATTCCCTCAATACACTTATTCCTCTTAGATCATGCAAATGAAAGTGATAAATAATACACGCAAACACACACACACACACACACACATACACACAACTTTTGCAATGTCTTCTCAGTGTCTTGGAGAAGTCATTTGGGCAATAGAGTGTCTGATGAGAACATAAGGCTGCTGCGTGTCACACGCACATGCACACGCACACACACACCAAATCATCCCATATCACCATCAACAACATCTTAGAAACACACATACACACACACACACGCACACAAATACACCCACACACACTCCAATCACAACCCAATGAGCCTGTACTGAGAGAGAAATGGGCTGAAAAAAAAAAAAAAAAGGGAATGGAGGGGGATGAAGCATGGGATGGGAGACAGACTGATTACTGCAGCTCTGAAGTAATGCCCCCAATTTTATATAACGCCTTCATTTGGTGGGGCCCATTTTGTGGAGTGAAAGGAGCTGAGCGCATGGTGGAAATCAAACAGCAAAAAAAAAAAAGAAAAAAAAAAAACACATTTGGTCCTTTTGTGCTCTGTTTCAGATTTTTACATTTGGGTTCCTCTCGCTACAAAACTTTAACCTCAATCAATTGACTTATCATGGCCGTTACTTTCATTGCTGTAATTACAGGTTTCTTTCTTCCACTTCTGTTCACAAAGTCATTTATTTGGGTGCTGTTGAAAAGAATGAACGTGCCTTTACAGAATGAGTTTCCCACGCAGGCTTTGTAGGAAGTTTGAGAAAGTGTTACTGGTGACACTTCTTTTGCTGTGGAACAAGGGTTATTGGAATATTTCAGGGTTGAAACTGTAGTACGGAATAAGTGACAGTGATTTAGTTTGAATGACATTGTATAACCATTGCTTAGATCAGGGGTTCTGAACCTTGGGGTCGGGACATCATTTGGGGCCGTGAGACACTGGGAAGGGGTCGTCAGACGCCTTAAAGAAACCAAAACTATTTGAGCCCCTTTTTGCTATTTTTTTTTTTTTTTATTTTTCTGCAATTATTTAACCTATTTTTATCACTTTTTCTTGCCATATTTTTGCATCTTTTAATGCATTTTCGCTGCATTCCTCTGATTCCTACCACTTCACCATCAAAATTCAACAGTTCTACAGCTCTAGGATACATTATCTTTGTTTCTTGCTCTATTGTGTTTCATATGAATAGGCCTAGACTTTAAATATTTACGATATCTTTATCATAACTTACCAGAACTTTAAGTTTGTCTGCTTTTGTGATTCTGACGATCATTGTTACTTATTGTACTGCGCCATGAGCCTTCACTGTGCATATTATATTAAGTTGTTAGTCATTATGCTATACCACATCACCCTCCACTGGATAAGTAATCGGCTGCAATAAACTATATTTTTTTTGCATTTTAGAATGCTAGTCATACGTCTGCCGTTATTGTGGTGAAAGTAACTCAAAAGCAGTGTAACGCATTACAATTCAGAGACAGTAATATTGTAATGTAACTAATTACTTTTAAATGACAGTAACTACCATTGGGTAATGTATTACATTTTGAAAATAACTTGCCAAACACTGTTTATAGGTATTATGTTGTTGTTTCTGTGTTTGTTCTGCACATTGCAAAGGAAAAAAGGGAAATAAAGACGACTTTATCAGCAGAGAAGTAATAAGTCATTCAGTGTCTGTGGACCAAAAAAAATTGTTAAATCACCATATGAATTGTTTCCTTGTTGTGTTTAAGGCGGTTTGCTATGTTTTCGCCTGACTTGTTATTGTAGTCAAAAGTTTTAAATCGTAATGCCTGCAAAATTATCACTTGCATCTGCTATGTATTCTTCTGTAAGATGTTTGATTCTTCTTCTGTTGTCCCCCCCGCTATCTCATGTCTTTTTTCTTGTAAGACAAGTACGATATCATCTGATTACAGCTTTTCCAATTTCCCAGATGAAAGTACGGAGATACAGATGTGAATTCTTCACTCTCTTTATATTTATGTCACATTCACTGTCATTTATTAGAAGTAAAATGTTGTTGTTTCTGTGTTTGTCCTGCACATCGCAAAGAAAAAAAGGGAAAATAAAGACGACTTTCAGCAGAAAAGTAATAATAACATGTCTTTCTGTGTCTGTGGACCAAAAAAAAAAAATGAAATAAAAAAAATGGTTAAAGTGCCATATTGAGGATAGATTCTGGTTGGAGTCACACTACAGGATGAGGGACACTGGAAGATGTTTTCAGTGTGATTGAAGTCTAACGCATCATCTAACAATGTTGAGTTTTAACTACACTACATCCTCTATATTCCAGGTTCCCAAAGTGGGGTACACAAATTGTCATAGGGGGTACGTGAATAGAAATGAAAAAACAATGATTTTCTACTTTGTGTGATTTATACGTCGAGTAAAGCATGTAAGGCGCCAGCAATATCCAAGCAATAAGTGATATATCAGTCCCTGCAGGATTTTCTCTGTCACATTTCATACATTTTGAGACCAATTTTTGTTTAATTTGTGGAAATGATGTTAAATAATTGCAGGAAAATTGACTTCTTTGAAAAAAATTGAATTTAAAATGACTGCAGTCATGGGGAAAAAAAAAAACAATGGGAAAATTGCGATTCTCCAAATATTGAGGAATATACATTGAATCGGTGTATTTAGATATATGAGATATCTGAGCTGATTTATCTAAGTAAGTACATTTTATTTCTATAGCACTTTTCACAGATAAAATCACAAAGTGCTGTACAGGCACAAATGAAATTAAAACAACAGTAGCAACATCACAAAAGGATAATAAAACACAAGATCATTTAAACAACAGTAGGAACATCATAAAAGGTTAATAAAAAATTAAAAGCAATTTAACCAAAAGCATTTCTACAACTGAATTATTTGGTAATCTGGACTTTATCTTCTTATTGAACTCAAATTAAACATAAAATGATGTTGCCTTCAAGGCAATAAAAATGATAAATATAAGAAATAATATTATAGTAAACATTTGTATTATTAATACTAATATATAATGATTATATTATTATTAAAGAAAAATAATAAAGTTGAAATTAGAAAAAAAAAACAAGAATAAATAAAAATAATTAACCTGCCTGTGTTATATATAAGACATTTACCACAAAAGGAGCTTCTTTGAATATGTCCCCTTTAAAAAGGCATTTAAACTTTAAAAACAGGTCATTGCGCACACGTGTCATTTTACTGACGGACTTGTGAAATGACTGAGAATATTTTTTTTATTATCTTGGAAATAAATTCTTAAATTTTCCACATACCCCCTGCAATGTGCTCATGTATCCCTGGGGGTACGCGTACCCCTGGTTGGGAAACACTGGTCTGAAGGCCAGATTCTTTTGCTGTAGGGCTACATTGTATATGACATTACATTAACACGTTTTAGGTGTGCAGGAGTAGGGGGTACATGGCTTCAGGTTAAACGTCTGAAGGGGTACGCGAGTGTGAAAAGTTTGGGAACCACTGGTCTCTATAGGAATAGTAAAAAAAGGCAGGCAACATGTCAGCAGCATTAGCATTTGTCCTGTGTCACATCACCATCACCTGTCCTTCTTTCCTTTTTTTTTTTGTTTTACTGCTTCTCCCCTCCTTTTTTAGTCCCATAGTTTGTTTTGTAGGCCTTTTTCCTGCTAAATGCCCCACTGGGGACTGTGCCTCCACAAAGACCTGACACCCAGAGTGAAGACGAAAAGAACTGCAAAAAGAAAAAAAAAAGGGTGGGGGGAGAAAATGGTGGGTTAGAGGTCACGGGGGAAGAGAAGAAGATGAGTAAGAGAGCAAACTGAGAGTGAGGGGACGACTTAAGAAAAGCAGGGATACTGAGAAAAGTAGTAAAATAAGAGGAGGAGAGAGATAGTGGTGAAAGAGATAGAACAAGAGGAGGAGAAGGGAGGCATGGGAGAGGGGATAATGGGGAAAGGAGACAAAGATGTGAAGAAGAGAAGGGGGGGATTGGATATGACACAAAAGAGTTTCAAGCAGAGGAGAAAAGGTGGAGATGAGAAAAGGAGAAGAGACAGAGTTGATGAAAAGAAATCAAGCTTTGAATAAGGGAGGGAGGAAGAAGGGTCTGTTGCCTGGAGCCTGTGTGAGTGTGTATTGTGAGGGATGGAGGGTCATAAGTAGCTGCTAAAAGGCTTGTGCCACCTATTCTGGAGGAGGAGCCCTTCAGGAAACATCTCATCAACTGTGTGCGTACGTGTGTGCTAGTGTGTGTTAGTGTGTGTGAGAGATTTGGAGAGGAAGCATTTTTCGATCATAAACAGCTCTTGTGAGTTTGCCACAGATTAGGTGATTAGACAATTTTATCTCTACCCACGAAAGAGATGCACAAACCCCACGGGGGTCAGACCACAGCTTGTTATCACCTCAGTCCTAATCACCACCTTTGTGTCAGGTTGACAAAACGTGCTGGTCTGATCTAGTTCTATCTCACTCTCTCTTACAGGCTCGCACAGAATCAGATTATTCGGACTTTTTCCCGGTAACCTAATGCCTGGAGTGTTGTTTAAATGAGAAAGCGTGGTGTCCTAAATAAATGAGGTAAAGGTATTAGGAAAAATCAGCTGCAGGGCGCGTTTGCACCACTGAATCCTGGCTCACTTTACCAACTCTGGGATTTGCTTACCCATAAGGCCATTTTGTTTTCCTTTTGTGAACACGCAACTGTACTCCAGCACAAATAAGCGGTCTGTAAACAAAGAGTACACCAACACAGTAATATGTCAACATCCATGTTTGTATGTGCAGTTTAACACATGCATGTGTGTGGTTTATGGACAGTTATGGGCAGTAACGCGTTAGAAGTAACGAGTTACTGTAATCCCGGGGTGGAACAGTGATTTTTTTTGAAGAGATGTCCACTCTCCTCAGAACTTACATACTTGGATGTGCTTCCGCATAGTTAGTTTCCATTAAAATCCTACATGTCCCATGATTCCTAGCTGTTTTCTGTAGTCCTTGTTCTCCTGGGACATGTTTTAAAGGTGTTGCTACTGTCGTAGCTCGTCTGCCAGTCTCTCTCCTGCTCTGTTTCACCAGGAGGGTGAAATACAGGTTAGTGTTACATTTAATGCGGGTCGATATAATGCCAAGCAGTGTTTTGTGTGACACCAACTATGCGGAGAAGTGAGCGCGGTCATAAAATCTGAGCTTTGCATTTAATTGGCCTGGCGGACTCTGTTTTGCGGGTGTCCGCCCGAGTATGTGTGAGCCTTTAGGGTAGGGCAACCATCGACTCACAGTTTAGTTTATTAAATTAATTTACTAAAACCATGATAAAGCTATTATTAAGTCAGTGATACTCAACATGTGGCTCTTTACAGTATGTCTTAATTTGAATTGTTATTACCCCAGAAAATGTTAAAAGAGGGAATCTTGTTAACCCCTTTTTACCTTCATTGGTCCCACCCTTTTTTTCTTTTTTTTAAAGATTTCAGCTTCCTTTTGCCAATAAATATCCCCTTTTCCTAATTTTTGTAAATTTTTTTTAGTTCTTTTTGACAGATCCAATTTTTGTTGATTCTTTAACCATTTTTTTTGCCACTTTTCATCCAAATAAGCTACCTTTTACCCAATAAATAACACTTGTTTCCTACAGCGTGGTTTTTTAAAAAGTTAAGCAAGCGAGTGGTGATTATGTATTTACTAGTCCAGTGGAAAAGGGTCACACAAAGATTACAATAAAAAAAATTTAAAAAATGGTACAAACAGCACATTAAGGTCCTTGACTTACTGAGTGGAAGTGCTTTTTACTTCACATTGACACTGTGTACCAACATTTACAGATTGCACCTGTGACGCACTGCTTGTGTTGATTTCAATAAATGAAAAGTCAAAATTTTACTCTTTATCACAAAGTTCACATATTATCTGGCCTCTTGTTAAATTCCCAAACCATAAAAACATGCCATTCATTATTTATTTGTACTTTAATGACCTGGTCCTCAACAATCGATGAGTTACTGAGCAGTGTTAGCTTCTGTGCTAACATTACACTGACATTTTAACAGCTTATCATGTTAGACTAGTTAGTCTTATGCAGTAAAATATACACAAAATGTTATGAACTCACATCTTCAACGTTGGTGCTTGACTCACAAAGTGTTTGCAACACGTCACACTTTATCCAGAGTTTATAAGATAAGCTGGCTCTGAACAGGCCTGTGTTTTCAAAGTAGTCCCCCATGAAATAGGAATGTCCTTTGGTCATAACCAGCAAAGATAAAATCCAGCGACTGGGTCCTGAGAAGCTCAGCTGAGGAGAATAAAAATAAACTCTGCGTAGCTCATCTTGCCTATACCATGTATTTGTATTTGTTTATTCATTCAAGGGACAATGCATATTAAAAACAAGAGAATGCTAAAAAAAAAAAAAAACAAAACAAAAAAACATGTATCTGTAAATATGGAGGATTGTAGCCAAAGCTAATTTCCATCCTCAGTCCCCCTGCTGGACCAAAATCCAGCCACCTTACCAACACATCAACAATATCCAAGCTCATTCTCATAAACTCTTAAATGTTGGTATTCAATTTTAAAATGACAAACATGTATATTCACTCACACTACACAAACACTGCATACTCACACACAATATTAAAACAATCATCTATTTAAACAACTAAAATACCAAATATAATTGCAGTTCCCGGCTCCTGTGTAAAGTGCAGTCACATGATTGTGATGTTTTGGTTCAGTTGTGTGGACAAATTTTGATTGTCCAACATCCAAGATTTCCGTGTTCCATGTTTGATAGGCGCGGTATGAGAATACGGTGGAATTTTTGGATTGGATTTTACACTCACCTCTGGAGCTTGCTCTGGGTTTGTTTTAGGGCTGGGTGGTTTATCGGTTTATACCAAATACTTGTATATATTTTTACAACTGCGCCGCGTTTCAGACCGGACACTTTTCAACGTTGCACTTCTAAACAGGAAGGTGAACAGTAGCGCTCTGGCGTTAGTTGTGGTGTAAATCATACGTGTGAATGGATCAGAAAGACACAATTGAAAGCTCTGAAGCTGCATGTGAGCATGTGCCTGAGTGCGCATGCCTCTGCTACAGGAGAACAACACTCACGGACGCACGGTTAGCTTAGCATGCCTGCAGTTCGGCAGGAATACACAAAAAAAGAGAGCAAGGAATCGCAATTTGAAATTCCTATAATGCGAAAATAAGTCCTGGTGGAGCTGCAAACTAACACTACCTTATTCACCGTAAGAAACCACCACATCACTGAGTATGAAGCATTTAAAGCTAGAAATCAAGCTAATTCTAAAGCTCAGCTAGCGCGACAAAGAGCCATTGGGCTGCTGTTGCAAACTTGTATTACTACAAGTGTGGAATTATTCTAGCATATTCACTCATCATGACAGTAAAATAGACCATCCTAAGTCAATCTACTGCAGTAATTCCTTTCTCAACCAGTAGAAAATGCTGTGAACACCTGATTATGTATGAAAAAAAGAAATACCATCATATACCGTGAAACCGTTAGAATTTTGAAAAATACCGTCATATACATTTTTGGTCATACCGCCCAGCCCGAGTCTGTTTTAATTGTTTTTAGTGACAAATTCCTGTAGTGGAGCAGGGGCCAGTCCATGAAGAATTTTGTATATTAGGGTAGAGTCCGCAAATGTAATCATGTTTTCCCAGCTTAGTATACTGTATTTCTTTAAGATTATACAGTGATTACGAGTTTTTGTGGACTGTTTGTCGACGGTTTTGATTGGTTTCAGAGTATTTTTCCTGTGGATCCCAACTTGTCATGCAGTATGTCATTTGAGAAACAATCATTGCATTGAAATACAGTTTTGCTGCCTCTGGTGTTAGATTGTCTCTTATGAGCTTAAAGTTATCTAAGTTGAATTTCATTTTATTAGTTGTAGTTTTTACTTGCTGTTTGAAGTCGAGTCTCAAGTCAACAGTTTTTCCTAGGTATTTCAATTTAGTGACCATTTCAATTGATGTACCATTTATCAGTACAGAGGGGTTATCTTCTGTTTACTCCCAAAGTAAATAGTGAGAGCGGAGCTTACCTCCCTGTTTGTGGGGCAGAGGGAGGAGCAGTAGGAGGAGTTATTCCACTTGTGATGTCATAAACGGAGCAAACACGAACTCAGCCGAAACTGTTGGCAAGCAACAGCAAGGTAAGAAGATTAACTAAAGGATTACACACTGTGTCTGTTTAAAAGAAATGTTTAAGTCAATATTATAAAAGAAGACATGATGAACAGAATTAATTTCAACTCAAACTTCCCTGTCTAGGCACACATTTAACAAAATGAAGCGCAAACAGAGGATGCTGGAATCATACATTTTCACTTTTGGAGCCTCATAATGAGGCTATAGAGATACATATTACAGTTAGAAAATCATTAAAAAATGGAATTTGTACATTACGAGATCTTTAAAAGAAAATCAAGTGTAAAAAAATTCCCCCTATGAGTATCTTTGAGTCTATGAGGATTATTTGACTTTTGTTTTTTAGATTTAATTCAATTTTAACCAGCTCCATCACCCAAAGCTGCTTAAGGACGCTCCCTGTTCAGCATGGTGCTACTTTTATTCATTACAAGTACGTGGGCGAGACAGCAATTGATTAACTTGATTACCCAGTGCAGCTTTCCCACCTCTGTTTAAAACAAAAACACCAAACAGATGTTAGAGAAA
Source organism: Gouania willdenowi (assembly GCF_900634775.1). Taxonomy (NCBI): domain Eukaryota; kingdom Metazoa; phylum Chordata; class Actinopteri; order Blenniiformes; family Gobiesocidae; genus Gouania; species Gouania willdenowi. Next base: position 9,959,420 of record NC_041060.1, on the reverse strand, counting down.
GGTCAACATTAGCTTCCTGATTATTATCTGACATGCTATCTTTTAAACAAGAATAACACAAGTTAAGCCGGATGCAGAAAAATGGTGATGGACCAAATGAAGTAGGCAACAAAACAGAGGAACTGATTGTATTGAATGGATTATTTCAAAGGAATGGACCCTAATGCTGGTGTTTTTGGCAGCTGCAGGGGATGGGGGTACAGAGCCAATGTCAATTCCACAAGAATGTGAGGAAACAAAAAGAGACCTTTATGATAACAGAAACATTTTCAGAAACATTGCATCTATTTGAACCCAGATTTATTGTGATCCGAATGCACTTTTATTGGGAAAAACCTTGATTAATCACAGACTTTGTTTATTGCTGTGAACCAGGTCTCTAAAGAAGAAAACCAAAGATCTCACCAACATTTGTTTCATTTTACTGAGCTGTAGTTTGGAAAACAAGTTGGAATGTGACCTAACACAATACGACTTCACACAGAAACGTGCGATGCATAGGAGAAGGAGCCTGCAGCAGAAGAAAAAAAGAAAAACAAATAATGATGGTATGAAAAGATGGCTATTTTTTGCTCCATCGTCCCATAGCGATGAACAGCTTAAGTGCGGAGTTTATGATGAGGAAACACCTTTGCAGAGCCGTCAAGCTTTTGCTTACCAAGTACGAAAGGCATGTGTGTATGTGTATGTGGCAATGCCAGCAGAGCTCACATAAATACACACTCACACACACACACACACACACATTGGATGTCTATAGGATGCCTTCACACTGTGGTGAACCTGCGTATTTCACAAATCTATTTCTATTATCTCTTCTCCGTCTCCCCCGGAGAGTGTATATGTGAGGATATTGCCCTTGCAGCTATGGATACCTGCTGAGTTTCAGCATAAAACAAAGAGAACACCTACACACAAGTATGTCAACATGCATGTTTGTACGTGCACTTTAACGCATGCTTTTGTGTGGTTTATAGAAGATGCCTAATTAAATTAAAGAGGTTTTTCTATCTCGTTTGATTAATAATACATCAACGTGTACAGTGGGGACTGGTCAATTATTTTTAAAGCTTGATCAGCATTGTGGTGTATTGGTTACCATTTTTCATTTTGTCTGGATTTCCTGAAGCTTGGGTAGGTTCCAGGTTCTCCAGTTTCTGCCCAAACTGTATATTGGATAAACTGGAGTCTCTAAATTGAAAGTATGAATGTGATATTATTTCTTTGTGTCTTGAATCCTTTCAAAAGTGTTTGCTGGTGTTGTATGCCTACTCTCAACTGGTATTGGCTGCAGCAGATACATGTGACCAAGTTGTATGGAAAGGGCAGATATAATGGAACAGCGATTCTCAACTGGTGGGTCGAGACCCAACAGTGGGTCTCGGACATGTACTGTGTGGGTCGCGGACATCTGGTCATAAAATAAATACATACTTAATATCTCTCATGTTGGACTTGTCTTTTATTTTGACAGAAGCTTTTCTTTTGACAGGCATACTGTAAAATACATGTTGCCCAGGAAAATATATTGATTTATGTTTTTAAAAGAACATATACGTTGTTTTCAACAGCTATTTTTGAAAAACTAAATTCGGTTGGTTGAATTAAAAAAAAAAAAAAAAGTGGTTCGCAATTTAATGACCGTAGCAAAATGTGGGTCCCAGGGTGCCAACAGTTGAAAACACCTGTAATAGAAGATATCAAAAGAAATGAATGTCCATTATAATCAGGTTTACAGAATATTCATTAGAAGGATGAATGAAGTATGCCTTTTGGAATGAAGACCAGCATCCTCAAGCCTGATGTCATGGATTTCAACTAGAAGAAAGATCCAGATTCACAAGTTGGACTTTACCACTTCCCCTGGAGTGGCCAATCAAAAGGATGATGTGATGCAAACACTCAGCTAACTTGTTGGAGTAAAGACTATGGAAAGCTGTTTGAGCATAAATTTGACAATTTTGGTTTACCAGAGCGCAAGTAGACTTTACTGGTGAAGTGAAAAGTGTCACTACTACTACTAGGAGAGCAAAACCCATCACTAGTAGCTCTTGTGATGTAAAAGGGGTCACAAGTAAGCATCATATGCTAATAAAGGGGCAGGGAAAGCAAATTCAGACTTGGTCCCTCCTACTTAATTTGCATTAGGTTTACTACTTGTACACTCAAAATCTTACTAGTAATACTAGTAGGCTGTTTTTATTCTATTAGTAGTACGAGTGAATCCAAAAGATTAACTGGTAGTACTAGTAGACCTAATGCAAGTTTTGAGTATGAGAGATTATAACCAAATCCATCATTTTGCTGACTTCATGGATGGACCCAGAAAAGCTCTCCTCTTTATTCCCCCTTAAGATGACCCTGTCTCCACATGACTGTTCTTCAATGTCCATGTCTGTGTTCAACCACCTTCAGGTACAGTGGGGGTCCCTGGTCTCTGAAACCTTTATTTTGGGGGTCGCGGGCTGAAAAGGTTGAGAACCACTGGTCTAGAGGAACTCCACTGCATTACACTGACAAGGCCAGTTGGGATGTACATTTTCATCCTTTGCACGTGTAATTTTATATCCTCATTGGTTCCAATCATACCCGAGCCTCTCTAACCATGGAGCATGTCCACCGTAACTGAAAAGGTCATTACAGATGCTTCTTTATGTTCCCTGTACGCTGCCTTTGTTAATGCATTTGTATGTGCTCCAGCCAGGGATGTCTTGAACCCTTTACAGCACTTCCCAATACTCAGTGAGATTGAGAGGAATTACACACAATGGATCCACTTTCCCCTTTGGAGTCAGGGGGGGAGAAATAGTGAAGAGCAAGACAGAGAAACAACACGATATTGAAGAAAAAAAGAATGGCTAATACTAGAGAAGAAAGGGAAGGAGAGTGTCCGGCTGCAGAGCCAAGAAAGAGTGATTGTCTATTGACTTGATGAGAGAGGATGCATCATTATATAATTGTAAATCCCAGATAGATAGGATGTAATAGGACATTCTCTCCTCCTACTGCTTCTTTGGTAATTTATCCGTCTCTCTTCACATCCCTTTTCTACCTCTCTTTCACCCTGTCACCCATCAATCTTTTTCCAATTACCTGCACTGTCTATCCACAAATCCATCATAATCATTTCCATGGAAACAGGTTGCATCCTCCATTGGCTTTGCCCTATTGTTCAATATAATTGCACACCAAAAATAAGTCTTTGGAAGAGAGAATGGGGATACACAAGTGAAGCACAGATCTGGATATTGTCTCTTTTTTCAGCCACCAGCTACGCACTCTCCCCACGTCCCCAAAGAGTCATCTTCACAGCCGATTGTCTGCTTTATTTTGACCATGGCGCCCAATCGTCACACGTTTTATTAACCGTTATGCTTGAATTGGCTTCATCTTTGGGCTGATGAAATGTTCTCATGGCTCACGCAATTGTCAGTAATTGTGAAAATGGGGAAAATAGAAGTGCTAATGGAAGGTCAGTGAAGAACAAAAATGAGATCTATTTGTTATAAATTAATGGGAAACAAAGCTGTCCAAATCTCTATTAAGATAGTCTTACATAACTTGTAATGTCGTAATTGTAAATTAATGAGCACAGAAATGTGGGCAGGCGGGGTCAGTATTAAGCACACATTTTTATTTATTTTTTTTTTTTTTTTAAAGGATTTTTTGGGCTCTAGTGGCCTTTATATGACAGTTGCTCGACAGGAAGGGGATCAGAGAGAGCAGGGAATGACACGCAGCAAAGGGTCCCAAGCTGGGAATCGAACCTGGGACCGGCTGCAGGTGAGGAACTACAGCCTCCGTACATGGGGCGGGCGCTCAACCCACTGAGCTACACACCACCCCGCATTTTTATTATTTTTAATTTTTTTTTTTTTTTTAAACCAATAGAAGACTAAACTAAAGAATATTTTTACAGATTTACTCTATATACTCTGATGGAAATTTGTATTTAATCTACTTTTGATAGACTTTACGAGGTTAACTTTGAATTCTCCGAAGGCCATGATTATAAGTGGAAAACAAATACATATACTGTATATATAGATATATATATATATATATATATATATACTCAACACAGTATTACATAAATGTATTTTTTATTATTGTTTTACATTTGCTTTCTGAAACAAATTGCATTTACATGTTTTTTTCCAATGTTTCAATTCAATGTATTACTGAGCTCTTGAGCTCTACAAGATACCTCAACTTTTCTTTATTGAATGAAAACCTTGACTTGCCTTGAGCAGAATAAGTTGATACACAATATATAAAGATGGATGTTTAATGGATCTTTCAAGCTTTTTTTTGTGCATTTTAAACGTCCAAATAATCAAATTTCAGTCATTTTTGGTGACTGACAACCTCATGTTAAACATATTAACACTGTGGGATTTTGACAAGTTGGATGATGAAAGTACAAAGACTTTGCAATAATATTACCCTGTGAAAGAGCTACACAGATGGCCATGTGTCAGAAATCATTATACGTAAAGCAGAGATGAGCAACATTCATCACAGCGTGGGCCACAAATATGTGATTTTTCCAATCTGAGGGCCAAATTATCAACAATCTGAGCATTAATACAGAAAACAACAAAGGTTTTGGGTGTCTGTTGTTTTTTTTGTATTTTTTCTCTCCTTTATGTTGTTTTGTGTGCTTTTCTGTCATTTTTCTATATTTCTGTTTTTGTTCAATGCATTGCTGTTGTTTTGTGTGTTTTTAATGTTGTTTCGTGTGTTTTTGGAGTCATTTTTTCATTGTCGTTGTCATTGTGCATCTTTTTCTGTCATTCTATATAGTTTTGTTGTTTGGTGTGTTAGGAGTTATTTTGTGTGTTTCCAAGTAATATTTGTAGTTGTTTTGTATATTTTTCATTAATTCATTTGCAGTTATCTTGTGTGTTTTATGTTGTTGTTATTTTACGTATTTTTCTGTAGTTTTGTACGTTTTTTTGGAGTCATTTTGTTGTTGTTTTTTTTTGTTGTTGCTGTTTTTTCTGTATTTATTTTGTTTGTTTTTGGAGTAATCTTGCTCATTAACTTTGGGGACCACCCAAAATTAGACTGAGGGCTGCCCGCAGTGGCCCCACTGGCAGTTGTCTATGTCTGCCGTAGAGTGACAGAGCAAACTTTGGTTCCCTTTAACCAAGACAGAAATTATGCAATGCAACGCTGTTACACACAGTTTCGCCCTCTAGGTTCCTTTTCTTTGGTTTTGCCAATAGTGCTTTCACACTGCAATAATCATGGCCATGGAGACTTCTCAGTAGGTCCTGGGATGGCCTTTGGGTGGGACTCACTCTATCCTCCTGCCTTTGGTGCTTAACCTCGCGATGGTGAATTCTTTACCAAGTGACAAGAACTAGTGACATAAACAAACAAAAGAACTTTAGGCATACTTCCTCTTCTGACCAGTTCAGAAGTGGCGGTTCTTCAATGATTTTGTGAGAACAAAGAGTCTTCCCGATTAAAGACATCTGTTTACTATTATTGGTGCGAAACGGAGACAAGTTTGAATTTGGGCAAGCTGGGTTACCTTGGCATATTTTCAGATGACAGATTAAAACCTAGCGGTGGGACAATACATTGAGTTCACGATAGGATATGACAGCCACTAATGGGCTCACAAACTGGAGAAGGTTTGTAACAGGGCGTAGCATTCGTAGCATTTGTGGAGGTTTTTGACATGTCAAAAATTCTTCCACGAATACTACAAATGTGACCACATTCGTGGAGTTTGTAGCAGCGCGTCAACATTTGTGTTTGGAACGCAACAGAGGGGTATTTCATCAAACCCAGCTCAGCGTTAAGTCCAGGTTTAACCTGAGAGTCCGGCTCCGTTATGCCGGGTTCTAACTGGAGCGGCGGTTTCATCAACGAGACAACACCTTGGTAACCATAGTAACACAGTCCGTGGGTCAAACCTGCTCCCGACCAGGTTTAAGCAGCAGGCTTGGAAGACCACTTTAAAACACTCAACTCTACAAAAGGAAAAAGAAGTCAAAAAGACTTCTGTTATACTTTTTTCTTTTTTTATACCATTTTAATAGGGTGTTTTAAAAGGAAATTAAACAGAATATCATGGTAAATTATATACAAGTGACGATAGAATCATTATCTTATTACGTGTTTAATGTGTCCCGTACTTTTTAAAGAGATGACCACAGTCTCCATGTGTTTAAACCATCAGTAATAAACAGGAATACTGCTTGGTATAAATGTCCATTTATTGATCAGAAATGAATCATGAGAAAGCTCTGGGTATACAGAGAGGGAGGGGCTTTTCTGGGACAGTCACAGGGCAGAGCACTAAGGCTCCCCAATGACGAAAATACACTATTGCGTTTCGGAATGTGCGCTCAGTGCACGCACCTCCCGTGCACGCTGCTCACCTGCAGTGTTGGATGTGACGTCACACAGCACCGCTGAGCTGCTCCCTTTGTTCATTTAAATGTAATGTTTAGTGCTGAGTTCAACAAACTATTCATAAAAATACCCACAAGTCCCATAAATAAAATTACATATTATTTAATTGTAATTTACAGCATCGTCTTATATTAAACACTGACAGGTGTTTAAAAAAACTTATCAAACTCACATGATCAGTGTGTGATCACATGCTTCAGTTGTTTTTTATGATACATTGACTAAATAACACCATGGTCAACCCTTTACTACTTTTAAAATGTTCAAACCACAGAAACTTTTTTTTTTTTTTTACGTGTCCGTCCTTTATTCTCACTGCTCAGTAACAGACGACGTCACTTCCTGTTGGTCTCAGCATTGGTTTCTATTGGCTGCTTGTTCATCGTAAAAGCTGCAACGCATGCGCCCTCACGTCTCTAATCATTAAACCTGTGATCAATCTCGTGGGTCTAATGAAGATGTGTATTTTAAGCTAAACACTGTCAGCTGGCTTGGCTCAGCTGGGGAGCTCCAAGCTGAGAAGAGTGGATGGAGTGGGAAAAGCCAGCTTGGTCACAGACGGCTTGGCTAAACCAGGTTTAAACCGTAGGCCTGGCTCTATAAGGAACACTTTGATGAAATACCCCCCACTCCCAGGGCATGAAAGCAATCGAAATGTACTGTATATGTGACTTCATTTCTCACCATCTCAAGATGCCACAGCTGAAGAACACATCAAAGTCCAGGACCAGACAGCAGCCAGCACCCTCTACATCTACTCCTCCACCTCCTCCTGCTGCTCCTCAGAAGGAGAGTGACTCAGATGGACTAGAAGTGCAGCTGTGTGCTACATGTGCTCTGTAACACTTCCTGTTTTCACTTTGGACTGAACCATTTCCATGCAAACACTGGGGGGAACAGTCTGTAGGATAAGCTGCTCCACCTCTGTTGGAGAGACTTGGCTGGGCCTCTTTGCTCTTTTTCCTTCAAAATAAACAAACATTATATATATATATATAAATATATATATATATATATATAAATATATATATATATATATATATAAATATATATATATATATATATATATATATATATATATATATATATATATAAATAATAGCTTATCAAGTCACTGTTACTTAAATAAGATCATAGATATATTTTAATTAAACATTAAATGAGGTAATGATCAACATTGTCATCACTGATATACCAAGCATTTATAGATACATTTTATTTATAACAGAATGCAAAACAACTTCTGTCATGTTCATATCAGATGGTTTGGCTGCACTTGTTTCTGCAGGATCATTATCACCATCATCACCATCTTCTCCTGCTCCCTGAGCACTATCTGTTCCCCCGACCTGTCCTTCTCCATCACTCATCTGATTGTTTACCTCTGAGTGACAGCAAACACAATATATGAAACACATTACTATAGATTTTAAATCACTATACTAGATTTAGATCCCCCACTAGAAGAAGCCCTGTGATGCATAAAGGCCTGAATATTAACCTGGTATATATTTCTATATGTCTGCACTGATAAACAAACCTCCAGTCTCTGATGGTTGACCATACTCTGTGGTCCTGTCTTCCTCAACCCTCTACCCCATGTTGCTGCTTGTGTCTCGCGGTGAAACAAAGGGGTCGATGAAGGACATGACCACAGGGTATTTCCACAGTTTGGATGTTCCTGCAGCTGACCCACTACGGTTCTCCTGACTTTTTTTTCCTCTCATAACCCATAAGTGAAAATAGCTGGTGTTAGCGGCTAATGCTATCATTAGCTAATGCTATCCTCACTCACTGCCGACTTTCAAAGATGAAAACTACAGAGAACATTTACCTGCTGCTCCACCTCCTCGATGATTCTCCTCCACACCAAATCCTTCCTTGTCCTGGTCCCGGTTAAAATAACAGGCCGTGTCATACAGCTCCCGGTGGTCACACACCGCTACGATTAGCTTCTCCTCAATGGTTGAACGGGTGAAAATACTGGTTTCCGTGTTGCCTGCCTGACGTCATTGCCAACAAGGACTCTGATTGGCGTTCGCGCCTGCGCGTCACGCGAAACTGCCGCTGGAGTTCAATATTTTCAACTCAAGCGAACGGCGAATAACGCGAAAATCGGGAGCGCGCTTGCCGCAGCATTCGCGTTCAACGCGCGAAACAGTTCGCGCCGCCCCACTGGCGAATAATTCGCCTCCCAGCGCGTCTAAACCATTGACTTTGCATGTAATCTGTTCGCTTGTGCCGCAGAAACCGCGTTTGGTGTGAACGTAGCATAACAGCAGCCTGATGACCTGATGGAGGAATATGGAGCACAGTGGAGCTATGTGAGCTTTCCAGGATGTGATGATGGGATGAATTTGGGTGTGTGTTGAGCAGTGATTCTCACACCCACCAGTTGCACAAAAGTTGGATAAATACATTCAGGATGAAAAAGAATGTGTGGTTAGACAAAGTTTGGTCTTGATAAATTGGTTGCACGTTTGCCAAGGCAGGATAAAGAGATGAGGCTTAAAGCAGAACAAAGTCACTTTTTCACCTTAATAAATCCTTCTCATAGTCCCTGTGAGGGTAATACAAGTGTTTACATGGTGATTGGGGGGTCTTCCATCTCTGCGGTCTCCGGCCAGAAAACCGGACTTCCAACTTTCCTGCCTCCGACCCGGTGGCAAGACGTCGCAATTTAATGACCGTGGCAAAATGTGGGTCCCAGGGTGAGACCAGTTGGGAACCCCTGATGTAGAGCACACTATGTAAAATCATGGACCAGATTTACAAATTGGTTTTTAACCACTATAAGAAAATAAGGAAGCAATAACATCATACACTCCAAACTTTGTATTTTATGTCACTATATTTATCCATAGATACATCACAAAACCATTAAAAGAGGGTTTTCTTTGAGCTTCTTCTGTTCTTTAAGGCTTACTGGTTTAAAATGCCTAAGGTTGGGGGGGAAAATGCATTTTTTTTTCTGTTTTTAATAATCTTACCATAAAACATTGTCACAATTTAAATAGATATACTTGATTTACACCCTAATGTACTTACAGTACAGGTAGAAAACAGCTTTGCTTAGGCTTCAATCATACTTTTAAACCTTTACTATCCTGCTGTGGAAGAGAGACCCTTTCAAATGAATGTGTATTTGCTGAGCTGGGGGTGATTGATATATATATATGGGGCACATAATGGTGTGAATTCAATTAGCAGAACAATGACTTTGTTATTCAATAGGAGAAGCCGGGATCATATTCTATGCTGTTGTGTAAAATGCTGAAGGCCCCACGCCTCCCCTCTTCTAAAGGTGGTGTGAAGTGAGATGTGGGGTGTTGTTTATTGGTTTATAGAACAGCTAATGAGACTGTAACACATTAGAACAAACAGAGCTGAGAGCATCCACAGGAGAAACTTCAACATGTATATTCCATTTATGGTTTTATGTTTGGTTTTCGTTTGAAGTTATAGGATTACGTATTACTTTATTTTTTTGTATGAGTAAAAAAAAAAAGAATGTTTTGACACGTGTGCAGAATTGTAAGTTTTATATCGAACCTGATGCTGATTGGAGACTGGAGTGTTTTGTTATTGTGATGGTAGTGACGTCAGCATTTGCACCCTCCCATCAACCCACCAACCCCCCCCCCCCCCCCCGTCCCCTCCCCCCATTCTCTCTCTCCCTCAGTCTATTTCTCCCTCTCTCACCCTCCTATTGTGGCTCGTGCTCAGCTTTATGAAGTCACAATAACATACACCCAACCAGACAGGAAACCAGACACGTAAATTATAAAATAAAAGACAAACGCGTCTGTGCTTCATTTGAGAATTTGTATAATTAACACCACATCATACTATTTTTTTTTTTTTTTTAAAGGCTTGACAAACAAACGCTTTTCACATGCCTAAGAAATACATTATTCTCGTGTTTTTTTTTTTTCTCACCATATGTTTTATACATATAAAATAATAATAATAATAATAATAATAATAATAATAATAATAATCCCAATACTCAACTACCGTACATAATAGATAATATTCAGTTCTGTATTTATTTGCACTAATCATACATTCAGCCTATTTGTATCATGCCATTATATATTTGGGGGGGGAAAAATAGGTTATAAATAAGATTTTTTTAGAAGACTTTTGAATGACCTGAAAATGATTTTTAGTGGGAGTTTATTATTTTAAGTATCAAGTATACAGCAATACAGGTCACGTGAAAACAGAAAGTTACAACAGTTCTAAGTGAAGACTTTTGGGAACTCGTGTTTTTCTGTTTACTCAATGTTCAAAGACGTATTTCAGGAAAGGCCCATCCTGTGAGGTTTCAAACAGTAGTTTTCTATTTATTTGTTTTTTGGTTTTTTTTAATTATTATTAAATATTTTACTTTTTGCAAATGGTTTGCATTTGAACAAAGTTTGAATCTAACCCATGATGAAAAAAGGTGTTATGTTTTGCTTTTCTTGCCATAAACCCCAAAAGCATCTAAAAATATAGGTAAAGGTGGGTAAATATATATTTGTGACAACAAGATATTGAAATGTGACAAGATGTATTGTCGAGGCCTATGGGTAGTATCGCAAGCTTTGTTTTTATTTTGTATATTCCTATTGAGTCAGTTTTCTACATATGTCAGGATTTAAAGTCAAATAAAAGCATGATTACTTTTTCCAAATGCATTTTTCTGTCATTTTTCCTTTCAAAAAAATATTGTATCACTATTGTATCACTAGCAACTAGCATATTATGGTCTACCGTATTGTATCGTGAACTCAGCGTATTGTCCCTCCCTAGTCAATGCTATATATTTACAGGGTAAGGACTTTATTTATCTGTTTCAGAATCATAACCAGAATCAGAAGAGAACTTTATTAATTCCTGAGGGGTTATTAGAAAAGCAAAGAGCGGCAAATAAAACAAAAAAAAAAAAAAAAAAAAAAGCAATAATACACACAAGCAGAAAACAAGAGCAAGATGACACAAAGAGGTTGTAAAGCAAACTGAATGACAAGGTGCAACAATGGCTATTTGTGCCAAATGCTTATGAATAAGTAAAAAAATATAAAAAACAAAAGATTACATTAATTAATAAAAAATAAACATGTATGTATTGTATACAGCTGGGCGATATGGACCAAAATTCATATCTCAATATTTTTACTCAAAATGGCGTTATACGATATAAATCTCAATATTTTTAACTCAATAAAGTCTTACTAGAAAAACAATTCTAGGTTAAATTTGATGATGCTTCATGCCTCACAGGCACATTTATTAAGAATCAACTGCACAATTTGTGCCACTTTCTGGCTTTTTCTCCTCTAAGAGACAGCACAATTTTCAATATCGCCAAAATAGAAAACTCGATATATCTTGAATCTCGATATATTGCCCAGCTCTAGTGCAAATTAATGATAAGGTGCAAGAATGGCCACGAGAGTGCCATTTTTTCTAGGAATAAGTAAAAAAATATATAAATAATAATCATAATAATAATGAATAATAAAAAGGGATATATACATACAGTATGTAAACAGATTAACAGTCGTAGAATAATTAGTTAGGTTTGTAGTAAAAATGTGGTAACACTAGCTATAGGACGTAATCATACTTTTTAATTTTTTTCTGGTCATAAATTTTTGTTGAATTTGGGCTGGATTAAATATTCCAAAACAGGCTATTTGGTTTTATTTTGATGGTTACTACCCGGAAGTGTAATCTGGTATTCTCTGTAGTTTGACAAAGGCAGCTCAGCGTGTGTCTGTTTGCTTGGGTGAGTGAGTGCATGTGCGGTTGTAAGTGTGTGTGTGAGTGTGTATGTGTGTATCGTCGGCTTCCTGCTACCGCTCGGTGTCCACACACTATCCGTCTCATCAGTGTTGAACGGCTCGCCATGGCGGAAGGACGCAGGGACCAGCCGTCCCATCCTCTTCTCTCCGCGCCCCCGGCCAGCAAGCGACCCTGCCTTCGCCCCGCTCCCCGAGGTCCCGGTCCGGGGCCTGGGTACGGCAGCGGTCTGCCCAACTCCCGGTACCGCTCCCCGGAGTCCCTGCTGGACTGCGCTGCGAAGGCAGTGGCAGAAAAGTGGGCCTTCGAGAGAGTGGAGGAACGCTTCGAGCGGATCCCGGAGCCCGTCCAGCGTCGCATCGTTTACTGGTCGTTCCCCCGTAACGAAAAGGAGATATGCATGTACTCTTCGTTCCAGTGCCGGGTCGCCGGCGAGGAAGGTCCGTCTACGGCCACGACTGGAGCTGGGAGTGCAGGGACTGGGGGTTCCACGACCGGCGGTGGCGGCGGTGGTGGTGGAGGATCCACCGCTGCTACGGCGGCTACAGTGGGGACTCCCGGAGCAGTGGGAACCGGGGACGGACTGCCTTTCCGCCGGGGTATCAGGCTGCTGGAGACCGGCTGTGTGGAAAACGTTTTACAAGTCGGTGAGTGAAACCGATAATGGTGTTTATTGAAGAGTTTGGCTCATTTCCTCACTGTACTGCTGCTGTTCGGTCGGTCTCTGGGTCTCTGCCCTGTGGATGATTGATGGAAGTTTTCCTGCCATCGTAGAAAGTATGCAAAGCGTCTCCTTTACGTTCCAACACGACTCACTATCATCTGTTTACTCGTGTTTAGTCTACTTTATCCAACCACAAGGTATTTCCCGTCGAGTTTTGACTTTTTATTAGCAGAGAAAGAAAGAAAAAGTGTCTGCTTTCTTGGTGGAGCGGCTGCTGTTTAAAAATTAAAGGGCTTTCTTTCCTATTGTGGCTTTAACGCTGCGTCTTTGCCCCAATTATTTAACGTTATATTCGGGCACAGAATCGCATTGTTTGGTGTTCTAACCCACGTTTGGGTACTTTTGTGTGTTTTTCCCCACTGTGTTAACCTGGTGCTGAGGCAGGGGTTTGACAGGCGCCGATACAAAAGGATTCATCGTTAAAACGTCGCGTTTTTTCCTCCTTCTTCTTTTCTTTTAAATTATTACATCTTTACGTGCTTATGTCGTTATTTCACCGCTGGATGTTTGAGAATTTAATTTGAACCCAGCCTAAGCTGCGATTAGGTTTTACTTTTGATTAATCAAAAAATATTATTAGTAATAATAAAACCCTCTGTGTTTGTTTATTTGCTGGTGGTGGTGGTGGTGGTGGTGGTGGTCCGAGCGGACAAAGAGCGCAGTCACCCCCCCAGCTTGCTGCTGCTGCTGCTATACTATTAGTCTTGTCTGTTTATACTAACACAGTTAACCATTTAGTGGCTGAGAATGCAATATTAAAGTTTATTTATTCGTGTCCGCACAGCCCCTTTGCTGCACAAAAGCTTTCCATTCGCAGTGATCGATAAGCGTCTCGCATTTCCAGCTCTGCAGAGAAGAGCCTGTTTCCAAACAAAGGGCCATTCCGCACAGCTCCTCCATCCCCGCTCTGCGCTCTCATTCTCCTCCTCCTCCTGCCGCCTCTGGGCTCTACTGCTCGGTCACACAACCAACCAAGCTCCAGGGGGAAGTTCACGGCACCAAGCGGATTGACAAATCTGAAAAACAGCCCTTTATGGCCAACGGGAGGATCTGTTTTTTTTGTTTTTTTTTTTTCCTTTTCTTATTTTTTCCTGAAGCCATATGGTGCAGGAGCCACTGGAGCTTGTCAGAGCGTTTCATGTTACCTCCAGTATTGGTGGTGGTGCTGGGGATGGATGGATGGATGGGGGGATGCTGCAAACCGGCTTTGCTCTTCTTTTACTAGACTGTTGTATCTCATTACACCGTGTAAATGCTCATCGATTCCACTATTTACATGAAGAAACTTGAAACTCGTAGATTGATTTCTGAAAGCTGCTACAGGTTTATCTTTACTTTCATTGAGTTTTCAAGGTATTGCACGAGGCATTTTTGTGGGAATTTTAAAGTTGCAAATGACCATCGTTTGAGTATAAAGTTTCCCAAAGTTGACCAATCTCTCTACATCAGTTTACCCTCTCTGGTTTTCTTTCCATTTCATTGTTTCTCCCTAATCAGATGTCCTTACGGGCTTTTAAACATCCCTAAATCATGATAAACATGCTTTATACAGTTAGTTGACTTAACTTTTGTTATTAATGTTATATTTCTCCGGTGTATTTGCATCAAACACGCTGAAAACATGCAAGATTTTGCGTGCGATTTCATGTCCGTCCGTTTGCTAAAGTTGAGGCACAACATTATTTGAATGCTGCCAGTTAATGCGGCGCTGAACAATATTTTATTTTTCTCAGTTAATGCTAAAGACATAGGCTGTGTTCGAAATGGCATACTCCATACTATGTACTGCAAACTTAATGAGTATATACTGTACACTATACCGTATGGTTAGGAGGATTAGGATAATGACCGTTCCCACTGAAGCATACATCCAAGTTGGATTTGAACCTACGATAGATTATCATCATGTGGTCATTTGATCCATAAAACTTGTGGAAACACATTCCATGCCGACATTTTGGAGACCCGCCATTTTGCTACTGACAAAACTTACTTTTAACTTAAAAACAAAAGCCCAATTTACAAAAGGGTTAAAAATTTTTTTTATGGAAGACAAGAAGATTTGCTTCTGTTTTGAAAAGGAGATGTTTGATTTTTAGCTTGAAGCCGGTCCCAGGAGGATTTTACATTCCGCTCGCAATTCATCATGGGATGGTTGAATATGAGTAGTGTGCCCACCGTGCATAATTAGGAAATGTCCCATGATGGTATACATCTGGGTATTTCTCGCATGCTCAGTCTTTGCATACTATCTAATGTGAACGCACTACATCTCCACTGTAAACACGCTCTTATTGACGTTAGAAAATGTTCACGCATTGCACTGTGGGATGTGGAGTCTCACAGACTGATCATTGGCTTGACACCAAGTTTGTTCCTGGTATTCTTTGCACTTCACAAGGTGTTCAAGTTCAGCCGGATTCGGATCTTTGTGTGTAAGCACCAAAATAAACATTCAGCATTGTTTTGCCGCAACTTTCAGTTCGTGAAAACACCAGAAATGTGTAGGGAAGTCACTTTGGCAGCATTTTTTTGGGGCAAACAAGAAATAAACGTAAGAACAAAGTAGCTGCAATTTCAACTACAAGGTTTTTGATTCATATATGTATGAGGCCTATGTATCTAACGTGTTTACTTTTTTCACATTTTACTTTATCAACCTAGTTGCACCAATAACCTACCACTAACCTACTACCCTCTTTTTGTGAAGGTAGTTGAAATGGAAGTTGAATTATTTATCTTGTGAAGTAACTTTTTTAATAACCGACAACTTACGAAAACCTGTTCCAAAGTTGCTGCAGGGTTTGAAGTTTGCTAGTTATTCAGGTCGGTGTGTTTCTCGTCAAAATTAACATTCGCCTCTCAGCCAAGAAACATGAAAATATTTGAATATAATGTTGGACTAAAAGAATTTACACTTCCATAAAATGATTAATATCTGAAATTGCTGAAAGTAGCGACTGTATTCAAGCAGACGTATTGACTTAAGAACAATACCCTGGAACAAAACCTTTAAAAGTGCATTCATTGATTCAGAAACCTGCTTTCGGCTGGATAGTTATGGTTGAATTCCAAACGGTCAAAACAAAAAGGCATACACCTGTGGGCGAACACTTCCAGTCTTACCTGCCTTTCTTGTGAAAGTGAACCGTTTCCAATCTCTCCCCACAAGGTCACCCAGGGGCAGGCAGGCACATGGTTTTGTCTTTCTGTCAACAAAACACAAGACGGGCTCAATAGTGCCGTGACATCAAGATAAGACTTGGCTTGCTCTTCAGTTTTGTGGGCCATGGGAACCAGTTAAAGTGGAAGGTTTAGTGACTGGCTTAACAGTAGAATTTCTTTTTTCAATCACTTTATTATTATAGTAAGGCTGGAATTAGGTTTGACACCCAAACTGTCCTTAAAGACTGTGTTTTACAGCTTGTAGATGGCTTTCACCTCTCATGGCTTAATGAAATGAGCATAGAATAGTGGCAACTCGTGTTTTTAGGCGAGCTTGATGGACGAGCCTCATGTACTTTGTAACATGAACCAGCTGGGGAATGAGGCTGATCTGCGTGCTGACACATGCACGGTTTGAAGCATGGTATCTGAAGGAATCGCAGACTGGTACTCTACTTTTGAACCTCCTAGTCTGAATATTAATAGTTGGGAGAAGCAACAACTTGACACCAGAATAAGCAACTTCAATAAAGTCACAAATCTAGAGGTATTTCTTAGACCTTTTAGATCTCAAACGGATGTAGGCCATAGTATGTTTACATGTACCTTGTGTCGAAGGATATTTCCTCTAGTTTTGGATTGTGTCATATGTAGAGGCTCTGATTTTTCTTTACAAGATTTACCAAATTTGACCAATGTCTGCATCAGTTTACCCTTTCCGGTTTTGTTTCCATTTCACTGTCTGTCCCTAACCAGATATCGTTACAGGCTTTCAAACTTCCCAAAACTGTGCCAGTCATGCTTTATACAATTAGTAGAGTTTACTATTGTTAATAATTTAATATTTCTATGCTTTATTTGCACCAAACGCGCAGAAAACATGCATAATTTTGTGTGCGGTTTAACGTCCGTTTGCTAAAGTTGGAACATATTAGACCACCCGTGTTTGTAAATGTTAAATATTGTGCCAAAATTTATCGTTGAGGGTTTAGCCCATGTCATATAGATTTTTCCCTTTCAGGAGGTGAACTTTGTTACATTGCGTTATATTTTGCGCGAGAGTTGACCTTTCCGTTTCTCTAATCACCTGTTTACTGTGAAGAATTGTTTGTAAATGCATAATATTGTCCCAAGACATGCATGTGAGGGTATATGTCATGTCATATTGCAATTTCTATTAGATTAAAGGTAATTAAAATGTGTTCATAACAATGTGGCCATTTCAGCAGAAAGTGAATTACGTTTTGTCTGAGCCGCTAAGTACTGTATATCATCGCAATATTTCATTACTCAACAAATACGTATGGCGCGATCTCCATCACCATGCGAAAGAGAAATGGAGAAATTGATTATTAGGTGATGGCGTTGACTGCTACATCTTTTGTTTCATCAGCCTCTGTGCAAAGGTCTTTTAAAAACCGTCAAACGCTGACAGGTGAATGTGCCGATCGACATTCACCGATAAACAACTCATTGGCCCATGTGCTCCTAATAATTTACTCTGCAATTCAAGACATAATTGGAAAAATCAAAGCGAAGCGTGCTTGTTTGTGTAACTCCTCACCCCCATGCACCTCCCTTTATACAATGCATATACACACACATATGTCCTCCAAAAGCCTACTGTGCCAGGGCCTTTATAAAGTCCTCAGAGAGCGGGAGGAAGGGATATATGTGCACGGAGGGAGGGGAAACTGGGTTTCTTTAGCTTTGAGTCAAGGTTTGGGATTATTGGGTCATGCTTTGTTATCCAGCTGCAGAAAAACCCCTTGTTCACAGACGTGGGGAGGGGGAGCAGGGTTGTGTGTGTGGATGTTACTTGTCCCTGTGATATTACATAAAGCTGTAATTGGTCCCTGATGCGTTTTGAAGCACCGTGACTCTGATAAAGTGAGACTTAAAAGTTAAAAAGATTATACTTTAAGGAATCGGCAATAGGTGGAAAAACACAGTCTGGGGTACGGAATGTTTTAGATTTTCTAAAAACCATACAGTAATCAAGGTTTGACGTTTTTCAAGCTTTGAAAGTTGTCCAACTGTTTACATTTTGTTTCAGGGCTCATACTCCTGTTATATAAACCTTCACGTGCCTAATCTACCATCTTTATTTCAATAATATGATGATTATGTGCACTGGTATCACTATGTTAACTATGTCCATATCTGTCTTTTCTTACATTTTAAATGTGACGTATCTGTCTGTGACAGAAGTGTGGTAGTTTTATCAGACAGGGGGGAAGCTGGAAAGAGTCAGTCATGCTGCTGTCGAAAAGGAAAGAGGTCAGACGGTTGACGATGACGACACTATGAGTGTGCGACTCAGCAGTATTCCCACACCATCTGGAAGTTTTTTTTTTTGATGTTTTTACGGGTAGCCATGAGGCATGAGTAAGCCACATGTGAATGAGGCAAAGGCAGAGTTGACATCTGAGCTGATTCATTCATTTTGGGTTACCTCTACAAGTCCTATCGTCTATATTAGCTGTTCTTTATTAAATGTTTTAAACTGCCTATATTTCTTGACAAGCATGAAAAAACATTTTAAAGTTGTGTTTCCTCACATGAATATCTTCATATGATTTGCTGGGGAGCTTTTCTTTCGTTTAATATATGTAAAATTAGCTATTTCTATTTAATCCCTTTTATAAACTAACTCTTTGTCTTTACCATTTTTTTGTTGCACCTTTTTCACTGATCTTGGTTTTCAGATCTTATTTGAGAGCCATTGTTGGCACACCATTTCACTAGCTGCATTTCTATTTCTATTAGCGCAATAAAAACTGATAATGGAAACACCTGAATTTCGGGAAAACACTCAAATATTGCTAAAACGTTTTTACAGTTTCATGAGAAGGTTTTTCCGATGTTTTGATATTGAAATGTATCGCAAAAACGTGATAGAAACACTTTTTCCGCAATTACACATCACAGAACGTCACATATCTGGTCACATGAAAGCTACTTGCTAATTGTGCTAATACAACCTTTAGTTATTGGCTAATTTGGCATTAAATTTTATATTGACATCAGATGTAATATTTTCTCCCTTATTTTTCTAACTAAAACATTGAAGGATTAAAGGCAAGTAAATGCCAATAATCGAAAGCTTTTACTTGCATGCATGCTAACACTTCTTTATTTTTAAATGGTGCCTTTTGTAACTTGTGAGTGCTTTAACCTTCACTGCTGGAGTAATTGTTGCTCGGTTCTTTAAGTACATTTTGTGTTTTATTTTTTTATTTTGTCGTATAAATTAATAGCATTTGAAGTTCTTCTTTGGCCATGTAGCACTCAAATTAGCATAAACACACTTATGTGGCCTGTTTGTAGCCCTTCCTCAGAGCACAAATCACACAGTTCATATTTAATCAGTGTAATTGATTTCAATCCTGCAACTCTCGAACAGAGAAAATCAGTAAAACAAATCATCCCCCACTCTCTTTTAGCACCCTGAAAGGCTCATAAAAGATGAGGCCATTGGGGAGATGGTCTGTTGTTTCGCTCATCAAAGGCTATTCCTTTGGCGAGAGCACCTGTTAGCCCACCTAGGCTTGATTAGATAACCATTGATGAGAGGGTCTTATTTGAGATGCTCCTCACTCAGCTATCCTTGTTACTGCTGGAAAACATACTGTACGCTACATTTGAGAGCTAACCTGAATCCCATTACAAAATAAATCAAAATAAACTATTTCAACTATTGTCATTTGATACTTGCTCATTTTTCCTCTTTTGAGGAAACCAACAGAGATGTGAGAAACTGACATAATGTAAATGGCAATTGATTATGTCGAAATTGATATTCGCAAGGACTTTGAGTTTTTTTCTTTCTTTTTGTTTGTTAATACAAGTATGAGTTTCTGTCATGCTTTTGGCAGTTCAACATGGATCACTAAAGACTAGGGCTAGGATGATATGATTGGTGATTCAATTTTAATACGACACTTGGGTACCAGTTTGATTTATATTGCTATACTGTTTGTTTATCTTGATTTTAATTTCCATATTTTCTTTATCCATAAACAAAAGTTGATTCCTACGCTTATAAAAACAATTTGCGAGTCATAGTTCCTAAAAACTATGCATATCACAAGTCAATCAGTCAGTCTGATAGAGCTACACTAAATGTAGTGTTAACCTATGATGACATATGCAGGTATGTTAAAAAATGTATATGTAGTTATTAAAAAGTAATTCTGGGGAGAAATATTGATTTTCCATATTATTACACACAAAAATTGCAATATTTTCCCCACCCCTTCTAAAGACCATTTAAAACACCCTTCAATCCACCTTTTCAGAATTCTAAATGACCTGCTAGAGCTCAAAAGTGCAATGACACAACTTTAATTTATAACCCGTGCAGTTAAAAGATGTCATTCTACTTGACAAACCACACATTGGACATTTATTGGTGATAAGGAAGACTATAATTTTTATATACGAGAAAGACATGGTGTAGGCCTCATAAATCAAAGATCATTTGATCGGAAAAAAAAAAAGCTAGAAAATTTGTTTTGATCTCAACTGTAAACACACGTATTGACGTTGATCAAAGTTTCTTCATTCTTAGCGGATTTCTTGTGTTTGCCCAAAACATACTGCCAAAGTGACTTCCCAACACATTACTAGTGTTTTTACGGACTGAAAAAAATGGCCAATGTTTATTTTGGGGCTTTTAGAGCGAAAATAGTGTCAGGTGAATCACCTTCCTCCCCATCTTGTAAAGAAACACAAGAAATCACTGCAAGAATACAGCAAAAACAAGTCTTTTTTTTGCATCCTTATATTCACAAATTGTTGCAATCAATTAGATATCAGTCAAGTACAAGATTTATTTTATTTTCTGCTTCCCCAATGGGTTTTCTCTCTTTTAAGATTAAGAAGTCTCTTACGAACTGGAACTTTAAATAAAGATGTGTTGAGAAACTTTCATTGTCATCCGATGTATTCGGCATATCTGCACATTTTGTTCAAATTCAATGGCAAAAGTTGTTTTATCTACAGCTTCTAAATTTGACAGTTGAGCGCTGATTCATAAATCTCCCATGTTGCATTCTGTCTCATGTTTTGTTTAGTTGTTATCATGACATGCTTTCTTTTCTAACTGGGCCTCAGGTGTTTCTTGCTATTTGAATTTGATTTTCAGTTTTGCCATTTGGCATTGTTTGCTCAGCTATGTCTCTTTAACAACAGCCTTTTTCTTCCAGTTGTATAACAGTAAAAACACATGTGTATGAGGGTTGTGTGGTATGTTTGTAAAATAAAACAGAGCAAACACTTCTTTTTTTTTTTTTTTACTACTCCTGTCCTGTTATCTAACGCCCTTATCTCGTGTTTTTGTACTTCTGCACACTTTCAGTGCTCGTACCTTGGTAGTGTTGTGTGCAATCATCGACTAAGATCAATGCTGGCCTTGTCCTTTTAGCTCCTGCGCTATTCAGTTAGTGCACTGTTCCACACCTGTCTTTTATTGGCATACAATGTGCACAAGTGTTGTTGCAGACATTTGGCTCCCATGATTCCTTCCATTGCTCAGAGAGAGGCAGGACTTTCAAAGCTAGGACCTATAATGTCCTTGTTTGGTTGTAATTGCCTAACAAATGTTAGGGAGAAAGGGCAGAAGTGGGAAGACATGGACGGAAAGGGGGGGTCATTTGAAATGCAAAGCAGACCCAAATCAAAACCTGCTCCATGATCAACTTGTTTCACCATCATAAGCACTAGAAAAAGCCTTTATTCTCTTCCCTGTATTGTTAATGTAATGCAATCCCAGTGGCATTGAACGTGGCAGGAGGGGAAATCCAGGAAGATTTTGAGTGGGGGGAGGATAGAAGTGACAGGTAGCATTGTCTGGTGAACTAAACAAAGTAAAAAACAATCCTGGGGTTGAGGTTATTTGTTGAGGATTATCTTTATAAAAGTTGTTTACACGCCGTTGTAAGCCATGTCATTTAAAATAAGTTCAGGCTTGAAAATGAAACTTTACCCTGAGAACATCTGGATTTTAAACACTTTCTCTTCCTTTTTTTTTTAACTCTGTGAGGGAAAAAAAACATCTTTTTTCTTGTTCACGTGAGCCTGCTATTGATTACTTGATGGTTGGATTGGAGTCAGTCAAGTAGAAATCTAATTAAAGGTGCATGGCTTCCTTTATATAGGGTGCAGGACATTTTTTGGCTTTTGACAAGGCATCATCATGATGTTATGTACTTTTTTCCTTTGTAAAACTTTATGGGAAGTTAGTCAACTTTTTTTTAACACCACGATTGTGATTATAGTAGTAGGCCACAGGCCAGACAAGCCCCCCCCCCACCAAACAAAAAAAAGAAAAAAGAAAGCTTTATAAAATTGGTATCACAAGAAAGCCTAAGACCTCTAGTTTACTAAATCAATAACAGTAAAAAATCTTGGGATGCACTATATGAAATGAACCTTTTTGTTGACCTACCCTAAACAAAACAAAATGTTCGATTGCAAAGTCCGTATAATTCATGTAATAATAATAATAATAAAATGATAATAAAGGCTTGGATTTATATAGCAATTTTTTCAAGGAGACTCAAAGCGCATACAGAAACTATTATTTATTCACACCAGTCATACAGGTGGTGGTAAGCTACAATGTAGCCACAGCTACCCTGGGGCAGACATTTTGCCCCTCTGACCACCGCCAACATTCATGCAAAAATCATTCATACGAGGCAATGTGGGTAAAGTGCCTTGCCCAAGGACACAATGACAATGACTCGGATAGAGCGGGATTCGAACCCCCAACCCTTTGATTATTGGATGGCCCACTCTAACACTGAGCCATGTTGTAGATATCAAGTCATAGAATACACAATGTTTGACATAATTTGACGTATGATACACCAAATCAAAGGTTATTCAATACCAAATCAAGAACATATGTAATATTTGAAGAGGTTTACTAGTTTAAGTGATGATACACCTTGAACATTTTGGCATTGCAAAAAAGTTTTCTTTGTGGTTCCCGATTTTCTCTAAAGATTCACAGCAAGCAATCAAGCGGAAAGAATGGAATCTAAGCTTGGTGCCAGTTTGGTGTCGATATTCCAATTGTTAGGGTAACTTTAATATGTTTTTTTTTCCATGACAGACAACACAGCAATGTCTGTTGGAGCTACTCTTGATGTATCTGGAGTTGTTATCGCAACTTCTGTTGCACATTGCAGCCAAAGCCTGCAGTTATCCTGCATTCTTAACACTCGGGACCTGCTGAATATTACTCAGTCGGGAGCAGGAAATTACAAAATTACACCAGCGATAGGATGGATAATGCTGCTACTACCAGCCTGCGATGCCTTCCTGACGAGCGGTTACTTAATACCCGTGGCTACTTCACAAGTACTTATGATGAACATTACGTGACTAAATCTCTAGTAGTGTTATACATAATATTTTGAGTGGGCTTGCAATTATAGTTCATAAGGGGTCAAATTTTTTTGTTTCGTTTGTTTGTTCAGAATATAACTCATTTTACTGCGATTTAAAATATAACCCATGCCTGGTTTGCATATATTGAATGTGCAAAATGAGAATAAAAAATGCACTATGCATATCAACAGCTGGGAAGCGATGCCATACAGTACAATGATCATAGCTCTTATCTTTACATCAGCATTCTTTTGAACACTGTACTTCTAATCAGAATACTTCTATATGGACCCATTTTAGTTCATCCAATCCTTCCTTGGTCCCTATGCTAATGCGCTCCACATTTCCTTTAAAGGGGTGAAATTGGTGCTTTATTGTGTTGCCCATTTTGACTTGGAAAGGCTAGCTCTAGATCACAGATCTCAGGCGCTGATATAGTCACTGGCCTTTTTTCCCCTTCTCTTCCTGTGAATACACACTCTCAGTTGTGTATTGCAGCGGGCACTTTTATCCTATGTGCGTTTCCAATCCAAAGCCCTTTTCAACAACAGTGCTATTACTGCCAGCCAGACGAGCAACTGCCCATAAGAGTCTGTTTTGTGTGAGCTTTCCATTACAGTTGGATTAGAAACTATTTCCATACATTTGGCTCACTGATCTGAGGAAATGGAAGTCAACAACCACGCTGAATATCTTCTTTTTTTTTCACCATGTGTGGAGCTTATTGTTGCCATGGTCTACAGATGTGATCCGTCTCACTGTAGATCTATTATATTCCCTTTAGAGGATTTTTTTTCCCTCTGCCTGCTTTATTTAAAAGGTAATTTTGATTCATCTGCATTGACCCTTTCAAATTGTCTATCTTCCTGATTGTGAGGCTTTGCCTAGCTCTGATGGCGGTGCGCTTTTGATCGTTCTCTTTCTCTGCTGGATTTTCTCTGTCCAAATGTGTCGATTAGAATTTAAATGAAGCACTTAGGCCTAAAACTACAAATAATTATATCACTCAAAGAACAGGTTAGTTATTACGGTGATCCAGACTGCCGTTGTCCATTAGCGAATGGGCCTGGACCTCCTGTTGGCTAAAAATGCCTCTTTTCACTTTGTGATTCTGTAAATTGTGCAGCACGCTACTTTTACAGCCAAAGGCTACACGCTCAAATGATTTTTGAAGGCGGCTAAGCTCTCTTTAACTGTTATCACATTACGCCACTTTCCTTTATTGAAAGTGGTGTTTTAGTAGTTTTTTTCTGTTAATGTTTGTGTATGAAGGTGCATTCACACACCAAACGCGACTTCAGCGACTATAGTTGCTTAAATTGCCCGTGATGAGTTGCTTGAACATTGTCGCACTTTTTATTCGCTTCATCTAAGATATCAACTAGTGACATATGAAGAAACTCATTGCCGATTGGATGTTGAACACAGCGTTACTCGAAGTGAAAAGTTTGAGTGACTTCCAGAGACTCAGATTGCGCGATTGAGTCACTGGAATTGCGTTAGTTGCGTCGCTTGAAGGGAGGTCGGTTGACGTTGCATCATTTACATTGATTTTGAATGTAATATAACTCGCTTTCATTGTTAACGCACCTTTATTGGTAGGGATATAACGATTAATCGCAAGGCAGTTAAAAATCGATTCATAGGTATCACGTTTGATATCGATTTTCTGAAAATTTAATCGCAGTCCTTTTTTAACCAGCAGAGGGCGCTATCCGGAAGTGTTGGCGGCGGGCGGAGTCTGCTAATACTTTTTTTCTGGCCGCCTTCTACTCTTAAATATATTCATAAATGATTCCTTAACCCTTTAGCACCGAAAGAATATCTGTAATATTACATGAATATCTGTAAAAGTCACGTTTTTCTATTAGCTCTGTTTGCTAGCATAGCATCTCTTCTTCACTGCAAGATATCTGCATGCCAACCGACCACTGGGTTACCAGCGCCCTCTGCTGGTCCAAACGAATATCTGACGTAAATCAGTGCAATCACGTTTTTTTTTTTTTTAAGTCCAATTGTTAAGGCACAAAATACATTTTCAGTTGCACTTTTAAAAAGAAAAAGAACTATTATGCAGTTTTGCATTGTTTATTATAGAACCAGAATTTAAATTAATAAGCTTCTTCTTCATTTGTATCATTCTTTTATTTAATTCAAGATTTATTTTTAGTTAAATTGCATTGTTTTGAATAGTTTATCAAGGAATTCTTTTGACAATGAAAAATAAAAGGAAAATAATACAGTATTTTCTATTATAAAAAAAATAAAGGAATATTTTTCAATCATCATTTGTCTACAGTCCCATTTTGTAAAATAAATCGTGAGAGAATCGTATCGTGAACCCAGTATCGTGAATCGAATCGTATCGGGAGTTGAGTGAATTGTTACATCCCCATTTATTGGTTATTCTAATAGTGCTTCAAAAGGCTTGTCTGTTAAATGTTTAGTAGTTGTAAACAGTTGTAATTATAATGTATAAAAAGTTATGTTTAAACACGCTATTGTCTTTTCTTAGCTTTGTCGTCTTTTTAACCAATTCTTTTTTCCAACCAAAGACAATGAAGTGCTAACCAAAGCCTAATCTACTGTATGTTAAATATTAATATGTCTAATGGAAATCAATTTACTTTGCAAAACAAAAACCCAACTGGTCGTGTTTAGAATGGTGTTTTATTTGACAGTGCACCACGCAAAACAATCCCCCTCAATTTAGAAAAGTCACTCTATGCCTGTATGAATGGTGACACTAAATAAGAACTTATCATTATCTGTTTTAGAAGGAAAAAGTTCAACTTTATAGAAAAATGTAATTTGACAGTTTGATGAACATAACACTTTTTTTTTTTATATTTATATTTGAATTAGTCACTATTTACTTGTTCCTGCAAGTTTTAAAAAAAATGAAAAAATTGTATTTCATACCATTTTATGCTTGTAAAGGTGAAATTTGCAAATATTGTATTGTTTAGTATCAGGATATATCATATCGTGACATGAAAATTGTGAATCATATCATCAGATTCATGGAACAGCTGATCAACTGTCATATTTTGGTCAGGCAACTGGGGTGTGATGAATGGAGGAGACTAATAGATTGGAGACAGACCGAAGGTGAATTTGGAGAGTAAAAATACGGAGATAAAATTGTCAAAGTTTTGTGTTTGTATAGCTATGTATTTAGCGGTAAGCCTCAAATGGTTGGTCGGCAGTGCATGGACAATATCTTTGTCAGTGATATAACTGTGCACCTTGTAAGCTATAGCATGTTTAACTGCCTGCTCTTCATTAGATTAAAGAAGTTAATAGCTTTTGCTACTTTGCTAGCCTGACTAGACATTTGTACGTCTGTCTGGCCTCCCCAGCCTTCCATTGAGTCTAACTGGCCCATCTGTCCTGTGAGTGGCAGTTGGGTCATGCCGTTCTATTGATCGGCTCTTATTCTATCTAGGCATGCTCAGGGCAGACAGAAACAGATACATAATCCTATCAGGCAGGATCATGAAGTATGCCTACTCAGCAGCTGCTAATTGAACACACAGCCATAAAATTAATCACTGGATCTTATCTTCTTATTGATGTTGTTTGGCTTTGTTTCCCACAGTATATCCCTCCACTCCTTTTCTGTCTATAGCTGCCTTGGCCTTCCTTGTTCCTTTCTGTCTAATAACTGCACTTTGTGTGGGTGTCCTTAGTGGACGGCCCGCTATGGCCCATTAGGCCGCTGTCTCCCCGACAAATGAACGTTAAGATGACTTGAGCGAGAGGAGGAGGAGGAGAAAGACTCAAAGGTTGATAGAGGGAGAGGAAGAAAAAGAGGCCTGGGATGGATGAAATTGAAGGCTAGGAAGAGGCGACTAGATAGAGGAGAGGTAGAATAGAAAAAGGAGGAGAGGGGGAGTGTGAGAAGGAGGAGGCGTGAAGGTAGTAAGAAGAGGGGAGGAAGAGGAGGAGTGTTCAAAGTCAGTGTAAGGAGTACATAACCAACCTGTCACCTCTGGCTTTCCCCTCCCCCCGTCACACACAAACACACACGCACACACACACACACACACACACACACACACACACACTCCACAGTCACAAAAAAGCCAAAGGGGAGGGAGGGACCTCATTAGGCTCTCAGCAGTCCATCACACACGGGCGGGGGGGTTGGGGGAGAGACTACAGCGCTCAGTAGATGGGGATGCCCACGGAAAAGGAGGGAGCAGTGGGGACAAATGGAATTGAATTGATAGGAGCAGTCAAGTGCAGCAAGACACACACACACACACACACACACACACACACACACACACACACACACACACACACACACACAGAGAGAGACAGGATGGAGGGGGTGAGCTCCCCCCATCCACACACACACACACACACACACACACACACACACACACAACTTACAACCTCTCCATGCAACATGATTAATGTGGTCAACAGCCGTGAGGATCAGCCTGGTTTAGACCTCTCACCCTCTTACGCACACACACTAGTGTACACACACACACACAAATGTCCTTCTCTGCCACCGCCTTCATTCACATAACCTCTTCACCCTAACCAGCCATGTCTCTACTCGCACCCAAACAAAGATGGAGGAGACCTAGCAAACAGTAGCCTACACAGTATTTGCAGCGCTACCATGCTTTTTTCTAAAAGGGTTTTTTGGGATTAAACACTAAAGTGCTTTTCTGGTTTTATGCTTTAAAGTGCTTTTTAGTTATTAACGTTTTTTCCCTTACTATTACCGACTTGATCCATGCATTTTTAAAGTCCCTGGGTCTCTGAATTGTATATTGGTTGTGCAGATATTACAAGTTTGCAAGAAAAGTTCATTTGGTTTTCACTAGGATCATTATAGAGCTTTGAAATTTGTTTAACCAACCAACTATATTAAATTAAAAATTAAATTAATTACAGACATTATCATTATTTAAGCTAATCTCATTACAATATTTGACACTAGAAGCAACTTTTTTCCATTTTAAATGAACTTTGGTACATGACTAATCGCAATTAACACGTTAAAGTGCCAGCCCCAATAGACGCCTATTTTATTCAAAATAATTCATATATAAATTATTTCATTTGCCTGTCTTTGTCTACAGCTTTAACCACAGCAAGTAAAATTCAACAGATTGATCCATTAAAAAAAAAAAGGATTATATTTTGTTCCTAATGCATCCATTTCAGTCATTACTTTTCTAAGGTGACCTGACGGCGTTTGAACCCAAACCACTTAAAGTATCGGTTCAGATGAGCTCAGTAAAATGTCCATCCCTAGGAGCGTGTAAAAGGTTACTGAATGTCCTTTTTATGGCTGTGAATGATTTCCTCTTCTAATGCAATAGCCCCGTGTGTGTTTCCTTGTGTGTGTTTCCGTGTGTGTGTGTCCAGACGTGTGCGTGTATTAGTTAACACAGGGTGTCTGGTAGCTGTCATGGTGTAACAGGATTAGGTGCCTTCTTCACACCCTTACCCTACGTCACTATTGAAGTGTGTGGGTGTGTGACAGCCATTGGTGGGTCTTTAGGAGGGGGTTGAGGGGTAGGGGGGGCTTGTATGTTTTATGACTTTTAAGCTAGAAATCTTAAATTAAGAATCATTTTTGGATTTAGTTTATCGTCAAAAAATTGCATTTGATTTAAAGGTCAATGTATATTTACTAGCTGCGAGTTTAAATTAACTTTCTGCTTTGACTTTATGTTTTTTCAGGTTTATTTTGTGTCTCAACCTTGATGGGACTTAACTGTTGCTGATTGCGACAAACTCTCAATGCTCAACCTGAAGTCCTACTTCTTTTGCTTTCTTTTTGTCTCACACGCACATTCCTCCACGTGGCGTGTACGTCGGTGTCTTTGTTCATTTTAAAGTCTATTTTCACCTAGTTAAAATTTCTGCCTCAAAAAAGAGAGCACATGCCACGTTAAGCAATTTTTCTGCCAAGGAAAGCAAAATGGAGTTTTGTGTGCGAGTGTGTGTGTGTATGTGTGTACATATATCTCTCTATAATGTGAGTGTGTATGCACAAAGCAGCGTTACAAGTTATCAGTTGGATGAAACACTGCCGCTGTAACAAAAGAATTAAAGCTACGCGTATGAAAGGAGCAATTAAACCGTATCTTATCTCATCTGCTTTTAACACCAAAAACCATTTTTTGCATTATTTGAGTTTTTCTTCTTCTTTCTGCTCTTCTCTAAAGTCATTCTGAGGTTCTCGGCAAACACCTGCTGAATTGAACATGTTGAATAGTTTTTTGTTTTTGTTTTGTTTTTTTCTATTATTGTAGTTAAACTGTTTGCCATGAAGTCAAATTCCTTTAAATCATGTTAAGTTCAAAACTTTAGAAGAATGCAGGAACCCGATCTACCCGCTCTATAAAACAGGAAGTTGCACCCATACTCATCTTCATGGTAGAGTATGATTTGGTAGATAAAACATGATGTCTATGATTATTATTATTTCAATTGTAAAAAATTCTGTTACTGTTTTTCAAAGGTAAAGAAAAAAAAACAAAACAATAAAAAAAATTATTCTCCTGCTGCTACGCTATGTTGTTGGATTCACCTTTTTATATCATTTACAGGATAAAGAAAATAATATGTTTGTATTGCATTGTTTGCTGCATTTTCTCTTTTTTATTTAGCCACGGTGAATGGACTTTCACTTTTCTTTCATTGTCCTTTATACTTTTTTTTAAAAGGAGAAAAAAACAGCACTAAAAGGTGTATTATAGCTATTACCTCTAATCATCTTTCATCTATTCATTCTGACCGGTGGTATCCAGAAAAACACGAATGAGAGAAAAGAGCAGAGATGCAGCAGTGGGGGGAAATGGTTTGTGTGATTGAAGAGCATTTGTCAGGATAATTCTATCTGATTGGAGTCTTGATCTCCTAGCGGTCACTGGGAGTGCCAGAGCCGCCACTTAGCAAAAGACTTTGGTGTCTTTTGTCCTCAGAGCCGTCCCACCCTGGGCTCCTTTGGTGAGTCTAACCACAGGGTTTTGTGTTTGACATAAAAAGGGCGACAAATGAGGACAAAAATGCGGTAAAAAAGATGAAGAGTTCTTATTTTCTTTTGGTCTATATAGTAAAAAAGAAGTTTTCTCTAAAGTTTGCAGATTTATGTCCAATTAGTTTTTACTAAGTTTCAGACAGACTTTGCTTTGCCAATTCGCCTTGGCTCGTTGGCATCTTTTTGAGTAAGGATTTATTTTTTTAAAAACATTAGCTTAGACATTGCCTGAGTTTTGATATTTGACTTTGTAAATGTATTTGTTTTTCATTTGGTTTACAATTGCAGTTGCAAGACAGATCACAGCTATTTCATTGGAGGAAATTCAATTTGAAAATCACCATTTTGCAATTACGATTAAGGCCAAACTATATCAAAGGTTGAACTTGCCACTCGAAAGTTTGTTTTGATCGTCACTGTCACTTGGATGTTGTGGTAACACAAGCAAACGCCACAGCCAGTGCGCGCATGTCTGGATACGGTCAACGTGTCTGCGGTCTGGACGTGTTTCAATATGTCTGAGCACTAATGCCTCTTCTAAGCAGAGGTTGAGACAGTCCACAAAGTGAAAACAAAGTATTCTGCTTCATGTTTACATGGAAATAGTAACTCAGAATTGAGGTTTATATGGAAAACCAGTTTATTCAACTTTATTCAATTCTGCTTTAGGTGTGGGGTTGGAAGGGTTCTGATTGGACAGGGGACGAACGTGACGTGTCACGTCTATCGGGAAAACATAGAACAAACCTTTTATTGTCGGCTCCAACATAGAAGACCACACATGAGAACTGTTTTCACTTTTATTTTGATTGTAGTTTTGAAGCAGCTGCTCGACAATAACACACTTTGGTCCATGGAGTGGAAGTGAGATATGAGCTAATCACCGGTAAATAAAGCCCAGTAAAACTCCGGAAAACAATCACCAGGAATATATAGTTGCTCTCTGGTGAAGATGGTAGCTCTAACAACCGGTACAATGATAAACTTGGTGATATTACAGCCTGTGAATGCAGTACGGGGCTGCATTTACTCTGCCTCCGGTTCTTAGTGCCAGCCGTCCGCTTAAGCCTGTTCAGTTTACCGAGGTCCGTGTGTGTTTAATAAGTTTGTGTGGAAGTCCGCATGTTGATGCTTCTGTTCATCCACTCTTTTCATTATATCCATGCCTTCGAAGGCTCTGATTAAATAAATAGTCTCAGCTCGTGTTCGGGCAGCATCGCAGCAAGTTGCGCTTGCGCAGAGCGACCGGAATTAACTTAAAGGGGAATTAAGTGTTTACAAGATAAAGGAGTTATCTAATTCGGAATTAAAATCAGAATAAACCAGCCACCTAATTCCGATTCAAGTTTAATTCGGAATTAAATTAGCACTAGGAATTAAGCATTTAGAAGGTCAGTTTAAATAGGAATGAACTTTTATTCTACTTTAAAGAGGAATTAAATCTCCGATGTAAACGTGGTCAATGAAAGGTACAGTCTCAAGTGCGATATATTTCTCTGTGTCACATCTACCCCATAGCAGCCTGACACATATCCAATAAAATCCAAACTACTTAATTGTTTAGAGAGAACATATTCAATTTGATTATCTTTCACCAACCCAGTCAGTTATACGTCAGTACATTATTATTTGATGTAACATTAGTTAAACATTTTGTTTTGTGTTTTATTTTATATTGTGCATTGTTGGAATGTCAGTGCTACATAAATATTTTCAGTGTTTCAGTTTTTAGCCTTGGTTTCTTCAGCTTTGGTTTTTGGTTTTGGCTGATAATTTTAATTCCGGTGCATTCCTAGAGTTATTTCTTGCAGTTTCATTTTAGTGTGACAACTTTAGATGTTGCTGAAGCGAGAACTGAGATTTTCAGTCTTCTCTCATACCAACACCATTCAGTACTTGTTTTCAGTGGCACAAGCAGGCATTCCCTTGGTTTTCGGGGTCATGAGATCAGAAGTCCTTCTGCATCAGCTGCCTCGGTTTGCTTCATAACTTGAAGCAACTTTTAAGATACAGGGAACGTTTCATTGGGGAAACCAGTTTTTTTCTTTTTCCCATGCAGTGTGTGCTGTTACTGTGGCAAATCCCAAACACGATCAGAGGGTCCACGGTTGTTCAGCTGCTGCTCATTGTATAGTTTGTTTCAACCATGTTTCTCAGACCGAATGAAACTAATCCGAGTGAAAAGGTCGTCCATCTCATCGCCTTCAATGCTGACATGTGATGTGAGGATGAAGCACAATGCGAATGAACAAAAAGAAATGAAAGCAACCCACTGCTGTGGTTTTATATTGGGTTTCTATGCATGCTATTTAGAAGGACCTTTAGTTGTCTGACTCTGTGTATTGAATCTCTGAGGTGAAACCAGGCAGGTTTTTACTGTGTTGCCAGGTGACTGATTCAGCAGACCCAATAGCACATGGCTAGCTGACTGTGAGTAGAAGGCTGAAGAATGCTTTTGATATCAAATCGCACAAAGCCAGGAAAGAGTCATTTTCCATAAAAGCCAGAGAAAGGCCATGCAGGACTTGCCAAGTCCAGCTCTAAATGCTACTGGCACTCGCTGAAAACCAGTTACAATATTAGTATGTGAGGATACCATTCCCTGGGCAACAAGATACGGAAATGACTCTTAAGAGATGTGATAGCTTTTGAACTCCAACGGTGTTGCCCGTCTGGCCGTCCAGACGAAAGACAAAAGGCTCACATTTCAACGTATGGAAGAGAGCTTTTAAGACATTTACTTTTAACACTGCTTTGTTTCTTTTAAAAAATAATAATTTACAGTTTTCTGTTGGATTGCTGTGAACAGTGGGGGTGTGATATTGTGGTAGGAGTAGCAAAGTGTGTCAATGTCTTTTGTATTTTGTGGGATTTTGTCCAATGCATAAATATCTGGCTTTTAGTATAAATTGTTGTTGGAGACCACCGCATTTGGGGTTTAGTTTAATGTGCAATACAACCAGGCAAGGTGTCTTTCTTTTTGTCTTCAAAATTGGCAACAAATATTTAAGTTCATACTTGAATTCACCGTGAAATACACATCGGTAAAGACAACCCCCCCCCCCCAAAA
The DNA here is from genome assembly GCF_900634775.1 of Gouania willdenowi. Taxonomy (NCBI): domain Eukaryota; kingdom Metazoa; phylum Chordata; class Actinopteri; order Blenniiformes; family Gobiesocidae; genus Gouania; species Gouania willdenowi. Next base: position 9,925,820 of record NC_041060.1, on the reverse strand, counting down.
AAAAAAAAAAAAACATGCCATGTTTTCATGGTGACAAGTGTGCTTTTTTGGAAAATCACCATCGTATGAAATAGATTTCAATAGACACTAATACATTCTTGCTTTTCCTTCAGGCCTGTTTTTCTCGTTCTTGTCACATCTTCTTCTGCTCCCTGCAGTATTGTGTCATGGCTGTCAACTTAAGGGGGAGTTCCCCCCATTTGTCTGCCTCTTCTCCCTCAGGTCCTCATTCTGAAAGCACCACCTTTGTCTGTGTCTGTGTGTGTCTGTGTCTGTGTGTGTGTGTGTGTGCGTGCGTGTGTGTGTGCGCGCGCATGGACATGGACAGACGAGTGTGGCATTTTTTTCTATTGAGTTCAAAGCACATACAGGGAGGGTGTTTGACACTAGAAACTACTATTGGATGTCAGCATTTCAATCTCTAACACACACTCACACACACACACACACACACTCACATACACAGAATATGCATTCCCAGCCTTGATCCAAAGTTCCACCCTCTGGGTTTTAAGTGACCCAGGCTACTTTATTCATACAGAGAGACAGGTTTAGAGCTTAGTGCTTTCATGAGGCGCACACGCTGCAATCTGGTCACTCCGACTGTGCTTGTTTGTATAAAGTAACGCCTCTATTGTCATAAAAAACAATTTAGTTTTTTGTAAATATTCCAAAATGTCTCACTATCCCTAACATCTCTTTACTCCTTTTGACTTTCTTTGTATGTTAGATAATACTCCTGATGGTCTCAAAGGATAAGTGCACATAAGCTACTCCTTCACTAGTGTATTTATAAAAATATGCAAAGCCACCTCATTTTGTATTAATTTTGCTAATCGATAGATAGAAGATAGAATCCTTTATTGTCATTCCACAAGAACAATGGAATTGCACATTCCCCTCCCAACAACATTCAACTACACTCTCAAAGATTCACGCCAAATGGACACAATCATAATTAAAAAAACAACATAAGGTATGGTAAAATTCTAATCAAAAGCGCAGAAATAATTAAGGTGTTGTTTACTAAAATTATCCAGTAAGACAAGACGAGGTGCTATATAGGTGTGTTGTATTCAAATGCTGTTGAGAAGATCAAAATTGTGCAAGATGCTGTTGATTTATACAGTCTAAAGAACCAAAAAAAAAGTACAACTTATTTTATCCTGGTTCTGGAGGTGTACAAAGACAGATAGACCAGAGAGTGACTTAGGTTTCCTCTTGCATGGCATGCCTAACAACATTTATGAATATTAAATCCACCCTAAAATGTATTATTAAAAAGTATAATAAAGCAACATACTGAACTAGAAAAACAGCAACAACCCCTGAATAACTGCTCGAAAATTTTTCCTTTTTTTTATGGAGTTTGTCATCTTCCAAGCATCACATATTAAACTCAAGGGAGTCTGATAGGATAAAACTTTAATGGACCCTTAGGGGAAAGTAAGTCTGATCGCAGTTTTTGCCTCCGTCTCATCCGACATGATTCTACATTTAGTAATCATTAGAGGTTTTTGTCTTGGGAGAAAAAAAATAGCAGTTACAGTTAGTCAATGTCAAACGAACTCGTACAGTCTCAGCTCGTTTTGGTCTGCAGCTAGCAGAGAACTGTGAGCTCACTAGCCTCCACACGGAGCTGTCTTCTCAAGCTCTTTTCATGAATTAATTTCTTATTAGAAGGGGGATAACAGGATTAGTACTCCAAGCATCCAGGAGTCAGAGGGGAGGGAAGGCGATGGGTGGGGGTGGGGGGTGGGGGGTGGGGGCTTTAACCCTTAGTCCTCCTGCAGACAACGGCTGATGTGTGTGGAAAGGAATCTATATGTTTGTGTGACTTTTAGATTACTTGTGCCCTTGCCAGATTGGAGGAATGACACTTCCAACTAAGAAAAGTCCCCGAACACACACACACACACACACACACACACACTCTTACATACACAAAAACTATACAGTTTACAGTGTCCAGCTTTGGTCTTTGTTCTGATTTGTGTCCATTCATCCACTGTGTTCTTTTGACTGCTGACTTCACACAGGGCTATGTAGAAAAGGCCAAATGCCAGGGTGTAGAAGACTAACATGTATTCATAACAGTCTCAGATGGAACAACTTGGCAAAGTCTTTTATAGAAGTGTGATAAACAGAGATCAATCATTTTTTGTTGTGTATTAAACCGAGGCCTTGTGCAGATGATAATGTTACAGCCCGAACAGATAACTAGAATCAGGCGCCCTTGATCTTTCTTACAAGGCAATATAACTGTTTAAACAGAGTTTCTAAGGTTGGATTTTTGATTAAACATTTACATATTTTGAATTCTTCATTGTATATCAGTCCAGTGAAGTGACCCTATGGCATTATTTTATTTTGAAGAATAACACATGTTGATTAGTTCTTTATTGCAGAGGCATTCTGTTTTGTTGTCATGCTGTTTTACTATTAACTGTAAAAAATATATATATACATGCTCAGCATTGTGGTATGTTCTGCTTTAAGCTGCAAAGAAAACTATAACAGCATGCATTTAATGTGAGAACTGCCTTGCCCACAACAAGTATTTTCATCACTTTTCGATATTCTACACAGAAGCTGCACAGTTGAGTCATATTTACAGCCTCTGAGGACTAAAGAGTTGGGGCTACATTTAGTACATAAAACACTGAGTAGTTGTAGTTGAGGGTTTTCAAGTTGAAGAAATCTGTGAAACAAATGCAATGTTACAATACAAACCGTTAGATATTGTTTTGATATGTTTTTTAAAATGTATATATAGAGCAATGTTATATTGAAACATTTTGAGATTTTATTATTTAGCAACATTACCACACAAATGTACCAAAAATTGCTATCATTGAGTACCAATAACGATTCCCAGGTACCGAGTATTAGTACTGTATTGAAATGTGAAAGGTAGCCGGTTTTGGCAGGTGTCTGACACAAAGGTTATTGGAAAAAGATTTCCAAGGAGGCAGAACATTCAGAAACAGTTAAAAGTGCTTCTCTTTATTATCACATTATTGAAGTTGAAGAAAGAAAAGACAGATCTGTACTTGTCTTGACCGGACTTGACGGAAAATCTGGAGACCCTCCAGTCTGAGTAAAAATGCCCCAACAAAGATGAGAATAGCCCAAGACCATCAAAATGTCATCTTGAGACCAAGACTGGTCTCTAGTAGTACAACATTAGAATTGGGAGAGACAGAACACCAGGATCAGCCATTAATATTGAGAGGTTTGGGTAAATGAAATGAAGAGTTCTGAAAATTGATAGATGTAAAGTTATGAAACTGAATAGAAATTATTTGTGGTCCAAGACAAAAGTAGTGTGACAAAGCTACTATTCATGCTATTCCACAATTGCCATACAAGGAGCAGGTAGCACTGCTTCGATTGTATTTGTTCAGTAGTGTTTTGTCTTTTACAGTACCCCCCTCCTCCCAAACTCAGGCTTCCTCCATTTCACCCACCCTCCTTTCCTTCCTCTGTTGAGACGGTCTTTATTGCCCTCTCTCACTCTTGCTGTGGAGTGACTGCATGGCAACATGCGTCCCAGGAATCCAAGCATGCACCGCATTCCTCCGCACACACAGACACACACTCTCACAACTAACCGGTGCTCTGCCAGCTACGCAGGTCATTGTATTTGGCACGTGGCCACTTTCTCCCCTACGCCGCTCACACAGAGACACATGCGGTCTTACACACACAAATACACACTCGCCCCCTGCCTGACTCCTGCCTTGGCAGACAGTTCCTGCTGAGTAAGGAGGCCCTTCTTCTCTCCGTTTTCTAGTGCTCTCTCTTCCCCTCCCAGCCCCACATCTATCAGCCCAGCATTCACTCACTTCTTTCATCTTTACACAGTAGGCCCATTTTGTCTTTTCCTACTCATTCAACACGTTCTAACCCTTCTTAAAGTTAAAGCAAACCAGACACTCCCATTTTACTCAAGTGTTCTGGATGCCAGCTTTAGAAGAAAAAACTCAAAAACTTTTGCCGTCAGCCATGTTGCAGTATTGCTCGGCCCCCCCCACTCGCATGCTTATGAATTGACACACTGTATCTGGGTATGAAGATTACCTTTGGTCATTAGTCATATCTTTATTCTCCTGGAGGCAGTAAAGTCTCAACAAATAAAAAAGTAGAGGTGGGGCATTGAGGATTCAGAAAGGTACATTTAGCCTTAAGCTAGAGATGATGCTTCACAATGGCAGATGATATGGGGCCAGCCCCTTACTGTGACTCATGTAAAGGTTGTGTAAAGACAACGCTCTGTGTTCACTCAATGTGAGCTGAGTCTAGTGTTGAGTTACTTGCTAACCACCAGGATATATCTTGCAATCAATAGTATGCTGTGTGTTTTTTTAGGGTTTATTTGCAATGATAGTCAGGCTAACACAACTCACTCAGTATTGCTTTGAATGACTTGCACAATGGCGATTTGATTCTTGCTCTATTAAGCCAGTTTCTGTCCTATTTGAATTAAGACATAATAATTGTGGTACAAATGTTCTTTTTCTTGTGAGAAAGACTTTTCAATAATCCTTTGAAATTCAGGGCCCTTAACTCTACATTCCCCTATCGCATTGGTCCTTTTCCTCCTATCAGGGAGTTTTTCTTAGACTTTGTTGCACAGTCACATTTTTGTTCTGTGTTATTTGTAACTATCCTTGATGTCTGCAAGTGCACTAGTAGTTCTTTAGAAATCCTATATGTGGTTTCAGTTGAGGGTCTCAGCCTAGCCCAAATAAAACCCTATCTTCCTCTTATTGTGGTAAAACAAGCCTCATTCAGATGTTTCTGTTTCCTACTCTTTGAATGCTTCCAAAGGATCCTGTTGTTTTTATCCCAGTTCTACTACTTTTTACTAGAATCTGAAAAACACAACTCATTTGAACTGACGAGCATCTTTCCAGGTACACTTTATTTCATTTTCCTGAAAAGACAGTTGAAAGTTTTTGTTAGTGCGTTTCTGTATGCGCTTGCACGTCTGCTTGTGTATTTATGCATTTCATTGTCATGCCAAGGACAAGCAGGTTTGTCCCGTGCCAAGAGGTGCCAAGCCAGCTGGCTGTCGCTCATGCTTTTGTTTTGTGCTGTGCTCTGTATTCAGTCCATGACACACATTGTTGTGAAGAGCCTTTCACTTGTTCTCCCTCCCCTTGTCCCCTTTGTGCATTTTTATGTGTGTGTTCTTTACGCCGATAACCTTCATGTGACAAGAAAACCAGAAATGCTAGTAGATCAGTGGAGACTATTAGAAAACTAGATTCTGCCGTATGTGATCATGTAATCATTGGTCATCTGGTGTTTAACTTTGGATGTTCTGTAACGCTGGTTGTCATATGTTTGTCTCGCTAATGAGGTGAAGGGGCACTGCTTTGGCAAGATGGCTGCTGGTGTCGTGAATAAGCATGTGCTTTCAACTTTTTTCCTAAGTGCTGTTTCAATGAGCTACGAACACTTTAAAGCTCTTTGAAAGGAATTTTCCATGTGGCGTTTTTCTAATAAAAAATTAATTCTATATATTTTTTTACTGAAAATATACATCTTAATGATCCACCATTGATATTTTCTACACATAGTTTATCGAGTGTTTTACAAGCATAACTAGTCACCGATTAACGCTATCATGTTTGGACTTTGCGTATCCACTAAAGTGGGAATGTTGCTATCCTGAGCTCCTTTGTGCCACCCAAAGAATGTACGACTGTAGCGTTAAGGTCCAGTGCCACGCTCAATTTAAGGAGCTGTTCTATTTGTTGGTTGTTCAGACTTCTACTTGATCAAAATTTCACCAATTTTATTCATTTCCGCACCAGATTTAAACTTCCCGAAATCATGCCAGACAAACTTAAACAGGTTGTTGAGTTAACTATTGTTATTAACTGAATGCTCACACAGTTTGTACATTATTCTACAAACAAAATCTGTGTTTTACAGTGTAGTTTGTAAAAGGCTGATTATACTTGTATATTTTTTTTTATATTTGTATTAAATTTGCATTCATATTTGCACTTGTATTCAGTCCTTGTTTATTAATCAATCCTTATTCTTGTTTTAATCATAGACTGTAAAAAGAATGGACGGGATGAGCTCCCTGGTGGAGTGAAGCTTTTATTTTTAGAGTTCCCCCTGCTGACTGGCTGCAGTATCGGTCATAAACCCCGCCTCCTCAATGTTAACAGATGGGATGTGGGTCAAACTGTAAAGTTAAAATACTCGTCACATAATTTTTTTCCAAACCTAAACTCTGCTGTGATCATTAGTTATTATCACCCTACATTGTGTTTAAGTGCTCATTTTTCTGTGAAGTTTGTTTTAAATAAGTTATTTGAGATTGAAAAACGGGATTTTTACGTCATATATGATGACGATTGACAGCCGCGGGTCTTGCATAGCTCTCTTTGTGAATAGCAGTTACGTCGTGAAGGAAAGCCGAGATGCGTGATTTTCTTCATTTTTAACTAGATTACGTTTAGATATTTGAGTTGAAATATGTCATGGTTTTGTATTAACCTCTATGATCTGAATAAGCCGTCGGTAGAATTTCCAGCGGGAAAGATACTTAATGTTCTTGGCGTAGCTGGGCTTGCGTAAGTCATCAGGGCAATACGCTAAATGGGCAGGGCGTGTTGACAGGGCTCCTCCTGCCGGACCCTGCTGTGCAGACTCTGGTTCCAAATTACGTCAAATTTGCAAGATGGAAGCGCCCCTAAGTACCGTATTTTGGCCTCAAGAGCGTTGAGTGGGTACAGCTACAGTGCGCGCCCACTGGGTTTAATATAATCCTTGTCTTGCTCTGTTTATAATTTTCTTCTTCTTCTATTTTTTCATGTATGAATCTTTTGTTAATTTCTTTTCACATTGTTATAAATTCTACTTAGAGCTACTGTAACAACAGTAATTTCCCCTGGGGTTTATTAAAGTTTTTCTGTTTGTGATTTTGTGTGAGATTTTATGTCGGCCTAAAGTGCTTAAGTTGCTACATACTGTAATCACCTGTTTTAGGTGGAACGTTGCATGTAAATATGTGATATTGTGTCAAAATATGTTGGTGAGGATTTAGTCCATTTCACGTATATATTTCCTTTTCAGGATGATATTGGGTCATATTACATCATATTTTGCACGCATTTTGACATTTCCTTCTTTTGCCCACCCATTTACGGTGAGAAATGGCCTGTAAATGCATGACATCTTCCCTAAGCATGCTTGTAAGGGTAAGTTCTCTGTCATATTGAAATGTCTGCTTGATGTTGATTAAAAATTAATAAATCATAAAAAATAATTTTAAAATACTAATAACAATATTGCCATTTCCGTTTCAGGAAGTGAATTCCATTTTTTTGTCTGTTTTCTACGTTCACAGAAAATCAAGTCTCACTTTGACTGTAAATTGGCATATTTGTTGTTTGGTGAATAAGTTCGTGTTAGTTTAAACTGTTATGCAGGAGACATGTTCATTTTATTTTGCATTGAAACTACTGTTTAAGTATTCATGCCAAAAAGACAGAAGAACCTGACAGACTTGAACAGCAGTGGCACAAGAGGGCGTCTCAAAATCAGTTGATTGGCTGGCTCCTCATGTGGCAGCCCATCAGAGTATATGTGTCCTTTCATCAATATACATGAGTTAAGTGCCACCTTGCAACCACCCTCCACCCTATGTTCTCCTGCTGCCTCATGTGTCCAAAGCTGCTTTTAAATCTACATAATTTGGGCTGAAGTGCCTTTTGAATGCCCTTCTCTGTAAGAACACTTTCCATCACTGTTGTAGTTATAAAAGCAAAAATTGTTGCAGTGGTGACATTTTGGTCAATTTCAACAAGCGCATAGTCACGGCAGTTTTTTTAAGACATGTTTTACTTTTTCGTGTTCACCAGTGTAACCTAATGCCTTCTCAATTTTCTCTGTTTTTAGAGGTCAATGTTTATTATTGACCTATGATTGCAAGTAGGGAAACCAATGTTTTCGTGGTCAGTTTCATTTGCAGTTTATTTTCAGTTTCTCTTTGTCAATCAACCTTGCTTAAGTAGAGCATAATTTTCTTCATGAAAGCCATTAACGCAACCATTAGCAGCAGCAACACAGACAACAATGCCATACTTTGAGTGTACCATCTGGCAAGATGGGAGCTACGATTGGAAACGTAGCAACTGGCTTTGTTTTGTCCGGCTCACTGCAGTACTCGAAATATTACCAGAAAAACCACTCAGACATTCAAGGCTTATGGGATAATGCTGGTTGCTTCTTTACATGTTTCTGCATGTTAGGTTTTTTTTTTTTTTTTACCTCCCATCGCGATACCACTCATACCCTCAATGACGCATCTCATGACGATTTAATATCGCGGTATCTTGTTGCACGATATATCGTCCCACCATTTTTATTACAGATTTTTGCAAAATTAAAGCTATATTGCTAAATGTTGACAAAGTATAATTGCGCTTAAAAGGTGTTTCCATTGAATGTTGTTTTGGGCAACTCCCGTGAAATTTCGCTGCAGAAAGACGGATCCTCAGAACCTTCTTATAATACTCGGTACTCTTTCGTTGTTTCACGTCTAATGTGGCAGTAATAATTTTAAAGTATAATGCTAAGAAATGCTCCGTCTCCTCTTCTGTTTACGCGTATCGCACCATCTTTTCTCGGAGAGCAGTGGTCATGTGACCAGGTACGTCACGTTCTGTGACGTATATTTGCAGAAAAAGTGTTTCCATGGCGCTTTTGTGACACATTTCAAGATCAAAACGTCTGAAATACCTCTTCATGAAAGCGCAAAAACCTTTCAGCGATATTTGAGTGTTTTTTTTTTTTTTTTTTTTCTTTTTTTTTGCAATTCCAGTGTTTCCATTTCCAGTTTGTATTGCCCTATTTAAATTTTGTGCATTTCCAAGGATAATGAAAACACGCCTTTTGACAACTTTGGCACTATTGGATCATGATTGTGTGTGTGTAGTGACTCCATTAGATCCGTTATGGTACATTAAAGAACACTGCATTGTTCTGTAGCAAATTATAGCACCATTAGGTTCAATGCAAAATTAGGACAATATGCACTAAGTCCTTAATTTAGTTTTCTCACAAATCGTCTGTGAGAGCTTGGTGAACTGTAAAAGAATGTTGTTCAGTTTGCTTTTAAGTTTCACAATAGCTGTTTTCAGTGCTACAGGGGAAATACCAGGAAGTAAGGGAGTGACGGATACATACCAGTGCTTAATTTTCCTGACAGCTGAATGCCCCTCAAATGTTGGTTAAATGGGGAAAACGTTCAAGTTTGTGGGTTTAGATTGCATTTTTTTTAAAGTAATATCAATCAGGTTTTAGGCCAAATGTAACACTTTAGAAGATAGTTTACTGCTTGTTTTTTTATATATATTCAAACAATTCTTAGCCATCTTTCAGCTCTGAGTGAGAAGCAATGCCAGCAACAGACGAGGGTCAACATATACTGTATATAGTACATTATAATAACTATGCCATATTTTACCTTTATTATTTACTCGTTCAATAAAGGTTTAATTTTTGACCCATTTTGTTAAAATTTTGTCCAGCCTGGGGGTCAGGTCTAAAAATGTCAGGCTGGTGAGGTTAACAAATTTTAAATATTTGGTTTTTGGGAGGGGGTCGCCATATTTGAGCCAATTTTTGCTTAATTTTTTACCTTTTTTCTGCAACTTCACCACACTTTTCATATTTTAACCTATTTTCATCACTTTTTATTGCCATATTTTTTTTCTCCTTTTAATGCATTTTTGCTACATTACTCCAATTTCTGCAACTTCTTCATCACATTTCAATGCCTTTTCTGCACACTTTTTCCACTTTCAAGACATTTTCACCACTTGTATTTCTTCCCACCACTTTTTCCATCTAATGTCACATCAGTTGACCCATTATTGTAACTTTCAACCTCTTTTCACCTTATTTCATGCTTATTTTTGTCAATTTAACCACCATTATTTGCCTGTTTAAACTAATTGTTTAAATTATTGGTCACTTTTAGCCCATTTTGTTCTGATTAAAATAAGGATTTCTATATTTAAGATGGCCCAAATAATAATAAACTTCCAAAGGTTTTTGCCTGAGGAGGTTCTGCTATGTTTAATGTCACACACACATCTGAACCGTGAACTCCCAATGGCTGTTGGTACTCGTCTTTCTTTGACACCATAGAAGGAACAAGAGGCCTTTGGGTTATTGTTGGTTTAGTCTTAAGCCCACCCGGCCTTGTGTGAAACCGTGTCTATTGTCAAGGACTGTGATTTGTGTACATTTTTGTATGGTGATACTGCTAGAAAGTGTAGCCTCCTATCGCTCCTACAATACTACCCCATCGGAAAATGACTTCAGCTAGCCACGATGAAGAAAGTGGCTGATGGATGGAGAAATACATTCAGAGAAATGGTTTATTTCAATGTGAATTGATGGAGAATGGGGACTAGAAGAAAAGAGCAATTGAATGTGTGAATTGAGCAAGTGAGAGAATGGTCTGCCTGCCATTGTGTGCGTCTTAGTGCATGTCGTAAAGGTCTGTCTCCCTCTCTCACCCTGTGCGTGCGTGTGTGCGTGCGTGTGTGTGAATGAATGTCTGGTGATTGGAAACCTTCTTTTGTAAATGTTAGTCTGTGCGGGAGAGCATTGTGGTGCATTGTTTACCAGCCTCCTCCTTTTTGTTCGGCCATGTTTGTGCGTGTGCATGAGTGTGCAGGAAGCCACTACGCGACGTCCTTGTGTGACAGTTGACAACGTTATCAAATGATTGCTCTCTTGGCTCGTCTGACTGCATGTCATAGTTACCAGAATTTTTGCTTGTGTGTTTGTGGGCATGACTGGTTTCGTTTCCCGTGTGTTTGCTAATAGTCAAAACATAATTTCTGGCAACATTCTTGTGGTGTTTTTTGAGTTTGCCACTTCTTATTTTTTGGACCGAGAAGAACACATTTAGGTAATCATAAATATTATAATTTTTTCCAGAGTTTTCTATTATTAATTTTACTAGTGCAGTGCCCGTTGGAAGCACTGTATGTATTCATATAGTGTGAGCGTAGAGTTGTCAATTATGGCCAAATGAGTATGTGTTTGAAGGTTGGATGTACAAAGAGATACATATTCAGTGCTTTCTAGTGTTATAAAGGGGTATATTTGCAGGTGCAAAGTAAAATAGCGTGTGCAATTTACCTGGTTTAATTCTATGCAACATGCGCAAGCCATGTGTTTGTTGTTTTTTTTTTTACTCATTTTTATATTTTTTTGTTTGGTGTGTTATTTAATGTATGTTTTTTGGAGTCATTGTCTGTACTTTTGTACCTTTCTGTTGTCTTTTTGTGCATTTTTTGTATAATTATTGTTTTTTGTTGTCGTTGTATTGTGATTCTGGAGTCATTTTGTCAAGTCCAATGCGTGAGAGTCGAGAGGAAAAAAAAAACGGACCCGGAAGTACCACGACGTGATCGAAATTGGGTGTTTTGCAACACACTCTATAACTTTAAGCAGTCCAAAAATGTTTTTAATATTGACCTTCTTTTGTGGACTGGAGGAGGGTCTTCTACTGATTATTAAAGGTTGTAAATGAACAGATTGGTGCACTAGTGCCCCCTCACGCTGAGGTCAAAAGCTGAATAGGTTTCATTTCTGGGTAAACATGAATGTGTCCTCCGGGCTAAATAGAATTAAAATAAACATTTTGCAACACCAATTAAGTCCAAAATAACGGTTGCACACACTCGGGGTATGTGGAAGCTGTTTCAGGTCGAACATACACTGCGTCGGAGAGAAATTCGTTCCACAAACACACACACGCACGCAGAATTTCCTTGATTTATTAGAGAGATATTCGAACGAGCTTGGATACAACTATTTATAGGTCTGATACTGAGAACATTACTTTTGGTTAAAAAAACTTTGCACTTTTAAGCAAAAATGGTAGTACAGTATGTCTTTCTCAGGAACAATTCTTTCGATCACAACATTGATACGCTAGTTACCAGAGTACTTTTGTTTATTTTTCATTTATTTATTTGGCACACATTACAAAAACACTTAAGGTGCAAGGAGGAACGGAAGCTCAAAGGGCTTGTATAGGAGCTCCACCCCTTTCAATAACTGCAAACAATTTAAAACAAAGGCGAACAAACAAACACTTGTAAAATCATGAGACAAAATGCACAATTAAACTTTGCTTTATGAAGAAAACTAAAGTATAAACAAAGTTCACAAAAAATGTCAAAAGACAAATGAAAATATTGAACAAAATTTTGAATGTTTTGTGCTGTTCCGTCTAAACAGTACAAAGGTACGTCGGTTAGGTTTCAGAGAACAAGTTGATGCATATCTGCTTTTTGGAAAGAGGTAATGATTGAATGTTATTGAGGGGCCAGTGGCATGAGCAGGTACGGAAATTGATCTGCATTGTAACGATTTATCAGACCTAAAGTTCCCTTTTATACTGATGGGGCATTTATTCATATTTCTTCATTTGAAATTGCTTGGGAAGCTTTTTTTTCCTCCACAATGGCCATATTTAAATGCAAGTTTAAAGTTATAGCCTCTTTAAACTGACCTTGTCAACATTTAATTACTAATGAAAATGGTAATTCCAGATTGAACTTAAATCTGAATTAGATGGCTGGTTTATTCCAATTTTTATTAAAAATTCAATAATTCCTCAATCTTGTAAATGCCCAATACCGCTTAAGTTAATTCGGGTCATTCTGCACATGCTCGACTTGTCAGGATGACGTGCTGGTGATGACATAATCCAAGATGACTGCCCGGACTCGAGCTGGGACTATTTATTTAATAGGAGCCTGAGAAGACATGGATATAATGAAAAGAGTGGATTGTCAGAAGCATAAACATGCAGACTTTCACACGGACTTATTACACACACGGACATCGGCAAATGGAACAGGCTTCATCAACATGAAGTCTTGCGCCCACAGAGCTTCATTAATGACGCACGGATCATTATAAAGTTAATTTTTCACTCATCGTCCTGTGGAGTGGAGGTAGAGCAGCTGTTGCACTAACCCAGGGGTCTGCAACCTTTATTCTCAAAGGAGCCATTTTGCCTCGTCTCACCTGGATTAAAGTCCTTCCTGAGCCGAGAAAAAATGCCTTCTCAATGTTTGGTAACACATTATCGTTTTGGTCAACACATACTAATTGCTCATTTCTTGTAACATATCAAGCATGTATGATAAGCCGGCACATTGGTAGTTAATTAAATATTTCCCCACACAAATAAAATCTTTATTTTCTTCCAGACTAGTGTTTTTGTTGGTTTAGTTATCTTACCAGGCTTTTAAAACTTAAGGTTAGCCACAGGTGCAAGGAAAATTGATGGTCTATAGATGTTTTAGGAGGTGAAGTAGGGAGGTGGCAGAGTTATTGCACAATGCGATTTATTTTTAGTTTGACAAATTGTTATACTGTATTGTGATTTTTTTTTTTGGTGTCAATGTTATTGATCATTATTACCCTCTGTTCGAAATAAAAAATCATTATTTTAGTATTTTTAATAGCTATAGGGAACCATACTCCTTTTTCCTCCTTTAACTCCGCGGTACAAACGTGAAACCGTGTGTTATTGTCGAGCTGCTGCTTCAAAACTAGAATCAAAATAAAAGTGAAAACAGTTCTCATTCTGTGGTCTTCAATGTTGTTGTCAAAAAGAAAAGGTTTGTTGTGTGTTTTATCCCAATAGACGCGATACGTCACATTCGCCTCTTGTCCAATCAGAAACCTCCTCAACCCCCAGACCTAAAGTGGAATTGAATAAAGTCAAATAAATGGGTTTTCCATGAAAACCTCAATTCTGAATTACTGTTTCCATGTAAACACAAAGCAGAACACTTTAATTCCGAATAATTTATTTCAGAGTAACCAATTCCGAATTAACAAACATCATGTAACCGTGGCCATTGAGGCACCAATGGCAACAAGCAGGTAAGGGAATCACCAGAACCAATTTCGTTGAAGTTGGAGTTCTGATCTGCTTTGTAACAATTTACCAAACCCAAAGTTCCCTTTGTACTGATGGGAGTTTCTTTACATTTTTTCATTTGAATTTGGTTAGGAAGCCTTTTATTCCACATTATGTGATGAATCTCTAGGTTTACCAGTTCCTTCTACCCCTGCCTTCCTCTGTTCACCCCTTCCGAGGCTCCTCCATTCTTTTTCCTCTTGCTGCCTCCACAAGGCCTCCTGGCTGCTGTCGTTCTGCCAGCCGCCTCTCACGTATTGTGGGCTAACAATGGCAGGCAAGGCCCCAGCCTCAAGGCCTGAAGCCTGGGTCTTGAAGGGGGTGTTTGGGTGGGTAGTAGTGCTCAAGGAGAAGGGGTGTGCTTGCCCATAAAAGCCTGTGACTGTATGGGGGCAGACAGTAGGAGAGAGAAGCCAAGAAAAAGCAGGTCACACCCAGATTAAAATTCAATGTGTGTGATTGCCTGCCTGTGTCTGGCCTTGGTCCATGGTTGGTTTCTGATTTTCAGGATGCCCCACTGATCTGGCTAATATGGTAAAACACAAAGAAATAGAATAAGGAAGTGATCAGAATGTGGGAGGTGAAATAGACACATTAATCAAAGGCTCTGGGCCCTATCTCTGCCTTGCTTCAGCTGTTGTAGTTCAGCACACCTTCGGGGTGTGTGCATGTATTTTAGGGGGTCTTCTTAATGGGGCAGAAGTAGCGTCATAATGCATGCAAGACAAAGCTGGTTTGGTGATGCATGCTTCCTTTGTGTTGCAGTTGCATTTAGGGATGGGGGTAGTCCAAGCAATCCACACACATGCATGCACACAATCCAATCTCCCTCTGTTTTGGGCCCCATCCCCATATGGTGGCTTGGCTTGATGAGCGCTTGATGAAGTCAACCAGAAGTCCCCCCCTCTCCACACATCCCAACCCCACCCCTCTGTGAATTTGTGTGTGCACAAATCTGTAATTGCTTTTCAAGCTAATGGATAAATGAGAGTTTCACTCTCGCAAATCTATTGAATACACATGTGAGAAATTGAGGAAAGGGGCCATGTGTGCGTCATCAGCTTGTATACTAGCATGCAAGCTGTTTCCATTATATTTTCATTATTCATCTTCCATGGGTGATTGTGCAAGGTGAACAGTGATCAGGTTTGGTGTGGGGGGAGGCTAATCAGTGGGTGAAAAGGTTTTGAAACTCAGACAAGCAGACATGCATAGAGAAAAACAAATGTTATGACCTTTGCATTGGACAAAACATCTTTCAGAATAAAGAAAGACAAATCAGGAGGTTTCACAATAAAAAGCGTGTACCTACGCTCACATTTGGAGTCCTGCTGTGCCTGCAAGGATCGAAAAGAGTCTGAAATTTAATGTAGTTTGATTGGAATCACTTTTAGAATAGTGGGTTTTCAACTGGATTAAAAACCACACCATACAGTACAGACATTCATTTAGCTTGACTTTTAGAAAAGCCACTTAGTTAATAATTTCACCCCAAATGTTAACTTCTAAATTTAGAATTAGATTATGGATCAAATTAAAGATCCAAGTCAGAAAATGTTTTTGAAATAGTGTTAACATACTGTGTCCCAAGCCTGTTTCAGTCGCTACAAAACAACAAATAGTTGTCTATTTATGCACACAATGTTTATTTTTTTTTGCTAATTTCACAGTATTGTGACTTAAACCCTTACTTCTGAGGATGTCATGTGCTTCAAAAGGTCAATTTTCACTTTTCTTCAAGTTATTTGTGTTGCATCTTCAGAAGATAATCAAGCAGCTTTCATCCATTTATTGGCTTCTGTCTGTGCATATACAAAAGCACTCATCAATGACGCTGTCTGCATTTCAAATGTTCAGCTTTGTGCACAAGCTGCAAATATTCTGCTTTTGTGTGACGCTCCACTGTGTGCGTGTTTGCGTGTGCGAGTGCGCGTGTGTGTCAGTCTTTAGTTTTCATGTTTTTAGTGTTTGCTACCATAAAGTGTTGATTCTGCCAACTCATAATAGAGTCGTTTTTGTCTATTGAAATAAATATAGGCTTCTTAAATGCATACTTATCTTGCCTCACAGACTTGCACACACATGCACACTAACCAAAAGGGCATTGTGATGCCAGCCCTTGTTTTTTTTCTAAAACGGTTGCTTGCATAGGACAGATGGTTGCGTCTGTAACTTTTGATGCCGCCATTCGGAAGAGCAAACCATGGAGAAGGCCATGGTTGCTTTAAGAAAAGGGCAAAGTGCAAGTAAAACTAAGAAGGGAGGGACAAAAGACCAATGGTGAGAGTGAGAATATATGTTAGGGAAAGTTAAGCAAATTACCATTGTGTGTCAAACTTGCATCCAATATAACCTTTGGATTGAAGAAATCTAGCAAGGTTTGACACATACAATATGAGTTGAACAATAGTTTGCATGATCACCGTCACTGAAAGTGTGCATTAAAATGTATTTGGTAAGCGGATGTGTTGGTAATTGGGGGGCAACTCCAGTGCAGTGACCTTTTCTGCTGTCGGCTTAGCTTATGAACTTAAATGTTGGTATGTCGTATCTTATCTACTTGTCCTTATCAAGTGGGCGTCCTGTTCCGGGGGTAAATGCGCGGCATTTAGAGGTTATTTTTGTGCTGTCTTAATGTCCATGGCCATAAAGGCCAAAATGTGGAAACCCAATTCATCACGCACACAGTGCTTCTTCTGTTAGGAGTGATTGATCAGCCCAGTTTCCCGATTTGATTCAATTCTGCCAATTATTGAACCCCAGATTCGATTACGAACCAATTTTCAATGATTATCGGTTTGATTTTGATCTTAAATTTGACATCAGTTAGCTGCTGAATATTTTGACTTCTCTTTTGAGTCACACCTGACGGCATCTTCAATATTGTGTATTGTCATAAAAAAAACAATTTGCATGTCACGATACAATATATCCTGATACTAAACAATACAATATACATCGTGATATATTGCCATGGTACGAAATACAATTTATTTAATTATTTTTTAAACTTGTGAGAATAAGTAAATGGTAACTAACTGTAATTCAAGTAAAAATATCAAAAACAAGTGGTATATGTATCAAATAGGGATGTCCTGGTACAACTTTTTTATTTCCGATAAGATACCGATATTGCAGCCTTGTGTATCGGCCGATACCTTTATTGATCCGATATCAGCGTGAATCATACATGCTTTTTTTAAAAAATTTCTTTAATAAAAAAAAAAAAATTACTTATTTAATTGTGTGGAATGTTAGAAAAGGCTTGATCAAGTGATCACTCAAACAGAGAACAATAGTCAGCAACAGTAGGTTTGATAAAAACTGACCCATTTATTATTAACCAATTGGTTACATACATTTTAACCTTCAACATCTACAGTATCTACAGTATTCTACAATTGAATAAAATAGAATAATAAAAAATGTATTAAAAAAAAAACAAAATCGGAAATTCGGAAGTTTTAATCCAATATCTGATATTCGTTTTCAGGCTGATATCGGACCGATATCGAAATCGGATCAAAACACCCCTAGTATCAAACTGTCATATTACATTTTTCCAAAACGTTGAACTTTCTCCAACAGATTCTGATTTTGTTAAGTTCTTTAATTATTTCTTTAAAAAGTAACCACATACATGTATAAAAGTGCCCATTATGTTTTATCAAAATAAAGTGCAATCAACTTCCAAACTAAAATGCATTGAGTTATGAGGTAGTTTAACAAGGTCTGATGTGATTCACTGACACCTGGTGACCAGGCGTTTACATGCTATGCATATGTTAGCGCAATTTAATGTTTTTACGTTAAAATAAATGAATAAATAAAATTGATTTGGACATTTTTTTTTTTTTTTAAAGGATTCGATATCCGCGTGGTAAAATGTTGCAATATATTGCCAAATTGATATTTTTTTTTACACTCCATTAAAAAAATAAAATAAATTGCCACCCCTAGTTTCTATGTCAAATAATATATTATGTCTTTAAAAAGTATGGTAGATTCAGAATATTACATATCAAAGTATTTAGTTCAGGCTTTTTAACGAGCAAGATTTAGCATTTGTCTTTGGTGAGTTTTATTGGTCAGGTTTGCTCCTAAATAAGCACCGCTGATAATGTTGAAAGAAGATATTTAAAACCTGCAGGACTGTGGTCCTTCAATGCCACGCTTTTTAGAAATGCCACGTCGGGAAGGTTTGAGTAGATACTAGTCTATCTGCCTCTTTGGTCAGCTGTATACAGAGTGTAACAAACAAAAAGGGGCGGGGATGTCTCACTAATTTTTCTTCTTTGCCCTCAGGCATACTTCCACTCTGTTTCCCGCTGAGTATCTCATTTGCATATTCATATCTGCCTGGGAGACTTTTGTGTGTTCGTTTTCTGTGGGAATTACCACAAGTGTAATTGTTTTTCTATGGGACATCACATAGTGCGGAATTAAGCATTTGTTCAAGTAATGAAAAAAATTCTCAACTCTCAGCTGTTGTTCAGTGGGAGGCAGCTTTGTAAAAAAAAAAAAAAAAGTGGTATTCACAAGTTGATTGAAAAGGTTTGACACCCCTCGGTTCCTTTATGCGTATGTTCTTTTTCCTAAAAACCAAAGGAAACTGGAGAGCTGAGTTTTCTGCATGACAACGAATGATTGTCACCTGATTCGTTGAGTGTCTCGCTGATTGTTTACAGCCTGATAAATGACTTTTTTGTGTCTGTTGGCGTCCTCCGACAAGGCCAACACACTTTAATGCGGGCACTGAAGACTTTGCCTCCCCTTTTTGAAATGTAGCCTTGAGTAGCAGAGCACTTTAGTATAGAAAATGAACAACAGCTTACGTGTAGGACTCATCCCTTGCATTCTCCCTTTGTACGGATTTTTTTTGTTTGTTGGCGCGTTCATGGTTCAGATCCGGCTTTCTCCTTGCACAGCTGAAAAGAGTAATTATGAATTTTTCCAATGCAGGTAACCTTCATTCTAGTGTTGATCGCATTCACATTGGTATGAATCAAGCAAGTGACTCTTCAATAACAGCATTATGGCTCGTCGTTTAAAAGGGTGCTCGCGATACAGCTGTACAGGTTTTATGTTGGTAAAAAATGGGTACCTGTGTGTGTGTGTGTGTGTGTGTGTGTGTGTGTGTTAGGGTGGTTCACAATATGATAGTAAAAATGTTGCCAGATTGCATTTTGCCTCATTCCTATTGACATTTTGAACATCTGTACCAAAAATTGAGCCAATATAACATCAGCAAAAAAGATGATACTTTTTCATCATTTGTGAAAAAGTATCACAAATGATACTTTGTGATTGCACATTCAACTAAAGAATGTGCAACTTTCACACATATCAGAAACAAGAACGATATAAAGGCAAGTAATGGTCATGGATAGTTTATACCTGTATTTCTACTAAATGAGTAAGAACATTAGAACAGTTCAAACACTATTCCTGAAAATAGAAAAAAGGTCAACATTGTAAAAAAGTGCAGAAATAGACATTACTTTTGCTATAGATGCTTATAACGTAAATTGGAAAAAAACAATCTGGCAAAATTAGGTGCCAATTAATATTGTGAATCACCCTAGTGTGTGTCAAATATCCATTTCCATGTTATTTCTGCGTCAATTTACACATTTCCGTTTCGTATCTGTTTCATCAACTTTCCCCTAATCAGATTTCACAACAGGCTATTAAACTTCCCAAAATTGTGCCAAACATGCTTAATAAGGTTAATGGAGTTAATTATTGTCATTAATCTTATATTTATACACAGCACAAATGCACCAATACAAGCACCAACTGAAGATTTTGCGTGAGATTTGATATCCGTTTGCTGCACTTGCTAAAGCTAGACATTAAATACTTAAAATGACTAAAAACTCAGACAAAACTACACAAAATGGCAAAAACCTTTGTTCTTTCCTGTGTTAATGCACAGATTGGTCGTTATTCTTCATATTGGCATGAACGTTGATAATGTGGCCCTCGGACCAGACGGTCACATTTTTGTCATATTCCATCAGACTTTACGTGAGAATTAACTTCTGTTTGTCTGACCGTTTACGGAGTCAAATTGTGTGTAAATGGTGATTCTTTTTCTAAAATATGCATTTGTCCTATTGCAATTTCAATTTCAGATCTTGTTTAAAAAAATTGATTTAATATTGGCATTTCATTTTCAGGAAGTTAATTCTGTATTTTCCATCCATTTTCTGCAATAACAGAAAAGCAGAGGCTCTATGTGTGCATCATAATCAAACCAGGGTTAACAAACACAAGATGACTCCATAAACAGCCACATTTACAGAGAAGTGCACAAAAAGACATCAAAAACACACAAAAATCACTACAAATACACACAAAAAAAACTTGAAAAATATACATAATGACTGCACACACACATGAAAGGACATCTGAAATACATAAGATACCAAAACACACAAATAAGCACCACAAAATGACTCCAACACTTCTGTCTTCATGCTCCTGAATTTGTGATTGATCCATGTCTACTTTTATATCACATTGACATTTTTGTTAAATATATCTTTGACCTATGACAGTAATCCCCCTTGTATTTACCACTGAGCTGAATTTTTATTTTCCCTTTTTAAACATTTTTGCTTTGTGCAGTCGATTCGGCGTCACAGGGCTGATGCGTCAGCTGATTTCCGCCTGTGTCAGGCATATCACACCGCCGCTTTCCCCTCCTTTCTTATTTTCTTCAGTGACACATCAACTGAAAGGAACTTGATTAAACCTCTTTCTCTCCCTCCTCTGTTTCTGTATTTCTTTTTTTTTTTTTGCCCCCCACACCTCCCCTCCGTCCATTTGTCACCCCTTTTCTCTTCCACCATTGAAACAGAATGGAGCAAATCAGGGAATCAATTTGATGTAATCATGACAAATGGGTCCCTGTGGTTACCAAGGATTATTTTTCTTCTTGTGTATGTGCTTGGAAAAGCACTACTGGGAAATCACAAATGAATCAATCATCTGTTATCGCATCAGCAAACGCAGGAGGGATGGATGGATGGAAAGATGGATCGCCGTGTGATGAATGGATAGAAGGAAGGAAAGATGGAGGGATAGGCACGGCAGGGATGGGAGAAGTTTTCTCCGCAGCTACTATGAATGCGCGCACGCATGTATGTATGCATGTCTGCTGTGCACAGATAGATGGCTGATTGAATACCGAGCTAAGTAGGGGTGTGTGGGAGTGAATGGGGGTAAGGAGGGTGGGTGGTGCGTGGGGGGGTTGCTGTGTTAACCTTGGAGCTGTCAGAGCAGATGGGAGATGGGAAGGGCCACAGGCAGCGGGGATACATTGGCTGCTAAAATAGGGTGAATCCTCATCTACACTTGGATGGGGGGGTGGGTGGGGGACAGAGGGGTAGTTTTAAGAAGAAAAAAAAAGTGGCAGTGAACTTTTATTCCAGCATGAATTTAATGCTGAAACATATTTATTAAAGGAATTCATGTGTCATAACAGTGTTTAGAATGGTAATTAGGAAACCAAGAGATGGCAGACGACTGTTCAAGTATTTCATGGCACCATTTAGAATTCATAGATATAAATCCGATACGATACCGATATTGCAGGCCTGAGTATTGATCGATGTCAATATTGATCCGATACGATATCAACACGAATTATACATACTTGTATTACTTCTTTTGTAGTGTGGAATGTTAGAAAAGGCTTGATTAAGGGCGACCGTGGCTCAGATGGTAGTGGGTCGTCTTCTGATCGAGAGGTTGGAGGTTCGATCCCAGTACCTGACTATGTGTCGAAGTGGCCTTGGGCAAGACACTGAACCCTAAGTTGCTCCCAGTGATCGACTAGCACCTTGCATGGCAGTCCTGTCCCACTGGTGTGTGAATGTGAGAGTGATTGGGTCAATGAGCTGATATGTAAAGTGCTTTGAGACTGCTTCAGTGTGGTGATAAAGCGCTATATAAAATCAAGTCCATTTACCATTATTTAAAAAAAAAAAAAATAGACCCATTTATTATAAACCAATGGATTACATATAATGAACCTTTTAGAATAAGAATACTCTATGATTGAATACAAGAAATTAACAAATAAAATAGAAGATATTGAAAAAAAAGAAATCCAAAAAACCAATATATTATATTGGAGATGGTAGATGCAGTCCGATAAAATCCGATATTCATTTTCTGGCTGATATTGGTCCGATATCCAATATCAATATCGGATTGGGACACCCCTAATTTGGAGTCATTTTGTGTATCACTGTTGTCGTTTTTTCATTTTTGTAGTAGTTTTGTCTTTCACTGTATTTTTCTGTAATATTGAATTTTTTGGTATACTTTAGTGTTTGTTTATGCTTATTTTCTGTCATTTTGTGCGTTTACTTTGGGGGCCATACAAAATCAGACCGAGGGCTGCATCTGGCCCCCAGGCCGCCAGTTGCCCTTGTCTGCAATAGACGATAATGGGCTTATGATAATAACTACATAATACAATGTTTTGGGAAAGGAAAAGCCAAAAAAAGATGAGTTACAAAAATAACCATACTTGCATACTAAAAAAATGAAAACAAACGAGTGTGTATTACATTGTGTGGATTTTTTTTAATTATTTTTTATTATTTGACCCCCCTCGCAATACCACTGGTACCCTCGCCGATGCATCTGTTTTCCTTTTAGCTATGCATGTTTCATTGTTGCAATTAAATGAATACATTTATTTTATTGGCTAATTGTGACCATCACTAGCCCTCGCTAATAAACGTGAACAAAATCTTTATTAAAGGGAGAATATAAAAAAAGAAGGCACTGTTGTACCTTGGTGAGGGGGAAAGGAACAGGGAAGAGGGAGTCAGGGTAGGACAAGGGATAAGGTGGGGAAGAGTTGGCTATTTGAAGGTGAGAGTGCAATGTGATGTTATAGTTGTGGCATGTGACGATACATCTTGAGTCTGACATTTTAATGTTTGTAATATCTTGTCGTTTTTTTTAATTTCCACATCTAATGTTCTTTGCAAGAGTCTAACAAACAATACCAAATCAATTTACCAACTTGATTCATCAAATTTGGTCTAATTGCTTAAAAAAAAAAAAAGAATAGTGACTTAAAAAATAGCCTCTTAAAACACATATATCAAACCATTATAATGTGAATAAAATGTTTTATTAAAGGGTTAAAATTATATAATATATATAAATTAATTATATATATAAAGTTCTATAACCTTTTATTATAATGTTAATTTTGCATATTCCATGTTGACCACTAGGTCAACATACAGTTTTAATCTAACTGCCAAGAAAATGTTCCCATTTGCCTCATGGGGTCACCGGGTTCAGTGTAGTTTTTTAGTTGCTAAGCCTGATGGGTATTTTACTGTATCATTTGATTTAGAACACAATTTGAACTGTAACATAGATATGTTATTTATTCCCTACTATCATAGATCTGCATGGGTGTCAGACTCAGAATAAGCAAGAAGCTTTTGACCAAGTGTCCCATAGCTACAATGCAGTGGGGAAAGTGGATGAATGGAATCAAGATGGCCTCCTCCACAACCCCAATGTCTGATGGGTAGAGGTGGGCGGGGTTTGTCTGTCAAACTATGATGAGGTTTTGGTTGAATAAGTCAATGGTCTATTTGTGTGTGAGCGAGCGTGCACTCTTTGGCTCTTTGCCAGGCTCCATCTCCCCAGCTGATTAGGGGTTAATGGTCTATGAGCAATGAGTGTGATCGTCGTCCTGATTGGCTGGCAGAACTCTGTGTGGGCGGGGTTGCCATCAAGTAACAGATGGCGTACAACAGGGAAGGAGGCGGGTGCAAGTGCGTGTGTGCACATGTATACATGGAGTATTAAGAGGGGGTTGTGGTAATACAATTGAGAAATGTTCAATGGTGGTCTGCGTCTCTCTAGGCCAGAGATGAACAACAGAAATGTGATTGTTTGATCCGACGGACACATTATTCACCTCAGTATTTAGAATGAGGACCAATCTGAGATTTAATAAATGAAAGAACAACAGCTTTGTGTATTTGTTGGTGTTTTATGTATTTTTTGTTTTTGTTTTGTGTTTTTTCTGTTGTTTTTTTCTTGTTATTTTCAGTTTTTGTTATATTTTTTGTATATATATTTTTTGTTATTCATTTTTTGTCACTGTGTATTTTTTGTAGTTTTGCTGTTTTTGTGTAATTATGCTGTTTTTTTGGTGTTTTGTGTGTTTTTCGTTGCTGTTTTGTGTACATTTTCTGTTATTTCTGTGCATTTTGGACATTTTTTGTTGTTTCTGTCATTATTTATTTTATAGTTTGATCTGTTATGATTCATTTTGTGTTTTTTTTTTTGTCATTTTGTGCATTTTTGTTATTATTTTATGTATTCATGTATTCAAGCTTTTTTTTGTTTGTGTTCTTTTGTGATTTTTTGTGTTTTTGTTATTTTATATATGTTTTATTCATTTGTAGTTGCCTTGTTTGTTTTTCAAGTCTTTTTTGTAGTTTTGCTGTTTTTGAGTGTTTATGCTGTTTTTTGTGTATGTGTTGTCCTGTGATTTTGTGTGTTTTTGACGTAATTTACGTGTTTACTTTGTGGGCTGCACAAAATTAAACCAAGGGCTACTAACTGCTCATGTCTGCTCTCGTCCTTTTTCTCTTAAACACGTTATGTGTAAATACACTTTAACACATACAGGTTCATGTGACTTTGACTAGTGTCAAGAAAAAACTGAAAAATATCTGATTGTTGAACCAGTCCCATTGCTATAGTGCGCGTGTATGTGTGTTGTTATAAACATTGGCGAGACTAGTAGTGATATCCACTATAAGTATCAATGAGCCACTAACAGCGCTTCATCTTTGCAGTGTTGCCATTAAGAACAAAAGCAGACAGGCTTGGAAAAGGTTGTTTTGTTCGTTGTGTTTGTGTTCTCGCTGCCTGTCTGATGCAGCATCTTTTTTATCAAGTGTCATTGCCTTCCCATCTGCTGAAGACACACTGTCTCCCTTTGCCTTGATACTACACATACTGAGAAGCACTCTTGAGTGTAGCAAAAAAAAGAAAACAAAAAGAGAACTTTTACACCAAGCAATGCTTTTTGATAGAAAAAGTGGATTAAAGTATGGAGTGCCACAAGGTTCTGATGTTGACCCCTTTCTATTTAACTGTGGGTTTGTTTATGTTTTGAGACATTTACCAATATATGCTAACGCAGCATGGTTCACTACTTCTTTGAATGGATAATTATTTTTTAAGTTATATTCTACTGACTTTTTTATTTTGGCAAGTATTTGTTACTTGGGAAAAGGTCTGTCACCAAAAAAAAAAAACGTGTACGAATACACAAAAAGAGCAAAACAATGAAATAAAAAAAGAGACTAAAAAAACATTACAAACAAATAACAAAAAATTACACAAAATGACAACAAAAACAGATAAAATGTTTTGACTTCAGCAGACTCCTCTGTAGAAGACTGGCAGTTGACAGTCAAAACATGTCCGAAGATCAAAGTACATTTTCGGAAAAACAGTTGTCTGAATAAATGTAACCTTAACATATTATTCAAAAAGAACTGAAAAAGAACTTCCTGGAATTATTACACGAAAGTAAAGGAAACATCAAAGCATTCAGCAGATGCCTCTGAAGAAGACTGGCAGTTGACAGTCAAAATATGTCAGGAGATCAAAGTACATTTCCTGAAAAACAGTTGTCTGAATAAATGAAACGTGAGTATACTAGATTGGATCTGTCACAAGTGAGGGTTTACATGATGGTCACCAAGAATGATGATGCCGTTGTGTTGCTAACAGTGCTTAAAGAAACAGAGCAGCCGTACTGCTCTAATGCTGAAACCTGGCAGAAGATAGAGGGGAGAGGTGCCAGACACGCAGACTGTGATCTGTGTGTCTGAGCCATTTTAGACTTGATTGAAAGTGAAAAGAGCAGCGGTGTCACCATCACATTCATCCCTGTGCCCTGAGCAACAATAGGCTTTAACCTAAGAAACACAGACGCCGAGAGAAAAGAAAGTTATATACAAAGCCTGGAGAGAGAGAGAGATAGAGAAGCATCCCCAGCTGTGGGAAAGACTTAATATCATCTGCCTGCCATCGAAAAAATTCCCTACTCTCAATTGCTAAACTGGATTTTAGAGACAAGTGCAGAGATGACTGATAACTGACAAGGCATTATTTAGACAGCTACGAGGGAAGATGGCTCTGAAATGTTCCCTCGATGCATTTAAGAAACGCGCTCTCCTGCCTTTTGCCTGATCCTTGGCTTTCCACTGAGAATGGTTACAAAACAAAAAAACAAAAATGGTTTTCCTTTTTGCTAAACTGTAGTTCAGGCAAATTGTCTTTACAGGTATAACCATTATGAAGACGGGGAGGAAAGGACTGGAAAGCCATTTCTGACATTTACAATATTATAGCGCTGCAGGACACATTGATTGTTGGGCAGGCTGACTCAGTGGGAGGGAGAGAATTTAACAATTTGGAGGACTCTTGTCTATCACTCACAGATGCATTAAAGCCTCGCGCTCTCTTCCTCTTTGCTGTCTGTCTTCACAGTGTTCTTCCTGTCGCACTCAGATGGCCTTTTTCTTTTCTTTTTCTTTTTTTTTTAACTCATCTTACGCCTTGATTAATCAATCACTACTTGTCTTAGTTGACAGCATTATCTTCGAGGTTGGTTTTTTGGCATGTGACGGCACGCTGCAATGTTGATGTGTTGAGTTGGCACCAGTCGAGCTGGGTCAGATTGTTCGTATGTTAGCCAAGTGATCAATTGGTGGTTGACATGTGGCTACGATGGCTGCCGAGTTAGCTGTTGCTATGGTAATTAGTTGTTGGGTTTTTCAGGCTGTTTAGCTATGTACAGATTTTCAAAAAGTACTTTCAGATGCATACTACTGAACAGATCAGATATTGGTCTCAGATATTGGTCTGAAATCGGCAAAAACAAACGATTATTGGATTGTATCTGCCTGCATCTAAAATCTCATTTGTTTTTTTTTTTTACTTTTTGGGGTTATTTTTCAGGTTCTTATTGTGTATTGGTTTATGTTTCATTTATTTAATTGATTTGTAGAATATTCTTATGTTTAAGGTTAAAATGTCTATAACCATTGGTTGATAATAGATGGGTCAGTTTTTATCACTTTATCACTTAATCAAGCCTTTTCTAACACTCCTCACTACAAATCAAACAATAGAATTATCTAGAATTTGTGCCGATATCGCATTAGATTGATATTGGTATTAGCCAGTACTCAAGGCAACAATATTGGTATCGTATCAAAAGTGGTAAAGGTTGTAGCGCGACTCCTCTAGCAGATATTTGTTGTTTAATGTGGTTGTTTTGTTCTTAGTTATTCTTGTATTTTTTTGTTTTTACGGATCTTGTCTCTCTTTTCTCATCATTTTGTAACTATTTATTAAATAGACTAAATTGACATACAGTAACTACCCATTTGCAAGAAGTTGTAGTCAAAGGTCACGCAAACCAAACTTATTGCTCAAAGCCCCTTTTTTATGTTTGTTGTGAAACAATATTTTTTGTTTTTAAAGTGCATTAAGTCACCTGGCACACACTACCATGATGACTGCTCATCAACATTTATGCACTTGTGAAATTGAAATGTGATGTTGTAAATGCTTGTAATAATTACGATATTGTGAGATACACACAATCCACCGTTTGTATTGTGTATACGATCCCCATCAAAAGACAAGGTCTGGAAAAACATGTTGAGTGCAACAATGTGGAGGAAAATGGTAATGATGGTTATGTTATGTAAAGGTTATTTTATTTTACATAACTCGGACTTGAGAACTCCGCTCATTCCTTTCAGGTTTACACTCTTTGATATTATTCTACGGACACGGGGGCCAAAATAAGGTTCTGTATGTTTTCCTTCTCAGTTGTTCAGTTCACGTAGCTCACAATGTTCTTGCATTGAAGGAGTATTTGGCCACTTTTGGTTCCAGGCCGCTAACAAAAGTGCCACAAGTTCATCCTTTTCCTATTCTAAAAGCTGTAAACCCTCGTTGTTGACCATTTTGGTCAACCACGAGCTCTTAAAATTGTCAATAGTTTGCGTTTCTCTCGTGTCTGCGTGTCTTTCGTGCTTGTATTTTGGTTACCGTGACCTACGACCCAATTCCACAATACAGCACACAGCTGAGATGTGTCTATTGTTACTATTAGTGTATAAAGCAGTTTGTAGTGGATTGGATCAAACTTCGGTGGACTTTACCCTTTTAATGGATATTAAATGGGTTTGTTTAAGCAGGAAAGGGTAAAAAAGAAATTCAATTTAATTTATTTCTCTAAATACATAATACACACAAATATGCAGACATTTGTGGGGGAGGCAGCACTGGGACTGTCAGATGGCACATGGCCCTGTTGGCAGAGTCTCGTTAGCATGTGTGGGGAAAAGCTGTACTGTATGTTGATAGAGGATCAAGATACCACAGAAGCTGCTTCCTCCTCATTTCTTTCCCCTTAATGTTCCTTTATTAAAACGTCTTTGTAAGGGAACAAAGGAAGCTCCTAAAACTTGGAAAAAATGTTGAGCGATATTGGAAAATATTGGTTTCTTTTGTTACAATTCCGTGTCATGTTTTAGCTCTCACCCACTGACTCTTCACATGTGTTTCTTCCAGGGTTTCACCTCAGTGGTACAGTAACCGAACCCGCCACATCGTCAGAGCCAGAGGTCACACACAAGGTCGCCATCAGCTTCGACCGATGCAAGATCACCTCTGTCACCTGTGGCTGTGGGAATCGAGACATTTTCTACTGTGCGCATGTGGTGGCACTGTCTCTCTATCGAATTCGCAAACCTGAACAGGTAAAACTCATCACACGTCATAAATAATAGAGGTATCTGCCAGTGAAATGTTGATTCTATTAATAATTACTGGTAATATTAATTTGTTTTAAATTTGTTTGAATCTGATGATACGATAAGCACAATTTGCATGTCACGATGCGATATATCCCAATACTAATCAATATGATATTAATTGTGATATATTGCGATATATCGTCAATAATTATGTCAATTATGCCAATAAATTACAAATTTCACCTTTACAAGTACAAAATGGTATGAAATCCAATTTATTTCATTTTTTTAAACTTGCAAGAACAAATAAATGGTAATTAATTGTAATTCAAGTACAAATATCAATAACAAGTGGTATATTTATCAAACTGTCAAATAATTTTTTTTTTTTTCGAAAAGTTTAACTTTAGCTTCTACAACAGATTTTGATTCTGTTAAGACCTTAAATTCTTTAAAAAATTATATTAATAATAACACATCTATAAAAGTGCCCAGCATGTTTTATAAAAATAAAGCGCTATCAACTTCCAAGCTAAAATTCATTGAGGAGGTTAGTAGTTTAATTAGGTCTGATGTGGTTTACTGACACCTAGTGACTGGGCGTTTACGTGCTATGCATATATTGGCACAATTAAATGTTTTTTTTCATTAAAAAACATGATTAAAAAACAATTTGGACATTTTTTGGATCGATACGATAATCACACGATGAAATATTGCGACATAATCTTACATTCTTAGTATTATCTTAGATCACCCGATTACATCACAACAGTTCAAATCCATAAAGCAGCAATAAATATTTTTTGGCTAAATCTTCACAATTCAACTATTATTCACGTCCCTTGTTTCGTGTTGGCTGCAGGTTAAGCTACGGCTGCCTATCTCAGAGACGTTGTTCCAGATGAACCGAGATCAGCTGCAGAAGCTCGTCCAGTATCTGATCACGGCTCACCACACCGAGGTGCTGCCCACGGCGCAGAAGCTGGCCGACGAGATCCTGTCCTCCAACTCTGAAATCAACCAGGTTCACGGTAAGACGCCCAATGGTTTTGTTTCTTCTGCAATCGATAGCCAACGCTCAAAAGCTGGCAACGGACTTTCCTGATGTTGGACAAACATCGGTCACACTTTACTTGAAGTTTTATACATAAAGGCTGACATTAGACTATCATTATTATGATATGACACCTGTCATTGGCATGAATAAGGTGTCATAAAGGCTATCATTAACTTTTGTTCATTACTCTAACCCAGACATGGGTTTTGTGCACAATTGAGCACAATTTTGTGCGGCCCCCCAAATGCACAAACTGACAATGAAAACATTTTTAAAAACCAAACATACAAAATTACAAAGGACCACACATAGGGGCAACAAAAATAAACAAATGTACTCCAAAATTCAGAAGACAGCTACAGTAATAACAGAAAAACAAAGAAATCGAGAATGAAAAATGACCCCAAAAACAAAATCACTCATAACCTACAAAACAACAACAAGCAATACACAGAATGACTTCAAAAACATCCAAAATGACCAAACAAATGCAAATAACAACTCCAATAATATACAAAACATACACAAAATCAAAGGAAAATGTGCATCCTTATGTTAATGCTCCCTAATTTTAACCCTAACCCTACCCAACCCTAATCCTAATCATAACTGCACTTAACCCCAATAGATCCCTCCATCTAACCCCAAAAATGCCAACATATCTCCAAAGGTGTCATAATTTAGCGAAAGGTGTCATAATTTAGCAAACGACACTTAATGACAGCCTTCATAACACCTTATTCATGCTAATGACAGATAATGGCAGCATAATGTCAGCTTTATGTATAAAACTTCAAGTAAAGTGTTACCCAAACATCTCATGTTAAAAATAAGGGCAATAAGAGAGTAAAGCATGTCAACTTTTTTTTTTTTTTTTTTTGTATCTGTGGAGGTGCTGTTCAATTCATTGCAGTGGTATCTTCACAGCAACAGGCCAGACTTGAAAGTCGCCAGACTTAAAATAAGCAGCATGTCTGCCTGCAGCCTGTCGTACGGGCCTCTAATTACTCCAGCAAAGCAGCGAGGCCGGCTTCAAATAGCTTATTTGATTTTCTCAGTTGCAACGGTGCCGTCACTACGTCCTCCCACTGGAAGGGTAGGTTGGAGAAAAGCAGAGAAAAAGGGAAGGGAATGATTAAATGGATGCACAAGGAGGTGAGGAGAGAGATGTAAGAGGAGAACAGGAACAGGCAGGGAAAAGGGCACTTAGGGAAATGGGGAAGGAGGAGAAAAGTGCAGGAAGATGAAAGGCCCCCCCGAAAAGGAAAACACCAAAAAAAAAAAAACAGCTTTCCATCAGGGAAACGCCACACTAGACACATCCTCTCACCAAACAAACAAAAACCAAAAAATCTTTATCTCGCTGTCCATTTCATCCTCCACGCTAGTTGTTGACATTCTCCAGCTCTCCTGACCAGGAAGCTGCTCTGTGTGACAAAGGGGATCATGGGGGTTGGAGTTCAGTTGATCCAGGAGAGAGGCTTTGCTTTGATGGAGGAATGTTACAGCGCTCTCCTGCCCAGTTGGAAACGGACCTTTTTTTTCTGGGCTTTATTCTCTCCCTTCCTTTAAGATCAAAGCAGAGTTTCCTTTAGGCAAATGTTAACATTTCTCTGAGTGTTTTGTGAGAGTCTCTCTGAGCTGAATAGCCGAAAAAAATACATTTATTTATATATTATTTATATATTCTGTTAGTGCAACATCGTAGAGGTGCACTCAAAACAAAAAGCTGTACGTGTGGTGAGGGTCCAGTGTACTGTGATTACTTCCTCTCTGTTAGCACAGGGACGTATCAACCTGACAGGAAGTCAGTGATGGACTGAACAAACGGGGCATGATTTTCACTGGCCTGCCCCTCTGTGTAAACTATGTCCCTGGGTCATCGTCTGTTTTATTATATTCTCAGATTGTATGTTAAGAATATAAAGCAATTTAAGCCCTACGAAAAATCTCCATGTCACTGAAAACGTATTTTAACTTAATAAAATATACTTTTAAAAGAGGAAGTTTAAGGCAGTGGTTCCCAAAATGTGGGGGGCTTCAGCACCGGAGGTTCAAGAAAGCTCTCTCCAAAAATTGGAGGGGCCTTTATTAATTGTTATTATTATTATTATTATTATTATAAAATTTGTGATTGAACGTCTTATGTTATTTTTATGGGTTTTGAAGAAGAATAGTTTTACTTTTTTTTTAAATAAAAGTTTTTGACCAATTTTGTTGAAAATGTTTTATTCTTATTCAAATGGTGTGTGCTCCAAGTCGAAAATATTATTTTTCCCCTTTTTTTCTCTCTCTCTTCTCTCAATTGTATTATAATATCTATTTTGTGTATATACTGTATATATATGTATATATTTTATTTCCCCCACATGTCTATTATTAACTCTTTATTGTCTCCTCCCCTCACCCAGTAATAGCACAATACCATTATTATAATTATTGTAATATCTCTATCACGCGCGCGCGCACACACACACACACACACACACACACACACACACACACACACACACACACACACACACACGCACACACACACACACACACACACAATGTATAAGATTTGTGAATACTGTGGTAACCTGTCAGCATTTTTTCTTTCCTTTTTTTTTTCTGTAATTGTATCTGTCTTTGTGTTGGATGTG
Organism: Gouania willdenowi; assembly: GCF_900634775.1. Classification (NCBI taxonomy): domain Eukaryota; kingdom Metazoa; phylum Chordata; class Actinopteri; order Blenniiformes; family Gobiesocidae; genus Gouania; species Gouania willdenowi. The sequence continues at coordinate 9,893,273 of NC_041060.1, read as the reverse complement.
GCAAATAATAATATCAATAATAATAATAATAATAATAATAATAATAATAATAATAAAGATTTTAAAAATAAAATAAAAGTTACATTTTTGTCCAATTTTGTTAGAATATTTTTGGAATGGCGGGCTAAACATTTTTTATTCTTTTTCAAAGGGGGGGTGCAACAGAAAAAGATTGAAAACCACTGGTCTAATATAAGAATATACTTTATTAACCTAATAAGTTAAAAATAATGTGTACATGTTTTAGTACAACATGGAATCACCGCAGAAGCTGGTTGACAGTTCAAATTGTCACCACCTAAACCGTAACACCGGACTTCCAAGGACTAGTAGGTAAAAGCACCCCCCCCCAGTTACGCTCTGATTGGCTGAGCCTTCTGATCAGCACCTTCTTAAGCCAATTGCAAATCATGTATGAAAAAAATCCATAATTTTTTGTCAAAATCTGCCTTTTATTTAATTTCATTTTCCAAAACTGGCAGAGTATTATTATCCAAGCCCTCTACCAATGGTGTCGCTTTCTATATGCCTTTCATTTAATGTGTGTATGTGTGTGTGTGTGTTCAGGTGCTCCAGACCCAACTGCAGGCGCCAGCATTGACGATGACAACTGCTGGCATCTGGATGAAGATCAAGTCAGGGAGCAAGTGAAACAGTTCCTGTCTCAGGGTGGATACTACGGCTCTGGGAAGCAGCTCAACTCCATGTTTGCAAAGGTTCACATTGTTACCTTTTTCAAACATGGACATTACTGTCATGTTTAGCTTTATTTATATGGTTTGAAAGGTCACAGATATTTTAGTTTTTTGTTTCATTCCCTAATTTAGTCATTTATTAGCTTTATTTTTTTAAACAATAATTTAATTGAACTTTTTAAATCTTTTTTTTCTCATACAAACAATAAGTATTCAAACAAAGACAAATATATAACAAATACACAAATGGTTAGAATAAAATTCTTAACATACAGCAGCTAAAAACAATGTGTTGTTCAAGAAAATCTTATAATTGTTTCCATACAAATTTCTCTGTTTTACCTCTGATATAAGTGAGTTTCTCCAACACACCCTAACCCTTCGTTACCCTAACCCCTAACCCTGACCCCACTAGATCCATCCACGTAAAATGACTCCAAAAACGCACAAAATGACTCATAACATACAAACATGTCATCATTTAGCAAACGACAATTAATGACAGCCTTCATTACACTTTATTCATGCTAATGACTGATCATTTCAGCCTTATGGAAAAAACTTCAAGTAAAGTGTTCCTGCACTTTTAACTTCACATATTCAGAAATTGATTGCTTTCTAAAATCCTTGTACCTTTGGACGCTCCCAAACACAATTTATCAGCTTTTCTCATTCATTTCTATTCGTTTCTTCTTTTTTTTTTTCTCCAGGTGCGGGAGATGCTTCGAATGCGAGACTCCAACGGAGCCCGGATGCTAACCCTGATAACGGAGCAGTTCATGGCGGACCCCCGCCTGTCTCTGTGGAGACAACAAGGCACGGGGATGACGGACAAGTGTCGGCAGCTCTGGGACGAGCTGGGTAAGAACAATTCAAGCAATGTCATACGTGTATGTTTATGAGTTTTTCTAGATTTTCCTATTAGCGTGACAGTTGTTTCACCAGCCTGTCACTCGACAAACACAGTCACCTTGTTGAGTAAAGCTGGGAGTATAAGCAGCTATTAGGTTATCCACTCAGCTGGTGCTCCTTCCTGCTCGGGTTCCTCTCCTAGGCTCCTCCCCCCCCCCGCCCCAGCACAGAGTGAATGATAGAGGCTGCCGATCAATAAGGCTGCTCAGCTTCTCTGCAATCAATCTCACCATTTAGGAGGTCAATAAGACCACTTCCCAGGTGAGCGAGGGGAGATCATGACACAGTCTCAGGCAGAAATAACAGACAGGGAGCTCTGCGTTTGCAGCGTGATAAGTTTTTCTCTTAGACGCAGACATCTGACACTTAACACGTGTGAAGATTATGGACGTTAAAAAGCTGAATGGATGTGGGGGGGGCAACGTGCTATCTGTTCAGATTGTTTACTTAGTTTAAAATCTACAAATCTATGAACTCTGTATTAGATTTTATGATGTATGTTCATTAAAAATGTGATTTACTAGAAAATGAATCTCAGGTTAAATCAGTGGTTCCCAACCTTTTTCAGCACCCCCCCCCCCCAATTGAAATTTGGACTATATTAAAATAATTAGTTATTTTTGAGATTTGAAGAACAGTAATGAAGCTCTATTGATAAAGTGCAAAGAATAAAAACCTCTCAGCCCCCCCATCGCAACAATATGTATATATAGTACATTATATATAATGCATATACTGTATAATATATGAGTATATTGTATTGTATATTCATATATTTTGTTTTTGATCAAAAACGTTACAAAATTGACCTTTTTTGAAAAAAAATAATAATAATAATAATTTGAATATTGTTCTTCAAACATCATAAAAATAACCGCTGATAACTAAGCAGTGGGTTATTTATCTTATTATGGACTTTATATTTTGTTAAGCGCACTGAGATGACTTTGTTGTAATTTGCCCTATATATAAATAAAGTTGAGTTAATAATTTTAGATCAGTAATAAAGCTATTTATTAATAAAGTGCAAAGAGAAAAACTTACAGAGGCAGGCCAGCTTTACAACTACACAGATGACTTTCTTACACTCACTGTTACATTTACGATTATCATTAACTTTATTTTTCAAATTTTATGAGTTATTAGAAATGCATAAACCTTTAACGTTCCCATTAGTATAGCTGAATTAGTCTGCACGAGAATGTTTGCTTATTCAGTAGTTTAAACACAACATGAAACATTAAATACTTATGTTTGTAAACTTTTTATATTCTGGCTGGAATTGTATTAAAAGGTGCTGGAGAAGATAACTTTTAAACATTTTAAATGAAAATCTTCTTTTGCCTGTTGCCCTCTGACCATTCTCATATCCCCAGGTGCATTGTGGGTGTGCGTGGTGCTGAACCCTCACTGTAAGAGCGAGGAGAAGAGCGGCTGGCTGAAGCAGCTGAAGAAGTGGGGCGACCTGGACATCTGCCCGCTGGAGGACGGCAACTACGGTGGCGAGCTTCCAAACATCACCAACGCTCTGCCTCAGAGCAACCTGGCACAGGGTCAGCACGACAACACACACACACGCATAAATACAAGTGTAGGCCTTTATTTTTGGTGATCATCTCTGACTTTTCTGTGCGTCTCGTCGTTTCAGACTCTCTGTCCAGGCCGAGGCGGACCGTGTTCAGTCGAGCTGTTGAAGCGTGCGACCTCCACTGGCAGGACAGCCACCTGCAGAGGATCATCAGCAGTGACCACTACATGTCCCCATCCTACCAGAGAGAAGGAGAGAGCCTCCTGTTCAACCCACAGGGCCTACCGCTGTGGCTAGGTACAGCGTTATCACTCATCATCGCCTAGAAACACAATCATCTTCACCTGTTGACATGTGTGCAGCAGCTGCACCGTGCATTTACTGTTTATTTTTAATCTGTTTTTATTACACTTACTGTATAAACTGCATGAGACACACTTCTTCATAGTTGTCTAGAACAGGACCAACACTGGAAGGGAGTCGCCACATGCCTTTAAGAAACTAAGAATATTTTCTTTTAACAATTTGAGCCCATTTTTGCTTATTTTTACCCTTTTTCTGCAACGACACCAAACTGGCCATATTTTAACCTATTTTCATCACTTTTTCCTGCCATATTTTTACTCCTTTTAATGCATTTTTGCTCCATTACTCCCATTTCTGCCATTTCTCCATCAAATATTAATGCCTTTTTTGCACATTTTTCCCACTTTCAAGATATTTCCAGCACTTATAAACCCTTTCCACCACTTTTCCCACTTAATATCACATGTTGACCTATTATTGTCACTTTTAACTTCTATTCACCATATTTCATGGTTATTTTTTGCCAATTTAACTACACTCATGATTTGTCATGTCCATTATTTGCCAGTTTAAACTAATTGTTCCAATTTTAACACTTTTTTCCAATTTTTCTGTCTGTTTTTGCCCACTCTAATTTGCAACTTTTAACCAATTTCTGTGGTTTTTAAAATCTCATTTTACCACCTTATTCACATTTTTTGGTTACTTTTAACCCATTTTATTTCTGAGTAAAACAAAGATTTACATCTTTAGGATGACTATATATTATATAATAAATAATAATAAACTTCCTGGATAACAGTGGATATGATTCAGATAAATAAATAAATGTGGTACTCTAGAAAAGCTTGGATTTCCAAATGATGTACTGCTTTTATGCGACCGTCGCATACCCTTTAATTCCACTAAGAGATGACACACACACACTCACACACACTCAGGCAAAGCCCCCATGCCCGCTCACTCACACACCGTCAGTAATTCTGCTGATATTGAGGGCAGTATCTGCAGTAAGCAGCTTCCAGCTAAGATCTGTCAGATTCTGCACACATACCAGCATTCTGCTGAGACTGCAGAATACTGATACTGTGTGCACGTGTGTGTGTGCGCGTGTGCGTGTGTGTCTGTCCTTCAGGGTTGGGGTCAGATACGGTACATTTTTCAGTTACAATTACATTTCTAATGATCCATGTTCGATTACAATGAGAGTTAGCAGCATTTTTTCCAATTACAATTAAATTACAATTATTTTTTTATCCTCAGAAAGTCCTTTACAATTACGTTCTCAGTTACTAAAGTTAAATTAAATGAATCACAATTACTTAGCCTGAAATAAATATCCTAATAAAGGCTAACCTTCCTCTTGTGTTAGCATTCTGTTAGCATCTCTTATGATAACGGGTCCTAAATCAGCTGTAAAATACACTAAAAACGAATATCTATCATCTAATTTATTTCTCATTTATTGGTTACCTTGTTAGGTTTCCTAATCAATAAAAATATAGTTTTTAATATTTTTGGTGTGGACATCTGAGCCTTTTTTTGTGTCAGTATACCCCTCTATTATATATTTTTTTTAATGGTAAAATGTGGGAAAGTTTGATATGAAACATATTTTAATAATTAACTACATGTGTAGAATTGTACATAGAACTGTGTTTTTTCTTCCCACTGTAGCTGATGTATGTTCATGTGAATTTGTTTGGAATTTTATATTTTGATGGCGCTTTAAGATGACTATTGTTGTAATTTACCCTAGATAAATAAAGTTAATTTGAATTGCATTAACATAGTTCCCCAATTGTGCATTGAATTATAATTTAATGGCAGTCACAATTACAAAGTTAATTATCTAAACTCCATTACAATTTAATTACAATTACAACAGCAAAATTAAATAATTTTGAAATGGGACTATGAATGCAAATTAGCATTTAGCTAAATCTGTTGTATTTACAACTTTGGCTGTACATTAATACACACTGTCCTACTCAAATAAACAAATAAATTAAAAAAATTACAATTATAATTACGCAATTACAATTGACCCCAATCCCTGGTGTCATTACTAATGTCGTCATACAGAATGTTTCTTACTTTTGTCTGCATGTGTATCTTGGCTTTGAGGGATTTTTTATTTGTAACAGAAGTGCATGTTGGACCAGTTGAATCACGTCATTTAGGTGTGTGTGCGTGCGTGCGTGCGTGCGTGTGTGTGTGTGCCTGTGTGTGTCTTATCTAACTTTGTCACTCACACACAGACCACGTTCCAACGGCCTGCGCTCGCGTCGACGCCCTGCGTTCCCACGGCTACTCCCGGGAAGCGCTGCGATTAGCCGTGGCTATCATCAACACGCTCCGCCTCCAGCAGCAGAGACAGATGGATATCTACAAACACCAAAAGAAAGGTTATCACCGTGGATACATTTAGTTTGTTTGAATAAGGTCGTAAAGTGATGCTTACCTCTTCTTCTTCTGCGATCTTGTGTTTGCTCTCAGAGCTTCTCCAGAGGGGCGTCACCTCCACCACTAATCTGGAGGGCTGGGTGGGTCATCCTCTGGACCCCATCGGGTGCCTGTTTATCACACTCACGGAAACATGCAGGGTGGATGACGACAACAGCATGGACACAGGAGGTGCTGAAACATTTCTTTTGTTAGTAACTGCATTTGAATGAAGGAAACTAGAAGCAAGGGATGTAAAACACACTTTTTTATTATGGTATTCGTCATATTTTGCTCATGAAACAATTCATAGACATCGGTAATTGACTTTTTGTGATCTTTAAAGGGCCTCGAATGATCTTCTACTAATCTGCATTTGCCATTTTTATTTTTATTTTTTTACATGAGAAACAGGCAGTGCCCTCGGACTGATTTTTGTGCAGCCCCCAATTGAAACGAATAAATTGACTCCAAAAATACATAAAATAACGTACAAAAAAATCTACACAATGATAACAATAACACAGCTAAAATAACCAAAATCACACAAAATGAAAATGAAAAATACACAAAACTAACAGAGCAATATATTAAAAAAATACCCAAATTGACTATAAAAACCTAAAATGACAAAGAAAATACACAAAATGACAAAATAAACACAACAGAAAATTATTATTACTCCAAAATGACAACAATAATACAAAGAACACAACTAGAATAATCTAAACTACTCCAAAATCACACAGGATGATATTTTCTGTATGCCCAGATTGGTCCTTATTTTAAATGCTGACGTGAGTGTTGATAATGTGGCGCTTGGATCAGACTCATTTCTGTGAAGTTGCTCATCTCTGATGTTAAAAATACCACAAACCTTAGGAGCTAAATATGTTCACGCCTTATTTACTGTAACTCAGATGGAGAAAGCTACAATATATTTGCTTTTCTGTGCAATGCACCTATTACCCATTTAAATTTAGCAATAATTGGCTATTTTCTTTCTTCAGTGTTCAACAAACCTGCCTCTTTGCCTTTGTGCAGCTTATCTGTTATGCTCGTTGGTTTGTACGCCACCTTGTGTACCCACTGCCTTCTTGCCTCGACAGCGAATTAGCCAAAGAGCTTATTAGCTCGACACGAGATGCATTTCCTGACACACTCGACCAGCTGAGACTGTGTAATCCTGAGTAGAGGTGATCAGTCCCAGGAGCGGTGAATCATCATCACACAACACACTCCACTTCCTATATATGAAGCACCAGCAGCTATTGTGTTTCAGAGAGCCATAAACCAGCAACGCATCAATGGGCTCAAGTGAAACACCCGCACTTATCTGTGCGTGTGCGTGTGTGTGTGTGTGTGTCTGTGTGTGGTAGGGACACAATTTATCAACATTTGCATTTTTCTTTTCTTTCCCTTTTTTTTTTTTTTAGCACCTGTGCTCAATGAAACAAAGCAGAATAGGGTTGTAGTGTCTCATTGTTACCAGGCTACAGGGAACTATTGTAAATTTGAACAATGCTGACCACTGGCACAATGTCCTTCTGTGTGTGCGTGTGCGTGCGCGTGCGTGCGTGCGCACTTGTGTCTGCTGAAAGAAAGTGAACAAAAGGATCGATTGTGTTAAGGACATTTTGGAAATTTGAGGATTGTGGTAATATATTTTCTATGTATCCAGGCTTCCCGGGTTTTTTTCCCAGTGGAAAACAGCTGGAAACATCTGTTACAAAAGGGGGGGGGGCGGGTCTTGAATGCATCTTAAATCTGCCAATCAGTTGGCTGCTCATGAGTCAAACTTCTAGAGAAGGAGCTCAGTCAGTCAGTCAGTCAGTCAGTCAGTCAGAGACGGTGATCCACAGCTTTCCACGCAGCCATCCAAAGTCTCTCCCACTCACTGCACACACACAGATCCCTGAAATAAACAGGATTTAAGGGGGATCTGTTGCTCCAAGGGGATTTAAAGAGAAGAGCGGTGGGGCGGGGAAACCAAAGAGAACAAATGGACACCAATCAACAGCTGAGGCTCTCGAGGCATCTGTTCACTGTTATAGCTGTCAGGCATTCAAGTATGGCAGAGCCAGCCATCTTAGATTAGTCAGTCCACCATGTATGTATGGTGGATACATGTTGGAGAGCACAACAAAGAGTTTCCTGGTTTTTGGAGTGCGTTTTGCTCTGATTTTATGTGTCATTTTGTGTATTTTTGTTGTCGTTTAGTGTATTTTTTTCATTATATGTGTTTTCAGAGTGATTTTGTGTTTTTTGTTGTCATTTTGTGGGGGAGTTTTGAGTCATTTTTTTATTGTTTTTGTTGTCAATTTGTGTATTTTTGTTGTCATTTTTTATGTCTCATTTCATTTGTTCTTGGAGTTATTTTGTGTATTTTTTCTCACATTTTGATGTGGTTTTTGGAGTTATTTTGTGTATTTTTGTTGTCTTTTAGTGTATTTTTCTCACACTGTGTTTTTGAGTCATTCTGTGTATTTCTGCTGTCATTTTGTGGTGTTTTTTTAAGTTGTTTTCGTTTGTTTTTGGTGTCTGTATTTCTGTTGTTTTTTGTTTTTTTTAATCTCTCCTATTTTGTGTGTTTTTGTTGTCATTTTGTGTATTTCTTCCTTTTGTTGTTTTTATTTTTTATTTTATGTTTTCATTAGTAATTCTGTGTTATTGTTGTTTGAAGTCATTTTTGTTTGTTTTTATTGTCAGTTTGTGTATTTTTGTTGTCATTTTGAATATCTCTTATCTTAAGTATTTTTTTAGTTATTTTGTGTATTTTTGTTGTTATTTTGTGTTTTTGAACTCATTTTTGTGTGTTTATGTTGTATTTTTTGTATATCTCTGTTGTCGTTCTGTGTATCTGCTTCTCACTTTGCTTTTTTTAGGATTAGTTTTGTGTAATTTTGTTGTTGTTTTGTACATTCTTTTCTCATTTTATGTGTTTTTGGAGTTATTTTGTTGTCTTTTTGTGTGTTGTTCCATCATTTTGTGTGTATATCTCAGTCATGATGTGCGTTCACCTTGGGGGCCGCTCACATTTAGACTGGGGGCTGCATGTGGGTCCCAGGCCGTCAGTTGCTCATGTTTGTTGGAGAGAGATATTACACATAGATGTTACTACCTTTTCTTTTGTTTTGTTTTTTGGTTGTTAATTGAGTGTATTTTTGTCAGTTTGTGTTCCTTTTTATAGAAGTAACTTCTACTTTTTAAGTTTCTGGTACATTGTAATTGTTGATGCTGTATGTTATAGTTTGTGTTAAGCTCCTCCCCTTGGTCAAGTTGTTACAATGGGATTAACTATGGGCACTGGGTTCAGGAGGATCAGCACAATCTGTAATTACTGATAAGTAATGAAACACAATGTCAGTCCATTTGAAATCAGTTGTTATCAGAAGCTGAGAAAACACACAACAGATTGTTTCCCCAAAGGAAAGTTCCAAATGTTATAAAAATGTTTGAATGAAACAAAAATGTGAGGCCGAATCTTCCTTCCTTTTTGTCAGAAGGCGACCCCAGACCTCCAATTTACCACCATGTGCCGGTGTGGGGCAGCCCTGATGGTGGTGAGTCCTACCTGACTCTGGCCCTGGAGGTGGCATTGATGGGAATGGGCCAGCAGAGGATCATGCCTGAAGGTCTATACGCCCAGGACAAGGTCAGTCATCGACTTTTTCTTTAGTGCTTTTTTTTTTTAACCCTTTAGACGTCCAATAATTGGCTGTTTTTTTTTCTTTTCAATGTATTACATGTTCTACCGGTGTAGTATCGGTTTAAAATGAAGAAAAACACACAACTGAAAAAACTTTTTTGAGATTTAGTTGGAAGAAAACAATGAAAGCTTACATTAAAACAGATTTTTCAACAAAATGTATCAAATTGAGGAACGTATACAAACTATTTACAATCAAATAAAATGTTCCCATGTTTCTAAATGTGCAAAAACAGGCCATTTTATGTTAAAGCAATGCAGAAAGAAACAAAATCATCACAGCATTTTCATTTCCTGAAAAACAAGCGGAAAAGTCCCCGTACTTAAATTCAGTGTGAACCAGAATAAATCCAAGGAACATTTCTTTGTGCAAATGTTAATCTGCTTTAGACGGCTTAACACGGCTACCTCAGACCTTTCTTAATGTCAGCGGACTTAGCACCAATATTAATACTATGAGCAAGCGTATTGAAAACCAATCAGGAATTTTGAAGGGAACTTCTACTAAACAAAATTATTATTTTTTTCCAGATTAGAATACATTTCTGTTACGTGTATACGCTGCAATGCAAAAGCTTTTCAATTACCTGACTGGTAATGTCTGAAAATTAAAAATCCCTTCTCAGGAGGGCATTAAAACTGCAGAGTTAAGATCAGACACAGATTGTCTGTACTTCAACAGAGTACATTCTTATAGTTTGTGTCCGTTTAAAGGGATCCTCCACTGTTTTTCAAAATATGGCCTTACTAGAAGATCTATGCCCATGAAAATGCATTATTTTGGACCATATTTGTTTTATTAACTTTTAAAAATTGTACTACTTTACCGTTTTAGAGCCTGTGTTCGGCCATCTTGACTGATGATGTCACACGGCTCAATTTGCCTGTAAAAGTCCCATTGTTTCAGCCTGTTTTTCAGATTTTTATGTCAAAATGCCAATTTGTGCCGCTTTGGTTGCTCTCGATAATCAGGAAAACTTAACGATGTCAATGTCAATCCCCTCTTTTGTTTAAGGAAAGAAGTAAAAAAAAAAAAAAAACATTTGTGACATCAGAGAGTCAGCTGGCATTGTTTAAGGGAAAGTAAAAGTCACTTAGGAGAGCTCTTCTTCTCTGCTTCATTGTCCACTGTGAAACCGCAGAGTTGAAACTGTCATAGATTATTTTCTACTGTTCTAAGACGGTAAAGTAGTCCCATTTTTAAAAGGTAATGAAACAAATATGGTGCATGAATCTTCTAATAGGGACATTTCAAAGGTTTTAGGCCACGTTTGTAAAAACACTAAAAAAAAAAAGTGAAGAATCCTTTTAAGATTTCCTACATTTAATAAAGTATTTTTTTTTGCACAGAAAAAAAGTTGTTTAGCTTTATAATCCTTACACGCCACATTTACTTATAATATGTTAATCTAGTAAAGTCTTGATGATTTGCATTTAATGTTCAGACGAATTGAATTGTTTCCTTGGTTTAGGTGTGTCGTAATGAGGAGCAGATTGTTGCCAAACTGCAGGAGCTGGAGCTGGATGACTTCCTGGTTCAGACCCTACGGAAACAAGCCGTACAGCTTCTAGATGGTATTCAAACACTTTGCAAATGTATTTGTTAAAGTTATTTGTATTGTCTGTGATTAATAAACCTTTTCTATAGCAGAAGTAACATCACACTGAATTACTTATTATAAAGCTTTTTTTTTGGCCTTTTCACCTCCAGCTGGTCCGTTCAGTGGTCTGGGTGAGGTCATCCACAGAGAAAGCGTTCCCATGCACACCTTCGCCAAGTACCTTTTTTCCGCCCTCCTGCCTCATGATGCAGATCTGGCGTATAAAGTGGCCCTTCGCGCTATGAGGTCAGCCCTACTGTCTACATGACAACTGTACAGACTTTGATACATACTGTGTGCTCTGAAAAATGATGTGATGTTTTTATCATGTCTATTTCATAACAGTGTTATGATGTTATTTATTATCATTTATTACATTATATTACATTTTATATATTTATTTATTTTATTACCTTTTTTTTTTAACAGGTCTCACATGTAAATGACTGTATGCATATTTTGGGCCTCCCGTAGTGCAGTTTGCATTTACAAACTGGCAATAAATTATAATATATATTCTATATTAAACCAGTGTTTGTTTAAGCTGTAAGATAGTTTGAGAGGGAGGAGCTCACATTCTTATAGGGTAGGGTAGGAGGCGTGTATTATGTCCATGGTAGGAGGAGAGAGGATTGGCAGGAGGAGGAGTTTCCGGTCGGTGATGTAAGCAACCGGGGAAAATCCAACTCACCCGTTTGGAGCTGACTTTTTACAAAATGTGGAATAACAAGGGAGGGAGGAGACAGAACTTTTTCAACGTTGGCTCTCTGAATGAGGCTAAAGGGATGTTCATCACTGTAGCAAAACCATTATGAAGTGAAATTTTCATCATACCTCCCCTTTAAGATATCTGGAACTGAGATATGTAGTATTTTACCAAATCACTAATGCATGAGTGTCCTAATCAAGGCCTACACTACATTTTTTTGGGCTACCGTTTTAGCTCATGTATTGCCAATTTTTGCTTGCCCTAAATAATCAGGAAAAGTGAAAGATGTCGATGTAAACTTTTTTTTGTTTACGAAAAGAGGATAAAAACTGAAAAAAATTGTCATTTTGACTAAAATGCCGCGAAATGATCTAAAATAGGATACAGTGGGATGTTTACAGGTAAATGGGGTTATGTGACGTCATTGATCACGTGATTTCAAGATGGAGGAACACAGGTTCTAAAACTGTAAAGTAGTCCCATTTTAAAGGTTAATGAAACAAATATGGTGCAAAATAAAGGCATAAATCTTCTAATACGTGCATTTCAAAGGTTTTAGGCCACATTTGTAAAAACAGTGGAGGATCCATGTTGCGTCTGTCAGTATTCTTTTGTGTCTTTGTCAATGGTTTATAAACTACTGGTGCTAATGGTGATGATGGTGATCATACTGATTGATAATGAGCTTGTCCTGTAAGTCCAAAGCTGACTTTGTATTATTTAATTTCTCTCTCTGGTTCAGACTCCCTGTGCTGGAGTCCTCAGCAGCCTCTGGTGACGTGGGCCACTCTCATCACGGCATTTCCATCGTTCCCAGCAGATACCCTCGCTGGTTCACACTGGGCCACCTGGAGTCGCAACAATGTGAGCTAGCATCCACAATGCTCACCGCTGCTAAAGGTAAAGCCTGTCTGAAAAAACTAAAGAAAACGTTGCTGTTTTTTTTTTTTTTTTTTTTTTTGCTTCTAAATCTATAGTTGTGTGTTTTTTATTTTTTTGCTCTATCCTCAGGTGACATGCTAAGACTGCGTACAGTCCTGGAGGCCATCCAGAAAAACATCCACTCCTCTTCCTTAATCTTTAAACTAGCACAGGATGCCTTTAAAATAGCTACACCAGCCGACAGTCCGCCTGACATGACCCTGCTCAACGTGGCACTGGAGCTGGGACTGCAGGTGTGTGTGTGTGTGTGTATATATATATATATATATATACTGTATATGTGTGTGTGTGCATTTTTACAGGCCAACTACGAGTGTAAGTCAGTAATTTTCATGAATCACTTCACCACAGAAAAGTAAATCCTGGCACCGTTTCCTCAGTCTAAACATGCACTAGTTATTTTTACAGAGCTACAAATTAACAGAGAAAACATCACACTGCACCTTACTGCTGTTGTGGAGGAGAAACCACTAAAGTAAACTTGATGGTTTCTATTCCAATACACAAGGACCAAAAAGCCTTCAATTATTCAAGCAGCACTTTTTTTTTTTTTTTTTATTGCGGCTTCGTTCACCCCATGTTCAGTTCGCTGTTCAAACACCAGCGCTTTTAACTGGATAATATTTGTCCTCAGAAAATAACAGAAGCTTTTCTTTGGTGTCTTTTACAGGTGATGAGGATGACTCTGTCCACGCTGAACTGGAGGAGGAGGGAAATGGTTCGCTGGTTGGTTACCTGTGCCACGGAAGTCGGTATGTGAAGCTAAGATCCAGCCTGGAAAACTGGATTTATTTTTTAATTAAGATTATTATTCTTTATTAGCTGTGAACCTATAAGAGTTTTTCATTGCAGTGCTTTAACAATACTTGGTCACTCATTTAAAATTTGTCTAACATAAGCTACACAAGTATTAGTTAATTTAATGAATGTCACAAAAAAAACACACAAATGATTAAAAGCTGCAAAATTGCAAAAGTGGTATTATTTTCATTTTGTTTTGTCATTTAAAAACAATCTGTTGCTTGCAGTGTTGCTTGTTTTAAAAGCATTTTCTTCGGAAAATTGAAAGCATAAATTTAAAGGTTTTTCTTACTTAACAAAGAAGACTTTGTTTATACAACAATGATCTGCTGTAAATTGTAATATTTTTTTTCCGCTTTCATTTTGATAATCAGTTCAGATCATAAGCTTCAATTTTGGACATTGTTTTCAAATAGATCAGTTTTCAGGAAAACCAAACAGGGTTCTCACCAGGAATATTTCACATGTATAACCCTCTGATGGCCAAATTTTGTGAAGTAAAGTTTTTTGTATGTTTTTTTTTTTCCACTCGTTTTTCTTTTTGTGTTTTTGAAGTCATTTTGTCAGTTTTTGAAGTTAGTTTTTTTTCTGTTAGTTTTAGTTATTTGGTTTGTTTTTGGAGTTAATTGTTAAGATTACTGCATCACCACTCAAACTGTAACATTTTGTGTGTTTTTGGAGTCATTTTGTGGGTTTTTTGAGTTATATTGTCAGATTTTTTAGTTATTTTGTCTGTCCTTACATAGGGGATCAAAATCACAATGTAGGGGGCCCCTACACTCAACAGCGCTGGCAAGAATGAATATCCCATTTAAATGGCATGAAAATATAACATTTAAAAAAAAAAAACATGCACAAGTTGAGAATAAAGAAAATACGTTTCAGGTTTTGTTTCTTTTTATGCCTTAAAATTCTAGCTCTAATTTATACAACAAATATTAAAAAAAAAACTAAACGGGTACTATTGTTATGCTTTTATGTGCATTAAAAAGTTGTCCCTGTTCCTTGAATCAGGTCTGCGAGCGTTGGTGAGCATCTTACAGAGCTGGTACACCCTCTTCACGCCCACCGAGGCCACCAGCATTGTAGCCGCCACCGTCATGTCCCACAACACCATCCTCCGCCTTAGCCTGGACTACCCCCAGCGGGAGGAGCTGGCCAGCTGTGCGAGGACCCTGGCTCTACAGTGCGCCATGAAGGACCCCCAGAACTGCGCTCTGTCGGCTCTGACTCTCTGCGAGAAGGACCACATCGCCTTCGAGACGGCCTATCAGATCGTCATTGACGCCGCGTCGACGGGGATGACGTACTCGCAGTTATTTACCATTGCCAGATACATGGAGCACAGAGGGTACCCCCTGCGCTCGTTTAAGCTAGCATCCCTCGCCATGACACACCTGAACCTCGCCTACAACCAGGACACACACCCAGCTATTAACGACGTGCTGTGGGCGTGTGCGCTCAGCCACTCTTTAGGTAAAAACGAGCTTGCCGCCATCATCCCCCTGGTGGTGAAGAGTGTGCACTGCGCCACCGTGCTTTCCGATATCTTGCGACGGTGCACCATGACGGCGCCGGGGCTCGCCGGCATCCCAGGGCGAAGGAACTCCGGCAAGCTCATGTCAACGGACAAGGCGCCACTGCGGCAGCTGCTGGACGCAACGATCTCTGCCTACATCAACACCACGCACTCACGGCTGACGCACATCAGCCCGCGGCATTACGGAGAGTTCATCGAGTTCCTGAGCAAAGCGCGCGTGACTTTTCTGCTGGCCCAGGACGGCCACATCCAGTTTGACCAGTTCATAGACAACCTAAAACAGATCTACAAGGGCAAGAAAAAACTCATGATGTTAGTCCGAGAGCGCTTTGGCTGACCTCACCCACCCCACCCTTCCCCCATAAGGACCCACTTCTTAGGAAGTCGTTAAACCTATTTTTTGTTTCTATTTAATTTTTTGCATTCTTTGTATTTTTTATATTTTCCGTTGAGCCATTTGTTGACTGTCTCAATTTTTTTTGTCGTGTTTTTTTTGGTGTTTTGTTTCTAGAATGTGAACCAGGAAGTGCAGTATATTGCTCTACTTCGCTGAGACTGCAAAAATGTGGGGGAGAAACAACTTGAAATGTCAAAAGAAAAAAAGGATTTTCCATTCTCTTAATGCTAACTTAGCTATGAAAAAGTCATACAAATGTGATAACGAAATGCAAAACAAAAAAAAAACACCATTGATTTCCAGCGGCACATGACGATAAGAATACCAAATGTTTTTTTTTTTTTTTTTTTGTTTTTTTTGATGGAGTGTAACACTTTAAGACTGAAGATGCTTTCAGCTGTGGTTAAGTAGTTTTCAAGGTGGAAAAAACCTAGTGAGGTGCAGAACACACATGGTGTTAACATTATACCTTGACTGTATTATTTGCCAGGTTTGACTTCCCTTTTAGAAATGGCCACTTATTTAGTTCAGTGTAGCAATCTAAGCCACATGTCTATGTTCTCTGGAGCTTTCCAAAAAAGACTTGTAACACCTCATAGACTAATGATTTTAGATCTAAAATTCAGAAAGAAACTAATATTTTAACCCTCGTAAATATCTGATTCTGTACTCCTGTGTGATGTATAAAGAACGTCCATTTTGTTCTGACCTTCACAGAGAACCAAGCACTGCTATTCATCCCTCTGTGACCCAAAGGATATGAATGTAAGAGTGCAGTGTTGGCTTTTCACAGGATAGATCCAGATTTAGTCAACAAGTGAAAGAAGTGGAGCCTATTTGGCATTCTTACCCCTTAGTGGCATCTTTGTGCATTCTGTTGGAACGTTTTTCACCTTCTAGGACGTGGCTGATTATTCCAACCTGCCACTCGCTCAGAATACCTTTTCTATCACAAGATTTTACTACAGATCTTTAGAAATTTTTAAATATATATATGTAATAATTGTTGTTAATTTGTGGGTAAACCAAGACTCAAAGTTTCTGTTGCTTATACATTAAAAAGCAACAAAAAAGTGACTTGAAAGCTCAAGCAATTTGGTGTAATTTGAGAAATTTTATGAAAATTTAGATATTTTTTAAGTTTATGGGTCTTTCGGTTTAATCGCTTACTCTTTTAGCAGAATTTAGCAGGCTTGATAGTTTATTGCCGCAAAAGGCAATAAAACTGTGCTACTTCAAATTCTTGCTAATCAGAGTTAGCAATTAGCTAAACGTACAATGGGTTAGCAGCTCGACTGTTGTTGTTGCTAGCAGCCTAAAGAGAACAGATCAAATCTAGCTTGAATTTGTATTGTGAACTGACTTAATTCAGTTCATTCGACACTGAATACCATCAGCTCATTTGTGAATTAGCAACTTTGTGCTAACTAGCATGCTAACATGCTAAAAATGCAAGTAATTGACTTCAAATCTAGGCTTACACCAGACTAGCAACTTTTCTCTTTGTGGCTAGCTGCTTACATTACATTTTAAATTTAATTTAGCTTGATAGTTTATTACCTCTTTTTTTCTGAAACAGTTAGCAGCTAGCTAATTGTTGTTGCTAGCAGCCTAAAGAGAACGGATGAAATCTAGCTTGAATTTGTGATGTGAACTGAATTCTGTCATTTGACACTGAATACTGTTAGATCATTTGTGCATTAGCAACTTTGTGCTAGCTAGCACGTTAACATGCAAAAAAGAGACAAGTGATTGGAGATAAGTTAAATAATTTAACTTGGACTTCAAATCTAGACTAAAATCAGATTAGCTATCTATCTCTTTGTGGCTAGTTGCTAACATTAACATATTTATTTGTTAATGTTAGGCTAGGCTAACAGCAGACTAGCAACGTATCTATTTGTGGCGAGCTGCTGACATTAACATCTTTCTCTGTCTTGTGATGGAAAAGGGTGCAAAGTCATCCATAAATTCCTCTGTGTGGCTTTCTTTCTTTAAGGGTTGTTGGCAAAAAAAGTGCAAATGCTAAAGTCTGTTGCCCTGGCAAAGGAAGGGATTCTACCCGGCTGCAAAGTTTTGTTAATGGCAAAATAAACCTAGCTAGCTAGCTTGAAAATACACTAGTCGAAACTAAACGTAATCATATAAGCACTTGAAACAAATACCTCTTCTTGTGTACGTTCCTCCCTGCTTCAGCATTTATTTATTGTTTGTTAAAATACATTGTATGACTGAGTCAAAATCGCAGACACACGTGCTAAAGGAAAGGTTATGCTACAATGGAAGACGTGGTGAAAATCAGACTGGTTTGGACTGGAGCTGTTATATATTGTCTGCCAATACATTCCATGAGAACTACCTTCACCCACTACCTGGGCAGTCAGTCACAACTCTGGGCCTTTTTTTTTATTTGTTTGTTGTTTGTTTTTTTAAATTGAAGAAATGCAGAACGGAAAAAAGAAAAGTGAGCAAAATAAAGAAAAGAGGCTAAACTGTTCTCAGGGACATCACTTAAAAGAAACAAAACAAAAGTAGTAGCATTAAGCATTTAAGATATTGTAAATATGAAAGTGTCAATTCAGAAAATTGTAAAGTTATAATTATTTATGATAAGTATGTTCATGTGTTTTGTTTTAACCTTTTTTTTTTTTATGTTTCTTGACGGGGTGTACATTTTTGTTTTTTGTAAGATCAAAGACTTCAAAGGCAATTCTCAGGTGCTCCCGTGTATGTTTCTTTCACTTTCTTTACTTTGCATTGTTTATGTTGTTTTTTTTTCTTGTTTTTTTTTTTTTTCCTTTGCAAAGAAAGGAAATCTGTTTTCCAAAAGGAGGCGTGCTCTTCGGAGGTGAAGAACATGAGGAAGAAGGCATTTGTTTGTTAACAGATTTGTGCTAAACTTGACTATGCAGAACCACTTGGATGGTCTTGTCGCCTTGCGGGAAAAAAAAATTTGCGAGGAGGAGGAAAACGGAGCAGTAGTTCGACAAGACCCAGCATGCTTTGTATACGGACAGCGTGCGCAGTTGCCGCCGTGCGACTGCTGCGACATTTAAAAGATAAATATAAAGTAAAAAAAAATAATAATAATGGAAAATTGCCTTTCTGTCTGATCAATGTACAAAGGTTATTTTTTTTTTTTGCTTCTTCTCTTTGTTGATTTTGTCGAATCAGGACTCAAAGCCTTCAGTGTCTTCTTAGAAGTGTCGTGTCGAGACCAAGCGATACGCAAACAGCCGAGTCCGAAACTGTATGAACAAAAGTGACGGCCTGTGGATGTCTTTTTGTGTTCACTCTCTCATTGTACATTTGTTTTTGTTTTTTTACTTTGATGTTTTATTTCTCTCCTTTAACACTCAATCAATCATGTCAATCTGTCGCAATGAAAAAGGTGCAAAGTTTTGTCACAATGAGGATTAAAATGGTTAAATAACGCTCTCTGAAAGTGGAATGTCACTATTACACCACTGAACATCAAAGCAAAAAGGCTCCTCCCCTTCGTTTGATCCCTATCAACTACTTCCTGTTTTTAATTTCCTTATGGTTTGTAGGTGATATACTGTACGCTGTAGAGGTTCTAGTTCACCCACAATTGTCCCTGTTTTGTTTTTTTTTTCTTTTTGTCACTTTCTTACTCGAGGGAAATTTTAAAGTGTTTGTTGCCTCTTTGTGCTACTGATGATTAAAAAGGTATTTCCAGTATTTGTTGCCACAGAAGTATCATAGCTTATCATCAACACTTTTTTTTTGTATATTTTTTTTGTGTGCGTGTGTGTGCAACTTCTTGAGCTACTGTCTATAAAGCAAGAATTTATTACTATTTATGTAACGCTACTACCATTTTATATTGATTTGTGTTGGAATCAGTGCTTTTCTATAAATAAAGTGTGAAACACAACACGGGGACTTTCTGGTTGTTTTTTTTCAGTTTTTGTAAAGGTTTGTTTTAAACTAAGCAGTTTGAAAAATACGTAAAAGGATTAGGGCCAAGTTTGATGTCGAAAGTCAAGAGAAAAAAGGCGAAATTTTGAGATTAAAGTTGAAAATTCGAGATGAAAATTAAAATTTCGAGATTAAAGTTGAAATTTTGAGAATAAAGGTTAAATATAATGTCGAGATTAAAGTCGAAAAGATGAGATTAAAGTCAAACCTTAAAAAGTAAACTCAAAGTACAAATATTGTGATAAAAGTCGAAGGCTTGCTAATGAAGTCAAATCTAGTGCTTTTATAACAATATTGAATTTTTAGTTCATTTTAGAAATTTTTGATTTAATCTCATCTTTTTTACTTTAATCTCAACATTAAATTTCAGCTTAATTCTCGAAATTTAAACTTTAATCTCGACATTTCAACTTTATTCTTGATTTGCCCGAAATAATTTTCTCCATCAAAATTTTTTTTTTCGACTTTAATCTCGTCATTATATTTCAATTTTATTCTTGAAATTTCAACTTTAATCTCTGTTTTGATCTGCGTAATAATTCCAGTAAGTTGTTTTTGTCTTCTTTTTGAATATTATGTTAAGGTTTCATTTATTCAGAAAACTGTTTATCAGGAAATTTACTTTGAGCTCCTCACATGTTTCGACTTTCAACTGCTAGTCTTTGTTCAGAGGCGACTGCTGATTGCTTTGATGTTTCCTTGACTTCCGCGTAATCATTAATTTGCACAAAGTCATTTTCGCCATCAAAATTGGCCATAATCCTCTTTTTCATAGAAAAAGGATGTTTCATTATTGCAGTTTTTACACATTAGATTTTAATTTAGGTAATAAATAACTTATTTTGATAATGAATTGACTGAAGAACTTTTGGAACTTATTTCCTGCCTGATATATTTCACGTATAATATATATATCTCACTAAAACAGACCACCAGTGACCCACGGTTGGTTCAGATTTCCATTTCTCAGCTGGTGAAGCTCCTTCATTTCATCCCTTCTAACCGATTGGAATTGGTGATAAATGAAGCACACGGAGGCTGCTTTAGTTTCATCAATCTTTCACTCATTTGTCTCTAATCAGAATATTTTTCTTCCATCCCTCCTCCACCGCTTCATTCTCATTCATTACGGATTCCTGCAGAGCTGTATGAGCAGACAATCAGAGCTTGAAGAAGTGCTAAGTGTGTGTGTGCGTGTGAATATAGATTGATTGGCCAATGATAAATGAGCAGATTTATATTAATTATCCAGACGGATGGATGGAGGAGTGATTGCTGCATGCTCCATCCTTTTTTTTTTTTTTGCACCTTAATGTAATCTGTCTCCCCCCCACCCCAACTCTTACCTCGAAACACACAAACACATTCATTTTACCTCCACTTCACGCTTGCTTGTTTTCCTGGTGACTGAACCGTCACAGCTCGTCTTCGTCAACACACACTAACAAACACATACTCCACATCTCTACGTACAACTTTGAGTTTAGTTTGGTTCGTGCAATTCTCTTAAAGCTAATGGGTAAATTGTTGACCTCAATCGAAGGTATTTCTTCCATAAAATGGGAGAATTTGCTCAATTAATGGCTTTATTGACTAATGAATGGTCAGGTAGGTTGGACTTGTGGGATTTGGAATCCTACTGTGTTTTTAGTGTTTCTTTACTCGACAAGAAAGACGTTAGCTGTGTTTGAAAAGGCGTACTACGCACTACAAACTCAATGAGTACATACTGTCTACTATAGACTATAAGTATGGTTAGGACAATTGGGATGATGACCGTTCCCACTGAAGTATACTTCCAAGTTTCCTAAGATTCATTTAGAACCTATAACGACAAAAACCTGAAGCAGACTGATGCTAAATATCTCTGTAAATTCACCACCTTTGAAAGTCCTGAAAACATTTTAAGTGAGAAAGTGACCAAGTATAGTAGGAATCGACCAATACTGATATGGATTTTTTTTTTTTTTTTTTTTAGAGCCAATACCGATTTTTTTCCCATCAGCCTGAGCCGATAACCAATACGGACTTTTGCTCCCTCAATTTACATCATAAAAGTTACACAATGCTAATCACAAATGGTTCAATTCTCATTTTTTTAAAAAGTAACATTTATTGAAATGAACAAAGGTGAGGTTGAACGACAAGTAAAAAATATTTCTGCTCTCTGTAAATAATGTGGATCGGCGAACGCGGCAGCCCGCATCTGCCTATGCCGATACACGTAAAAAACGCAAAAATCGGCCGATGTATCGTTCTATCACTAGCAAGAAAAATATGAACATGTGCTCATTTGATGCATAAAACTCATGGAAACACATTTAACGCTAACATTTTGGAGATTTTTGGAGACCCGCCATTGTGCAACTGACTTTACTTCCGGTTACTTTCAAAACAAGAGCCCTATTTACAAAAGCGTTAAAAACTAATGGAAGACAAGAAGAGATGTTTTTGTTTTGAAAAGGGAATGTTTGACTTTTAGCTTAAAGCTGGTTCCAGGACCATTTTACATTCCACTCGCAATGCATCATGGGGCGGTTGAGTAAGACCACCGTGCACACTTAGGAAATGTCCTGATATAGTGTACACCCAGGTATTTCTCACGTACTCAATCTTTCCATACTATCTAATGAACGCACTATACTCATTTTGACGTCTCAGTTAGTATGAGTTGTACTTTAGTACGACATTTTGAGCACAGCCAGTGATTCGCTTGATGCCATTTTTTGTTCTGTTTTGTTTATGGTGTTTCTGTACAATTTGTCTTTGAGTGTTTACGTAGAAAGCCACAATATCATCAGCTTCCATTGTTTTGGCACAACTTACAATCCGTGAAAACTCCAGAAGAGTGTTTTGAGGGTCACACTGGCATCAGTGGATGAGTACAACTTTTGGATGAAATACACATACAGTTTAATATGATAAGATTTCATTTACTCAGAACTATTTTAAAGGAAATTTACTTTGATCACCTGACATGTTTCGACTGCCAACCGCCAGTCTTCTTCAAAGGCGTCTGCTGATCGCTTTGATGTTTCCTTGACTTCCAAGTAATTCCAGCAAGTTCTTTTTATTTTCCAATTGTGTGGACACGAACATTGGTGGAGCTTGGTGGAGCAATTGACGAACCAACCTGACATAACTGGGTCAAATTTCATATACTGTAGATCGGTCAATGACAAACCATATGAATGTTTGTTTTGCCAATAATGAGATATAGGGATTTTTTCATTTCTAAAACTGATCCAGAATCAGTTTATTAATCTGGATCCCCTTCAAAATGTAATGGAATCTTGAATATGAACGTCTTCGTTAAAGCTATGATTCATAAAGTATTTAATGAGAAAAAAAAAGAGCTGATTTCTCCGACATCTGCCGCCAGGAATCATAAAAGTAACCTGATGAATCAAAACTCTTGGATTGACCTTGAAAGTCTTTAAAGGACACGACTGTGTCATCAGTAAAAAAACTGACTTTCAGTGTTGAGCATCTCAAGGTCCTCCTCAAAGTTTTCACCCTGTGACTCCGCCCCCTTCAACACAAGCAGTATTCTAATAACACCTATCAGTCTCTGTCACAGCGGGCTCTGTGTGTGTGTGTGTGTGTGTGTGTGTGTGTGTGTGTGTTGGGGGAGGTGGTCACTGATAAAGCGCTGATAGTGTCCATCCATGGTAGATGATGTACAGCCTGCTGTCTCTCTAGGCAGATTGGATTTTCAGGCCTGCTGATTTGCTGAGAGATGCAGCCTGGACCTCCTTCATAGACACACACGTAACACGCACACACACACACGTAACACACACACACAGAGATCCACAAACACACACCCAGCTGTTCACACATCCATACAAAAATAAGCACATGAAAGCTGCTCAACACTCCCCACTTGCACACACACACACACAAAATATAAATACACACAGTGACATTGTTCACATACACACACACACAGAGAAAGACACACAAGCATGGGTGCAAACACAAAGACACACATTTATGTTTTATTCTCTGCCAAAGCCTCAGAGTACGAGCGTGTGGAAATTGATCTCCATTTCTAAAGAGCACAGACTCATTGTTGCATTGTGTCCTACACACACACACACACACACACACACACACACACACACACACACACACACACACACACACACACACACACACACACACACACACACACGTTGACTGCATAGCTGTCACCCAGTCCCAGCCTCTTCAGTCTTATACCTGTCAACAATCGGTGGCGAGTTTGAGTTGTGTCCTTGCTATTTACACAATGTGGGTTCACTGCAAAGCATGGACATGTGTGTGCGTGTGTGTGTGTGTGTGTGTGTGTGCGCTTGTCTAAGCAATAGCCTGATCACAAAGGACAACGATGATAGAGCAGCTCTGTTATTGTCTCCCTCATCAGCAGCTTTGAGCTGTTTTTCTTCTTCTTGTATATGTTAATGATGGTTTGATGTGCACGTTTCTTTTATCTTTTAATTTGAGGTGAAGTACATCCTCTAACAAAGGAAACACTAAACTGTGGAAGGGATTCAATAAGGATGAGGGTTTTTAAGCTTTGAAAAACATTACATGCATGTACAAACGCTTTATGATTAATATCGTTTTTTATGAAGGATATTTAGGGATTTTTGTAAATAAAGGACATTAAATAAAGACTAAATAGTTTTTTTTTTTAAAAAAAAAAACCAATTAATTCATAACACTATATTTAAAAGAGGCGATTAATATTTACTGTTCATCAAAGTTTGATTTGGCGATGGAAAAAAGCCTGCGTGTTTTATTTTTTTATTAATCTTTTTTTGTAATAAGCTTTATAAGAGAATGTGAATATTATAGCACTGCATCCCCAGTTCTATTTATTTATTTATTTAAAATGTTACAAAACAATATCCAATATTTGGGGGGGAAAACAACAATAATTTTATGCATTTATTTTTTCATTACTTATTTAAATTCAACATGTGGAAAAAAAACCATTTGTTTAAGGCGTATTTAAGGCATGTTTAAGGTGTGTTTAAGACATGTTTAGGGCATGTTTAAGGCATGTTTATGGCATGTTTAAGGTGTGTTTAAGGCATGTTTAAGGTGTGTTTAAGACGTATTTAAGATGTCTTTAAGGCATGTTTAGGGCATGTTTAAGGCATGTTTATGGCATGTTTAAGGTGTGTTTAAGGCATGTTTAAGGTGTGTTTAAGGCATGTTTAGGGCATGTTTAAGGCATGTTTATGGCATGTTTAAGGTGTGTTTAAGGCATGTTTAAGGTGTGTTTAAGGCATGTTTAAGGCATGTTTAGGGCATGTTTATGGCGTGTTTAAGGTGTGTTTAAGGCATGTTTAGGGCATGTTTAAGGCATGTTTATGGCACATTTAAGGTGTGTTTAAGGCATGTTTAAGGTGTGTTTAAGACGTATTTAAGTCATGTTTAGGGCGTGTTTATGGCTTGTTTAAGGTGTGTTTAGGGCATGTTTATGGCGTGTTTAAGGCATGTTTAAGGTTTGTTTAACTTCAGTTTAAGGCGTGTTTAAGGCATGTTTAAGGCATGTTTAGGGCATGGTTATGGCATGTTTAAGGCATGTTTAAGGTTTGTTTAACTTCAGTTTAAGGCGTGTTTAAGGCATGTTTAAGGCATGTTTAGGGCATGGTTATGGCATGTTTAAGGCGTGTTTAAGATGTGTTTAAGATGTGTTTAATGCATGTTTATGACATGTTTAAGTTCAGTTTAAGGTGTGTTTAAGGCATGTTTAAGGCGTGTTTAACCCTGTAAGGCCCACTATGAATTATTCTTGAGGCGTGTCCACTCAGAGAGCTTCATTATGGTCACATGATGTTTGCTATAATTCTGTGTACAGCTACAACAACAGCAGTGATTTCAGTAGCAACAACAACAACAAACGGATTTAGCTGAATCAGCTTAGCTCTGAGCCTCGCAGAGAAAAAACACAAATTTTGGATTAACTGATCTGTTCTTAGAGCGGCTGTAATGATCACTGTAATAATAATGCATCAACACAGGGACACAAAACGCAGCTTTGTTTCTTCCTTTTACCAGATTGAGCTTTCACGTTAGTAGGAAACACCTCAGGGCTGCTGAGATTTCACTGCCTTTTATGCATTCTTTTTTTTTTTTAACCTTCTTGGGACGCGATGTAAATATCAAACAGATCTGTAATAAACATTCAACACGTCCTCCTAGAATACCACATCTTAAGAAAAATCCAACCTTTTGTTAAACAAAATAATTCAAATATCATATGAAGGCAAAACATTGACTCACGAACAAACACGAGTGGTTTGCCAATAAGGAGAGAAAAAATCACAAATGAATGCGTTTTGTTTTGAAAATAAGAAAGGTACCTAACAAACAAATACATTATGCTTCAGACAAGAACACAGCATGTTCACAATGAATTAAATAAATTTTTATAATTACAAAACATTCCCTTCAAATACACAAGAAAAAAAATCTTAAACAGAAATCTGTCACGTGACTTTTGACTGAATTTTTTTCCACTTCGCAGATTCCCACGTAAATGTACCATTGTGTACTTGAAGGATATGTTTTTTGTTTTTTTTTGTCATTTAACACAATTCCTTGTTTGTGTAAAACATAATATATGTGTTTGATAGGTACATTTCTTATTTGCAAAACAAAAGGCATTAGTTAATAGGGGTGAGACGATACACTGAATCCTATCAGTGTTTCTAACATATAAAACGCTGCCGCACACAATTATTACCTCATCGTCTCCAAGCACTTTATGAGTTATTCACATTCACTCCGTCACGATTCTAGCGCCATAAGATGAGTCACTGCTGCCAGGAAATGTAGGGAACCTGAAAGCCAACGATCATGTAGTTTGGCCAGATTGGATGGTTTAAAACTCCATTTTACTGGTAGAAATAACCAGGGAGGAGAAATGGTTGTTAAATTTCTGTAATAACAGTAAATGGGGGGATTAAAGGGGAATGTGTGACAGATTTCTGCTCTTTTCACTTTGA
Organism: Gouania willdenowi; assembly: GCF_900634775.1. Taxonomy (NCBI): domain Eukaryota; kingdom Metazoa; phylum Chordata; class Actinopteri; order Blenniiformes; family Gobiesocidae; genus Gouania; species Gouania willdenowi. Next base: position 9,866,742 of record NC_041060.1, on the reverse strand, counting down.
GGAAATGAGTTTTTCTTTTTCACTGATTTTCAATAAAAAATTAAAAAAAACAACGTTAGATTTTCAAACTAAGTGAAATTTTAACAGAGAAATGGCTTATCAGTTTAAAAAAAAGCCCTTTCAGAGAAAAATACAGCAGTAAATCACAATGAAAGCCAGTCATGACGTGTGGAAAAATGTAAATGTGGGTGATTTTAATGACTTTTAAAAACCAAACTGACTATCAAGTCACGTGATTAGTACAGTTTAAAGTGTTCTTTTTGTTGAAAAAATAAAAGAAAGAAAAATCCAAGCAGGCATAAACAAATGCATGAAGAGTTTAAGTTTTATATACTGTATATATTTAATGCATTTTGTTTCGCAAATAAGAAAGGTACCAATCAAACAAATACAACATGCTTCAGAAAGAACACAGCATGTTTGAAAACATAGAAACATTTCTTCAGTTACAAAAAAACATCTTTTAAATACTAAAAAAAAAATGTGAAAAAATTCTTCAACAGAAATCTGTCAGTTGTTTGACGTTTACATCGCATACCAAGAAGGTAAAAAAACACACAAAAGGGAGTCACAACAAGTCTTCTTCAGATGCGTCTGTTGATGGCTTTGATGTGTCCTTGACTTAGGCGTAACAATAATTTTGCTTTTTTGAATAATATAATAATTTGACATATCAAAGGGATCAGCAGATGCCTCTGAAAAAGGCTGACAGCTGACAGTCTAAACATGTCAGGAGATCAAAGTAAATTACCCGAGAAAATAATTTGTCTGAATAAATGAAACCCTAACATATTATTTAAAAAGAACTTTCTCAAATTATTACGCGGAAGTCAAGGAAACATCAATGTGATCATCAGACGCCTCTGAAGAAGACTGGCAGATTTGTTTTGACTCCCTTTTGTGTGTTTTTTTCCTTTCTTGGTATGCAATGTAAATGTCAAATAGCTCCATAAAGAGTGTTGCCACAGCACTCACAAACTAATGTATTTTGTTTTGCAAATAAGAAAGGTACCTATCAAACAAATACAACATGCTTCAGAAAGAACACAGCATGTCTGCAAACAGAGAAACATTTCTTCAGTTACAAAAAAAAACAAAACAAAAAAAAAAAATATGAAAAAATTCTTCAACAGAAATCTGTCAAATTTTTAACCTCACAGATCCCCACGTAATGTAATTTTTTTTAATAGAAAATATTTTTTTGGTTTTTCCGAGTTTTTTTTAATACATACAAGAAATTCAGAAAAAAATAAAAAAATATTTCCTATAGAAACCTAACTTATTAATTCAGCAAAAACAAAAAATAGTTTCCTAAAAAACAGAAAAGCAGGGCAACATTTTTTATTTATTTATTTTTACCTCATAAATTCAGAAAAACCCAAAATACCCAAAAATATTTCCCTTTAAAAAAATTATATCATAAATTCAGAAGAAAAAAAACCATTTTCTACAAAAACAGAAAAAGTGGGCACAATTTTTTTTAATTAACTTATTTTTATCTCGTCAATTCAGAAAAACCTAAACTTTTTTTTTCTTCCGTGAATGCAAAACGCTTCTGTAGAAGTAACTTTTCTCTGCCAGTGTGTGCTTTTAAATGAAATAATCCAATTTAAAATGGATAAACAAAACCAGCATCAAGCATCTGCCTCTTCTCTGCACATCAATCAACAGAATTAACATTTAAACACTTCACGCTGGGATCCAGCAAAGCATTTCACCACCTGTGACCTTCAACAGTAAAAGGACAAAATGATTTTTCTCACATGAAAAAAATACTTATAAAAGCTTTATTTTCCCATTTTCTGTGGTAATAAAATATCAATTGGGCTGAAAATATTTGCTTCTTATGAAGGCTTTTAAACTAAGTGACGCAAATGTTCATCGGCTCAGATTAGAAACATCATCTCTAATGCTTTATATTCCGCTTGATTCTGTTTTAATACCAATGTCATTCAACACAGCACTTGTGAATCAGACCTAATTCCATCTAAACACGTAGTAATAATAATAATAATGATAATAATTCACTCCCTGAGCAGATAAACATATTTAGAGATGAAGAGGAAATCTTTTCTCAGGAAACTAACATGTTGTTTTTCCTGGAAAGCTGCACTCGGTTGGAATGTTTCTGACATTTCTGCTCTTTAATTCCAGAAGGTTTGTTTCGGTTTTCCCTAAGGAAATGTACTTTGATCTTCTGATATTTTTTGTAATTGAAGAAATGTTTCTTTGTCAGCAAACATTTCTGTTATTTTCTGAAAGATGATGTATTTATTTGATAGGTACCTTTCTTATTTGCAAAACAAAATGCATTAGTTTGTGAATGCTGTGGCATTCTGGAGTTCAAGAATTGATGCATTAAAACATGTTGAACACTTTTTATGGAGCTATTTGACATTTACATTGCATACCAAGAAGGGAAAAACACACACAAAAGGGAGTCAAAACAAATCTGCCAGTCTTCTTCAGAGGCGTCTCATGATCGCGTTTTTGTGTCCTTGACGTCCGCGTAATAATTCCAGAAAGTTATTTTTGAATAATATGTTCAGGTTTCATTTATTCAGACTTTTTTTCTCGGAAAATTTACTTTGATCTCCTGACATGTTTCGATTGTCAACTGTCAGTCTTCTACAGAGGCGTTCGCTGATCGCTTTGATGTGTCCTTGACTTCTGTGTAATTATTATATTATTCAAAAAGAAAACAAAAATTTCTTTCTGGAATTATTATTACGCGGAAGTCAAGGACACATCAAAGCCATCAGCAGACACCTCTGAAAAAGACTGGCAGACTCCCTTTTGTGTGTGTTTTTTACCTCCTTGGTATGCCATGTAATTGTCAAACGGCTCAATAAGTGTTCAACATGTCCTCCTTGAACTCCAGAATGCCACTGTATTCACAAACCGATGCATTTTGTTTTGCAAATAAGAAAGGTACCTATCAAAAAAATACATCATGCTTCACCAAACAACACAGCATGTTTGCAGACAAAGAAATATTTCTTCAATTACAAAAAAATATCCTTTAAATGCAAAAAAAAAAAATCCTTCATGTACAAAAGATTTAAAAAAAAAAAATTGTCATTGAAGACGTTTCCTTGAATGAGTAAAAAATGCTGCATTTTTTTTTTTATAGGTTCAGTTCTTATTTGCATTGGCTTGCAAAAACGTCACAATGTTTAAAAATGCAGTTGGAAAAGTAACCTCATTTTATTTTATACTGTGATTATTTTTTTAAACTCAAAAGTAATAGATATATTTAAAACTAAACTAAACAAAAAAAACCTCATGTCAGGAGATGAAAGTAAATTTTCTTTATTTTTAGGCTCAAAAAAACAAACCAAGGAAACAATTAAGCATTTTTTTTTACATTAACAGTGTCATGATTTCCTTAACTATCCCAAACAGTTAAAAAAAACAAAAAAACAAATCATTATAAGGCTGCAAATCTTTATTTCTGTTCGATCATTTGCTTTGAGTGTTTGTGAACAGCTTGGACGAAGGCTCCCACGTGTTCTGGGTCCATGTCGGGGTAGAGGCCGTGGCCCAGGTTGGCGATGTAGCCTCTGGTGCCGAAACCCTCCAACATTTTGTGAACGATGTCCGAGATTCTTTCCTGTGGAATGAAACAATCGCAACACGTGAGGACAAGTGTCTCATTTCATGTGTTATTAATTCTCAATGGTTAGATTAGTGTTGATCCTGCTAAAGTGCTTCATTTTAACCCTCCTATTATCCTCAAATATGACGAACACATTTTACCTTTGGGGTCAATCTGACCCCAGGGATATCAGATATATATCAACTCTGCACCTGTAGGTGTGGGGATGTAAACACAGAAGCTGCTGTACAAAATCTAAATAGCGCAATAAAAACTGATAATGGGAAACACCCAAATTTTAAAAAAAACTCTCAAAATCGCAAAAAACTTTTTACGCTTACATGAAAAGGTATTTCAGACGTTTCGATGAATTGAAATGTGTCGTAAAAGCACCATGGAAACACTTTTTCCACAAATACACGTCACAGAACATGACGTACCTGGTCACATGACCACTTCTCTAAACATGACGTGGTACTGTATGTGTAGACAGAAGAGAGCAGGACATTTCTTAGCATTATATTTAAAAAAAAATATTACTGCCACATTAGACATGAAACAACAAAAGAATACAAAGTGTTTGGAGCGTCCGTCTTCCTGCGTTGAGGTCTCTTTAATGGAAACAAGCTCAAAACACAGTTATACTTTGTCGACATTTAGAAATATCGCTTTTATTTTGCTCAAATCTGTAATGGAAACCCGGCTTAGTGACACGTTTTACACAACTAAAACAGCTTGGGGTCAAAATGACCCCAGAGGAACACCAATGCGTTCAATATGTGGTCAGCACGTTCAAAAAATATCATCATGATAATTTTATGTTTAATCAATTGGAAAAGTCATGAAATATGAAGCAAAAAAATAGAAATAAAGTCAACTATTATTTTTGAATGATAAATATTGAATGGGGTCAAATTGACCCCAAAAATAATAGGAAGGTTAAACAACAGAACGTGTTACCTTTGGGGCGTAGAGAGCACAAGGGTCCATGTTTCCCTGCAGGCTGACCTTCCCTCCTGTGCGCTCCCTCAACACAAACACACTAATAGTTAATAATCACACAACAGGTGAAGCATTAGACAAGTGGAGCAGGAAACGTTTAAACCAGAAGGGAAACAGGAAACAGGAAGCATCAGCAAATGCTTAACCTGATGCTGCAAAATGTGACTCAACTGATATATTTTTTGTTTTTGTTTAAGGAATAGAGGTTTAAAAGGTGGGTCACGACAAACAATTTAATGTCATAACTCCTTTCTGAGATCCTTAACACTAAACAAAACACCTGCACACAAAGAAAGTAATCATGAGAATGTAAAAATGGGGCAAAAATGACAAAAAGCATTAAATTATTAGACTGCATTAGAACAAAATGTAACTAAAGTGCAAAAATAATACATTTCCTTTTTGGTTTTCTTAAGCTTTTTTTTTTTTTTGCCACAGATTGCAAAAAATGTTCCTTTATTTCCTGTATTTCTGACTAGTTCACTATTAGTCATTAACTAACACTTTTAAATGTGGTTTTAATGCAGGTGATTAGTTTAATTTCATTTAACTTCATGAAATATGTTAGTTGCATTATGAAACGTGATGTTACTTGTTAGTTTATTTCATATGCACACTGAATTTCCTGTTTTTTTTATTTACTGCAATTTGTTTTTCATGCAGGTAATTAGTTTTTTGATTTATTTTTTATTATTAAATCTTGTTCCATTAGTTAAATACATTTGAAAATGTGTTATTTGTCAGGATTATGTGGAGAATCACTGGGTTAGCTGCATGCTTTTCTGCTGTCTCACTGTAAACTAATGATTCTTTATGATGTGGTCACATGGTGCAGCACAGACACAGGGAGTCTGACTTGGTTGAACGTTAACAGAACTCATCGCCAGGCATGTTGATTGTGTTACCGAGCAGAACGTGGGTCAATAGTCCAGTCCAGTCCAACCACCTCATAATGAGACTGGGACAGATCCTCCACGCCGTAGTGAGCGTCTTTAGCAAACACAATCTGAAACACACACACACACACACGTGTTTATTTTATTTACTCAACATTTTTGTCGACAATATGACCAATTTAAAAATAAAAAAATAAAAAAAATATATATATATAAATGTGAACAAAAACTAAATCCTACGACGGTGTATTATGGCCACATTAAAATGAAAAGAAATCTGAACACTACCAGATTAAAATTGTAATATTTTGAGAATAAAGTCACGATTTCATTAGATTAAAGTCATAATTTTATGAAAATAAAGCCGTATTTAAAAAAATAAATAAATAATGGTATAGCGCTCAGAATTCCCAGTTGCAGTGAATGCAACGTATGTTTGAAACCCAATAAAGAGAAATACAGGTATAATCTCACTAAATGCTCCACATTCTTTATAAAACACACGAGTGACCGGTTTATATTTCATTTTATTTACTTTATTCTCGAAACACTGCAACTTTAATCTTGGAATATTATGATTTTAATCTATGATTTTCATCATCTAATATTATGATTTTAATATTATGAAATTATGATTTTATTAAGATACGACTTTATTCTCATAGAATTACAGTTTTATTCTCAAAATATTGCAACTTTAATCTTGTAAAATTGCGGTTTTGTTAAGATACAACTTCATTCTCATACAATTACAACTTTATTATGACTTTAATCTTTTTTTTTATTTTATTTAATGTGGCCCTAATCCTGTGGTCCTGATATCTAAATATATTTTTCATTATATTTTTGTCAACTAATAAAATCTAAACTATAATGTTCACATGTGACCGACTCCAATCAGAATGAAGTTTCTTTTTTGGTCGGTTGGTTTGTTACATGGAAGAAGCCTTAATACCATTATTACACATCAGGTTGATAAAAATACAACTCTTATACTTTTTATTTTAACTATAACTGATATAATGACTAAAGTTTCACTTAAACTTAGTTGCATTTTAGTTAAAAAACTAAAAGTAAAAGTGTCAAAATTAACACAGACAAAAATGTGGAAAAGAGAAACAGTTGCTAAAAGTGATTCTTTGGTAAAATGCTGCCACCTGCTGGTGATACAATAAATCGTCCCCATTAAAGGATCAAACATACAGATAAATATATAACTTATTGCAACAATATCCAAATGATTAACAAATCTAAAAACAAAAATAAACTAAGTGAATGAATAGATTTCCTAGAGAGAATAAATAAAGTGGCTGTAGTTAAACAGGCTGATTAAAGAGTGGCTGTTTATGCGTCGTCTCATTAAACATTTATTTGCAGAGGGAAAAGAGATTTAGTGGTTTAAAGGTCCAACCTGTTCTAATGATGGTGCAGTGGATGAAGCAGTCATGATTAAAGGTCAATAAATTACAGCCAGAGGATCAACGTGTGAAAATGGACTTTTAGGAAACCTTGTTACAGCCTGAAATCTAACAACCACCAGAATAGTTCTAAAAAATAAAAGTGATAAAACCTAAAATTTTACAACTGATTAATAATGCAATAAAAGTGCTTTGCCCAGAATGTAGAATTAATCATTTATGAATTAAAAGGATTTATTGTTTCAATGTATTGAGTAGTATCATACACAAATGAGTACATATATATATATATATATATATATATTTATATTATATATTATCATATCGATCCAAAAAAATGTCCAAATCAAAACGTTTAATTAATTTAATTAAATTAATTAATTCAAACATTTAATAGAACGTAAACACCCAGTCACAAGGTGTCAGTGAACAACATCAGACCTTTTTAAACTAACTCACTGCATTTTAGCTCGGAAGTTCATTTCACTTTATTTTCATAAAACATACTGGGAACTTTTATAGATGTGGTTACTTTAAATATTTATGTATATATTTAAGAACTTAACAAAATCAGAATCTGTTGTAGAAGCAAAAGTTAAACTTTTTAGAAAAATGTAATGATAAAAATACCACTTATTTTTGATATCGGTACTTGATATACAGTTACCATTTACTTGTTCTCGCAAGTTTAAAAAAATGGAATAAATTATATTTAATCCCATTTTGTACTTGTAAAAGTGAAATTTGTAATTACTGATATTGTGATGTATATATTGTGATATATATCGTATCAGAACTCAAATACTGTGAAACGTATCGTATTGCACATCTCTAATATATATATATATATATATATATATATATATTAGAGTCTTTGATATTTTTGGAAACTTTTTTCCTCACTTTCATACATATACTGTATAAAAAGGCAAAAAGTGTTCATGTTTTGGGCTCAGCATCTTGTTACATTACTGACCAGTTATTACATTTTGGGTTTTATATAAAAAAGAAGAAGAAAAAAAGGTCGTTACATATCAGGCTGTAACAAAGTCGTTGTACAGATCATTCCTCACATTTTCCTACTCATAAAAAAGCCTTAATTGATGAAAAAAACATTGAGGTAAAATGTATTATCTTGTACTTTATGAAAAGCCATTTTAACAGGTTTTTTTTTCTTCAGCGTGTCTCACCATGGGCACGTCCTGTCCATCCTCCTTCAGCTTGTCTTTGACTCTCCGAGCGATGTCCCTCAGGTACAGCAGAGAGAACTCTTTAAACTCTGCAGGTCCCAGAATCCCAGCGTGAGACTCAAACACCTGCAGAGCCTGGATGGCAAAGAGAAATCAAAGGAAAGAGCTTTCATTCAAATTACCTGGAATAAAAAAATAATAGAAAACACCATCCATGGAGGTGGAATGCTGAGAAAAACACTTGATTTTTTATGATACAGAGAAAGAAAATGGAGAAGTGAAGCTAACCTGTGCTCCAGCAGCCACCTGTCCCAGCAGGTATTCCACGATCACATCCGTTAGCATCCTCAGTAGCATGTGGCTAGCCTCTGGATGCTGGTACAGCCAACGCTTGGCCTTAGAGTGAGTGTTGGAGCCTCCGCCTTCGATCATGTAGGACATGAGCGTCCACTGTAGAGGAACATGTGATCACATCTATCTATACGCAGACACACGTATCATCAACGTTAGGGATGGTCGCTAACCGGAGCTCCAGTGAAGCCGATCAGCGGTACTTTTCCCTCCAGCTTGTGTCGGGTCAGAGTGATGGCTCTGAACACGTAGCCCAGCTCTGTGTTTACGTCCACTTTGACCCTCAGCCTCTGCAGGTCCTCGGGATCCTTCAGAGGATCCGGGAATGTCGGCCCTTTGCCTGGAACCATTTGCACATCCATTCCCATGGCCTAGAGGAAGAAGCACTTTGTTAGGATACTAATAAACACAGAGGACAGTCAAGCATCAGAATATGGGTCGCATACGAGTCCAAACTTAGATTCAATCACTAATAAATGTAAGTAGGGGTGTCCCCATCCGATATTGATATCAGTCCAATATCAGCTAGAAAACAAATATCGGATTTTATCGGACTGCATCTAAAATCTCTGATATAAGTGCACCAATAATCATTTTCCGCTCCAGCACTTCTATCCATAAGTGATTCCAGTTCACTTATCGACCTGTCCATCTTGTGCACTTCCTTCAAATTTGTAAATTGAATTAAAATAATAGCTTAATAAAAATAATCATGGACCTGGTTAGTGAATGGTGTAACTCATAAATGTACCTTTTCAAAGTGAGAACTCACACTGTAATTTTCACACTGAATTGTTTGCACTTTAAAAGTATAATTTGTCTTTATTTGGTTTATTTAGGTTATTTTTCATGGTTTTATAATTTATTTTATTCAACTGTAGAATACTGTAGATATTATGTTGAAGGTTAACATGTATGTAACCAATTGGTTAATAATAAATGGGTCAGTTTTTCTCATACCTACTATTGCTGACTATTGTTCTCTGAGTAACATCACTTGATCAAACCTTTTCTAACAATCCACACTACAAAATAAGTAATACAAGTATCTATGATCAGTGCTGATATTGTATCGGATCGGTATCGGCCAATACTCAAGTTGCAGTATCGGCTCGGGACATCCCTAAATGTAAGATTGAACATTTTTCAGTAACGAGTATAAAAACAGAAAGTCTGACCTGTGGGACGACCAGGATGTCTGAGAAGATGATGGCAGCATCGAAGGAAAATCGTCTTAAAGGCTGATCAGGAAAAAGTATAAAAAAATATTTTCATTAAAGGGTAGCTGTAGTGAAAATGTATCCAACAAAAAATGGGTTTAATCTATGTCCAATAAACAACATATGTGCACCGTTTTATACAAAAAAAAAACACATTAAAAGGACTTATTAGAACGATTTTATACTTCGGGGCATAAACTATGAAAAGTGGCCATTTTGGACAGGATATGACACACTTTAGTTGATCGGCCCGGCCTGTCGCTTTAAAGAAATGGTGCATTGTGGGAGATGTAGTTTTTTCTGTTATCTTTTGGTGTGAAGCAGCCATGTGCATCCTCTCCATGACCTTTCTCACCAACTACCTGCTTCTTGTGTGCCTCCCTACACCCACTCAGCATGCAGAATTAGCTGCTGTTAGCAGCAGAAACGGGCCATGGCTGAGTAGTTAGGTGTTGGAAGTGCACAAATATGAAACATGAAAGGATATGTGACGGGGTGATGTGCCAGTACCTCCAAGGATCAGAACCTGACCGTGCCCTAAAGAAAAAGTAAGTTCTCCTGACAGTTCATCATGAGCCACCAGGAAATAAGAGGGAACAAACTGGTGGGGTGTGATTAATGTCCCCTGTAAGCAGAAACGTAGTAGTGCTCTGAACAAAGACGTTAAGCTTTGCATGCAGATTCCTCTCATAGCAGCTCGCCTTGAAGCGATCATTGTATCCGGAAAAGTTTTAGGAGTCTATCTCGTATTGATAGTATGGAGCATTATTTGGCTTAGAGACACAAAAGAAATGTTTCTGTGGGGTTTTTTCTCTTGTTGTTATAGCAACTAGAGCTGGGCAATATATCGTGATTCAAGATACATCGAGTTTTCTATTTTGACGATATAGGAAATGACAATATCGCCTATTTCGAGATGCATCTATATATACAGTATTTTTTTTTATTTGTTTTTATTCATACAATTACAAGTATTTACTATTATTCGTAGAGTTTACAATTTTTCCAAATTTCTGAGATATATATTTTATAGCTCATTTTGTATTAAAATACTCATTTTAGGAGTCCTAACCCAGACCTTCCCCTAAACAAGCAACACTACAGAACTCACTCACACGTGCTGTCCCTTATAGGGAAAAAAACCCTAAAAATGGCACATATTGTGCTGCTGTTTGTTAATTTTTCATCAGCAAATTTAACTCAGAATTGGTTTCCTGGTGAGACTTTATTGAGTTAAAAATATTGAGATTAATATTGTATATTGTCATTTTGAGAAAAAAATAATGAGATGAGTTTTGGTCCATATCACCCAGCCCTAATAGCAACCATGAGCTTTACTCCCCAATGTATAAAGTCTTACTACAAAAGTCCTTTAAATGTGCACATATTTAGTTTATTAGTAATACATTGAACAAATGTTATCTTATATACGGTACATTTCCACTACAAGTACCCTTTAAAAGTCTTTTGTAATCATTTAAAGAAGGTGTATCATTAATTCCAGCCTCTCCGTCATTGACTGAATGGATCTAATGTGAGGTTTTACCTGTAGTGTGAGCTCACAGCAGGCCTCGGGGGATCGACAGGTCTCAAAGAAGTCCTTACCCGCTCTGGACTCACGAAACTCTGCAGTAAGAGACACAACATGCCACTATTTCAACTTCCTGTAGATCATGGCCGTCCAATTTCGGTCAAAAGTTGGCCCGCAAACCATGCGTTTTGGCCCACTGCCCATATTTGAAATAGTTTTTTTTAATTTTTTTTTGATATTTTTCAAAATAATGTGTAACATAGTACAGTGATTTATAAGAAAAAAATCTAAAACTTCCTGTAAAGCGACTGAGTTTTCTTTGTAAAGCGCTATGTAAAACTGATTAATTAACTGTTACTAAAGCTACATTATTTTTCTCGAGTTTTTATGGATTTTTCAAAGCAGGGACAATGTAGCGTTTTGATCGTGTAGGCGGGGTATGTTGTGTCCCATTTTGTTGAATTTGTATTGGGACTAAATGTCTTTGAAGACATTTAGACGTTTCATAATTTTATGCCATGAAACACAATAAAGAAAAGTGTTCTTCAATTTCAAAACTACTTTTAAGTGTTTATTTGGCACAGTTTTGTCATATTTACTTTCATGCACTGGAACATGAATGTTTAATTTTGGCCCGCGGCCCTCGACTGCGATTACATTTTGGCCCTCCAATGAAAATAGTCTGGGCAACCCTGCTTTAGATTATTAAATATTAGGGGTTTGTATTGCCCGGCATCTGGCGATACGATTCATATCCCGATACAAAGGTAACGATACGATACGATATATCCCAATATTAAAGTATAAGGTGATTAAGAAACAACTAATGTGTAAATGTGTACACCTTCATGTGAACATTATGTATGAAATATATTTTATTGGCATACTTAAAAATAAAAACAAACAATCTGCCTGTGGCTTTTAAACCAACTTTGACTTTAGTGCAACTTAACTGAGTTACAATGTCTAGAACAACAAATAAATAGAGAAAGTTAGTATTTTCTTTTTAGATTTTATTGAAAAAACACAAGCTGGTCAACAAGCCCAGGTGTTACAATGTCTCCTGCAGTGGAAAAGACTTTCCTGGTCAAATAAAGGTAAAAATAAATAAATAAAATCAATATGGATGCGTTTTGAATCGATCCGAGAATCGCGCAACGTAATATCGCGATTAGGGATGTAAAGATTAATCGTGAGGCAGTTAAAAATCCATTCAAATGTGTCACAGTTCACAACGATACTCTGAAATTGAATCGCAGTACTTTTTATTTAATAACAGCAAAGGGCGCTATCTATTTAGAAAATTAAAGTCAGGACGCACCACCGTGTTTTAAATGAGAAGTGTGGAAGCATTTTGGCTTCCCCAAGACAAAATGAAAGAGGTGAGAAAGAAAGAACATGTGAAATCCAAGCTAAGAGGGAGAGAGAATGAAAGCCATAGTTTGTTTATTTTCATTATTTCTTTGATATGGGATTTGTTTTAAAGTCCAAGGCACAAAACACATTTTCAGTTGCACTTTGAAAAAGTAAATTAACTATTGTGCAGTTTTGCATAGTTTACTGTAGAGCCAGAATTTAAATTAATAGGCTTCTTCTTCATTTGTACTATTTATTTATTGATTTCATTCAGGATTTATTTTTAATTAAATTGCATTGTTTTGCATAGTTTATCAAGGGATTCTTTTGACAATGAAAGATAAAAGAAAATAGAACTGGATTTTTTTTATATCCAAAGAAAAAAATAAATAATACGTTTTCAGTCATCATTTGTCTCCAGTCTCATTTTGTAAAATAAATCGTGAACCCAGTATCGTGAATCGAATCCTATCGGGAGTTGAGTGAATAGTTACATCCCTAATTGCCAAATCAACACCCCTATTAGTTATTGTTCTGGGAGTTTTTTTTATTTTTATTTTGTTCAATGGCTCCCCAACATTTTTAGTGCCTTGTTGGCTTTTTTTTTTGGATGAAATTCATTGTCATTGGACTAAAAACACAGACACACTGCTCAGTATTCTCTCACCTGGTAAATATCTTCCTGCTTGTCTCATGCACCACACCGGCACATGCTGGGTTTCTTCTCCTCGCGCCGCTCGTAGGAATGTGTCATTTTTTAGTTGAGGAAAGTCTTTGGGGCTACGAGCAAAACACAACAGCAATGAATTCACTTTTCTTTTCTTTTTTCCATCAATCACGCTTTGCATGGCTGATAGTTTGAAACAGTGAGGATAGATTTGGACGATACAATGGCATGCCTGAGTTATCTTAAATATAGGCACTGCTCCGCCTCTTTTCCCTGCAATCATGTCACGTATCGAACAGAGAAGCTGTCCCTGACTCACAGATTAAGTCTGTGGTCTTATCATCCCCCTGCAGGGGTGAAGACGGTTTGAATGGACAACACAGCCTGACTTTTACTGGAAAGAAACTATTTCAGTTTAAAATAATGCTTTTTTCTTTTTAATTGAAGAAAAACTGATACTTTCAAATGCTACATGATGTTTCCCAAGCCACTGTAAAGCCCATTGTATATGTGAGATATGCCAGCTATCATATAATACAATTTTCCCAATCTTATTTTATTTATGAATTAATAATTACGGAGCTTCCTACATATAATTTCTGTATTTTAAATAAACAAATAAAAAATATCTGAGAATCAAATACAAAGTATTATTATTTACCACATATTAAAAATGTGAATAAAATGAAGAGAAAAAAAGGATAAGGGCTAAAAACCTTTATTTTTTTATTTTTAAATAATAATACAGTTTTCTTTTTTCTTTTTTTTTTTTTGGTTCATGTTTTTGTACAGGGCTTTTATACTGCCTTATGTTATTCTGTGTTCAGGTCATGATAACCTTTTTTTTTTAGTGTGTTATAAAACGTATGTACGCTGTGTGTGTTACTGTTTTAACTTTTTTTTTTTTTAATTATTAGTTTTAAATAAGTTATGCTCAAAAAGCGAAGTCCTGGTTCATTCAGATAAAGAGACAAATTTGAAAGTTAAAAGAAATAACTTAAACTAGTATTTCCTTATTGTGTGAAAAACATTCATATCAATTTTAATAGACAGAAAATACCTTCTTTGTGCTTGAAATATGAGCAGAATTAATCAGTAGGTTCACATATTACATTATAAACACTAATATATAATTAACCAACTGACTTTAACAACACATTAGATGTAAAAAAAAATATATATGAAAATTGTGCGTGTGTTTTTTAAAAGAGGTTTCGTAATAGAAAATGAAGCAGAAACACATAAGATAACAGTGCGTGATATATGCGCACATGCGCTTATTAAACGCTTATACAACATTATCAAACGGCTTTCATATCGTAGCTGCATCGATCGTTAGCGGCAAAAAAGTCACTTATTATCCGCTCAGTAATTGTTACTCACAGGATAAAGTCGCTCTTACTCATCTCGGCAGGCTGGAAACACGATGATTAAAGCACTTTGTGTGTGTTTATGTGTGACTTCACCTGCAGCTTCTACTGCTGTCATTTAAAGGAAGTCTCACTGAGGGGCGCGGCCATATTGGAAGACCACGTGACCACAACAGGAAACGTGCTGAAACTTCAAAATAAAGAGAGGGCTGCCAAATGGAGCCAAAACAAAGCAAATCAACGCCACTTTCAAATCGAAATAACCAAGTATTTTCACACAATTGAAACCACTGCAAACAATAAGGCCATAAATATTTACAAAACATTCAAGAAATAGATCAACACGGGCACATAAGCCATCCCTTATGATTATTTCGTTTATTATTCTTTTGTTGTCTGTACCTTTTATTGTCTTAATATTCCTTTGTAGTTGTATGTTCATTTCTGTGTTACATTGGGTTGTATTTTACTTAAATGATAAATAAATGAAAATAAAGAGAAGGCTGTTTTTTTTTTGGGGATCATGGTAAACTCTCCAATATTATCTAATAACTTAGTGGCTTAGTTACTGTGAATTAAATGTGGTTTAATTTCTTGGAATATTTGCTTTATGTATGAAAACCTGTCAGAGTATATTGATATTTGTTGACAAGGAATTCATGATGTGTATTGTTCATTTTGAATTCATCCAAAATGCAAAAGGCTGTTTCCACCACACAAAAAAAATTCTATGGCAAGTCATAATTATGAGTTAGTAAAGTCATACTTATGAGACAGAAAGTCATAATTATAAGAAAGAAAGTCATGATTCCGAGAAAACATACGGAAATGTGACAGAATAATTTTGCATTAGACTTATTTATGTACTTCCGCTTTTTTCTACACTATGTACCATGTCTTGAATTCTAAAAACTGAATACACAACTAAATAATGCATTTAGAATTAATTTTTATTCAAAGTGTAATTAAAAATGGATAACAGTCAGTGTCAGTATAGACTGCTGCAAATACTCAGTTTGTATCTCATAATTATAACTTTCTATCTCATAATTATGACTTTTTATTTCATAAATATGACTTTACTAACTCATAATTCTGAAGTTGCCGTGGTGATTTTTATTTATCTTTTTAGTGGCGTAAACAGGCTTCCATATGAATGTGGAAAAGGGAAGGGAAAAACACAGCCACAACAGTAGCAAAATATCAAAACATTATAATTGAAGAAGAAGAAGAAGAAGAAGAAGAAGAAGAAGAAGAAGAAGAAGAAGAAGAAGAAGAAGAAGAAAAACCCATAAAATAAAGAAAAAAAACCTTTACAAAAGGTTGTATTAAACATAATCTTTATGATCCAATCCATTGAGAAGATATCTCACTGAAAGTTGGTAAGCAACTCATGGTAAATACTTTTATCTGCATGTAATATGTAGCAGTTCTTTACGAAATGAGCACAAGTTCAGAAAAGTTATGTATGTACAGTCAGAGTATGTGTTTATTCATTCTTGCATACTGTACCTCTGAAAACACTTAGATGAGCTGCAAAAAACAGCCAGTGTTTACCCATAAATGACAATTTCAGCATCTTTTAAGCGGTTCAATGATACGATATGCAAAATATATTATGTGTACAAAACATATCATGAAAGACAACATCATTCATTTGAATTTGTTTGAAGTATAAAGTCCATCTGCCATCTTTCCTCCTACATCTGTTGCTGGTACTGTCCCTCAGAGGCAGTGTAAAAGTCATCCAGAATGCTCTGCATGTATTCAAAGGTGGGCCGGTCCTCAGGTCGGTCCTTCCAGCAGGACAACATGATCTCATACAGCTTTGAGGGACATGTGTCTGGCCGAGGCATTCTGTAGCCATTCTGCACCGAGGATATCACCTCTCCTTTGGTCAAACCTGGAAACAACGCAACAATGCTTTTACGATAAAAACCAAAACTCACGAACTCAAACTGCTATATTACTATATATTCTACAATAACATCATTTATCCTGTTTAATAATGACAAAATGAGAGGTCAGCCTGTTTACCAGGATAAGGGATTCTTCCGTAAGTGATGATTTCATAGAGCAAAACTCCAAACGACCACATGTCTGACTTGATGGTGAAAGTGCCGTAGTTAATGGCCTCTGGAGCCGTCCATTTAATAGGGAATTTAGCACCTGCCGGAAAAAAAAGGACAACAATTTTGGTTAATTTGTGGACGCTAAAGATGCACCAGCTAATGTGTGGTATTAGAACCGTTAGCTACAGTGTGAACGTTTCTCCTTTTCAACCAAAACCGGATGAAAAATTCAAGAAAAATAGAAAATATTCTCTTTAGTGTTTACTATTTTAAAGATTATTAGAGAGTGCTAGAGCTTGATGCTAACAGCTAGCTTCGAGTTGTTATGTGTTGTCTTTCTCCGGTGAGAATGACCCAATGAAGTGAAACCAAAATAGAACTCCTCAAATAAAAAAATAAAAAATGGACTACATTTGCAACTACCGGTAACTGTAATGAGTGTGTATTTGTTTGACTTTGAGAGTGACCCAATTTCAACACATGCACTCTTAAACACTGACTACCTTCTCTGGCTTTGTACTCGTCCTCTTCTATTACTCTTGCCAAGCCGAAATCTGCTATTTTGCAGAGCAGACTCTCAGACACCAGGACGTTAGCTGCCCTCAGGTCTCTGTGAATGTAATTCTTCTTTTCTATGTACACCATGCCTTCTGCTATCTGCAACAGAAGCAAACACTCATCTGCTAGTGCAATACCAAGCTATTATAAAAGGTCAAAGTTGAGACGTGCAATTAGATTTTCTATTTATAAGAAAAAAGGTCAATAAATGATTCTACAATTTCATTTAAAAAAAAATAAAAAAAAGTATTTAAGTTATATACCAGACATAGACAACTCATGTCTGGTGGCCACATATGGCCCTTGGTCTAATTTTGTTGGGCCCCCCAAAACAAATCCCCAAAAATTGTATTTCAAGAAGTTAGAAGGAATATAAAGCCTAACATAATACACAAAATAACTGCACAATAAATGCACAAAAACACACAAAAAATTCCAAAATGACTTGTGAAACACCAAATGACAGGAAAATACAGAAAACAACAACCAAAATACAGAAAGTGACCCCAAAAACGCGGAAATCGACAACATAAATGCAGAAAATGACAAAAAAAAAATACACAAAATTACAACAAGATTACACAAAGTGACTAAAACTGACAAAACCACAGATAAAGACAAAAAAAAAAGATTACCCCCCCCGTTGCCCATCTCTGTTATATACTATAATATGAAATGCATATTTTTATGATTGTCCTTTCTTTAACGTTTTGGGTATTTTTTTGCTTAGTTTTTCAGTTAAGATAAGAGTGAGCAGTGAGTTCACTAAAATGATTGATATGAAAACCACCTGTGCTGAGAAGTCGATGAGCTTAGGGAGTTGTAGTCTGCATCCTGAGTCAGTCTTTAAGAAGTCTAGAAGGCTTCCTGGACATTGAAACAAGAAAGAAAACATCTGCACTTTAAAAGGCACTGAGGCATTCAGTCAAGACGTGAGCGCATCTTAACGTGAACTTTACCATTTGCCATGAATTCAGTGACGATATAGATGGGCTCTGATTCAGTGACCACAGCGTAGAGCCGCACCAGCCTATTATGCTGCAAGGTCCGCATCACGTTGGCTTCCTCCATGAAAGCTTCTACTGTCATGGTTCCTGCCTTCAGAGTTTTCACTGCTACTTTATTTTTATTATTGTAGTACGCTGAGCATGCAAGGAGAGGGAAGAAGTGTTATTTCATTTCAATGGGGGTCATTATCAGATTTAAAGTGAGCAATAACTAGCAGAAGGTCAATCGTAGACAGAAACCTACTTCTAGAAATCCTAAAGGTGATTTTAATGTTATTGCATGAAGGATTATTAAACTGTTGGAAGATGTGGAGAATAATTATTCTTTGGTTGACCTGGAGCCTGTGAAGTTGTTGGGTGGAAAGAGGCGGATTTGGTGATGATCCGGCCAGCAAGGTGACAAGGCTGTGGACGAGTGTGGCGGTGGTTTGGGGAGTGAGGGAGGGGCGGAGAGGAGTGATGGAGCGAAGGTGGAAATAAGCAGACCGGGTGATGTTATTGATACAGGATTGGAATGATTGCGTATGTCAAGGATGACACCCAGACTCTTGAGCTGAGGGGAGGGGTAAACTGAGGTACCATCAATGCAAAGTGAGAAGTTGTTGACTTTGGAAAGAGTGGACTTGGTGCCGATTAGAATAAATTTGGTTTTGTTACTGTTTAATTTAAGAAAGTTTATCATGAACCATGATTTTATTTCAGAGGCAGAAAGTGTGGGAGGGTGGTGGGAGAGAGGAATTGGGTTTGCAGCAGAGGTAGAGCTGGGTGTCATCAGCGTAACAGTGGAAAGGGATATGGAATTTGCGGAGTATATGGCCAAGGGGGAGGAGGTATAGGTGATGAAAAGGAGGGGCCCCAGAGCAGAGCCCTGGGACACACCTGTGGTGATTCGGAAGGGATCAGGTGTGAATGACTTGAGCTGAACAATCTGAGTGCAACCTGTGAGGTAGGAGTGGAAGCACTGAAGCGCGTGTGTGAGTGATGCCAATGGAGGAAAGTCTACTGAGCAAGATGGGGTGTCAGATGGTGTCAAGGACCTCCACAAGTGTGCGTTTAAAGTCCTTCTGATGACATTTGCAGCTCCTAAATCATCTCTTGTTGTTACTCATGAAATACTCTTTCGTTGAGCTGTCTTTGTCATTTGGGTGGAGCGTCTGTCAACTCACTCACCCATCCAGACTTCTCCAAACTGCCCTGCTCCAAGCTTTGTCACCATCCTAATAGACTCTTTGGAAATCTCCCAGGCGTTTTTATCCCAGGGCTTCTGAGCTTCTGGTTTGACACATGGACGTTCCAGTTTACGACACAGGCCATCTGCTTTGTCTGCAGGACAAAGAAACACACATAGAAAGAAGAATCTTGCGTCAACCCTCCTCGTTTCCTACTTAAGATAACATATTCTACAATCAGTGGTTCACAAAAGTTCTGACTCCAACATTTTGCTCAGAATTCTGTGAAACAACAACTATAGAACATAATGATGGAATGAATGAGTGAAACATATTTTAAAGAATCTCATTTTGTAAGTGGAATAAAACTGTATTTAGTCCCTCCGTAATAAATCTATTTCTATATTTTTTTTTTCATTGCCTGTCACTCCCTCATGATGTGGAACCAAGACTGATCCTTGTATTTTCAGTTCTAATCAAGATCAATTCTGTCATTATTTTGTGTGTTTCTGGTGTCATTTTGTGTGTTTTGTCGTTGTTTGTCTGATCTTTTTATTATTTAGTATATTTTCTCTTATTTTCTGTGTTTTTGTGTGTTTCTCTTTCATTTTTGTGTATTTTGTAGTGATCTTGTGTATATTTTTTTAAAATCTCATTTAGTGTGTCTTTGTTGTCGTTTTGTGTGTTACTGGTAATAACATTTTTCTCTCTTAGTGCGTGAGTTTTTGGTCATTTTGTGTATTTTGTTGTTGTTTGTCTGTTGTTTTCATTATTCAGTATATTTTTCTCTTACTTTGTGTGTTTTTGTTGTAGTTTTGTAAGTTCTGATGGTAATATTTAGTACGATTGTTATATTCAACTAAAAATAAACATTATAAAACCCCATATTTTTAATGTTTTCATTTGTTAATTTTCCTCTCTCTCTGTAGTGCCATTGCGTACCCCCATTTGAGAAAAGCTTCTCTGAGATGGCCACATACTCACTGTGGTAGTGTTTGATCAGGCTGCTAATGTCAGAGAAGGAGATTTTTGGCGATATGTAGTAACCACCATCATCCAACGTCCTGATCTTATAATGTTTGACTGAATCTGTCCCCTGGGGGTCCTTGTCTCGCAAGGACATGGCGTAACCGCCTTTTTGAAAAAGCAAGGAAACCAAAAACACAGAGAAGGAAATATGGATGGTTAGAGAATACACTAGGTCTCTGTTACTGTTACTCCTGGCATTTATTTACCTTTAGAGGTATCACTTTCCCTGATAAGATAAGAACCTGGTTGGTTTACTGGTGCTAGTAGTTGCCTCTCTGCATCCTTCCTTGTGATGTTTTTAAAAAACCAACTGCAACAAGAGCAAATGCAACAATATGCAACAGATACAATATCAAATGTTGGTAAAAATGGACGATTATTTTAAAATGTCACCGCGCACTCTTCTGTCTCCATGGTTTCATCTTCAGCCACGTAGTTGAACGGGATGAAACCCACCATTTTGGTCTCCAGAGATTGTGCTTTCCACCATTCACCATGACTGCAATCAAAGATGGAAAATGACTGTTAGTGTGAACAATGGCCACCGTTTTAGCGTTTCAGCAAATTCCATGAATACACGACACTCACTCCTCCAAGACGTTCATCTTTTCTCCCTTCTTGAATCCCAAATCACCAGGGTGTACTGGTTCATAAGGGTAAAGCCCAAGCACTGTTTTACCAACCACAGAATGCTCTGTGACGGAAAACATTCTATTAGGAAACAGATTCACACTTGTCTTTTTGTTTGTTTGTTTTTTCTGATACAAAACTCAAATGCTTGAAATACATGAAGTAATTATGAATATAGAAATTTATGTGACACCAAAATGAGCCGTAAACAAGCATGCACATATTCACATTATATAGCCTGAAACTCTAAGGAAAACTACAGAACTAATGACCAATCTGAGCATTAATACAGGAAACCTTTTGTGAATCATTTATATATGTATATATATATATATATATATATATATATGTTTTATGTATTTGTTATGTATTTGTTTTCATTTTGTTTTTGTAGTCCTATTTGGCTTGTGTTTTTGATGTCATTTTGTGTTTTTTTTTTAGTCCTCTTTGTTGGTTTTTTGTTGTCACTTTTTTGTGTTTTTGTTTTGTCATTTTATATGTTTTGTTGCAATTTTTTTTTTAATTCTTAAAATATTCTATAATTTAAAAAAAAAAGTTTTTGTTGTCATTTTTTGTGTTTTTGTTGTCATTTTGTGTGTGTGTTTTTTTTTAGTCCTCTTTGTTGGTTTGTGTGTTTTTGATGTCATTTTGTGTTTTTTTTTTTTCCTCCTTGTTGTATTTTTCTGTCAGTTTGTGCATTTACTTTGGGGGACACACAAAATTTGGCCGAGGGCCACATGTGGTCCCCAGGCCACCAGTTGCCATGTTTGTTCCATGTCAACAACAAGAATAAAACCTCAAAGTGACTAAAATCTTAGTTTTGTGAATCCTTGATGAGAAAAAAGAAATTATAATTCACCTTCAATTCTTGGACAATCTTGGCCAGTCAACGTCGAGGTATTCTGCAAAGACAAATAGTAATTAAAAAGCTTTATCAATTGTATTGATTGTTGTTGTTTTGTTTTTGTTTTGTTTTTAAGAGATATGTCTCATTTGGGTGCTGCTTTAAGGGTTACTATTAAAGAAAAAATATTGAGTCATATTTTCCTTAAAAACAGGAAGGAAAAGCACTTGTGAAACATACCATCGTCTTTGCAGACTTTAAAAAACACCCTTAGTAAACTAAAAGTGTAACTATTCTAGCTAGTTATCATTCATTTAAATAGATTAAAATTGCGTGCATAATTTTCAACAAACCAAGATCAAAACCTGCTTTAATTTCAGGTAAACTAATCAATGTTCCTTTAATCTGTAAATCCAATGGATTGCTGATCCAACCTACTGCTTTGTTTTGCTTGTGTTGTTGGTCACTGACACGCTGCTGGTTACGTACCTTTTCCTCCACTCTGTCTGTCTTTAAACATGACGTCATGCAGCCCATCATTTCTGCAGGGGAAGCAAGAAAAGGGAAATAATGACTGTTTCACACTAGATCTCACACACACACACGCATCCTCTGTATTAAACCAACACCTCTGTCTCGGCCTATTGAAGACATTTCACATATTATAACAAAAGTGAATATTAGACAACAACTTAAAGTAGAATTTATGTGGAAGAAGTAGTTTAGTGGTGAACACATTAGCATCACAGCATTTGGCTCTGGACGTACATTTGGATTCTTCACGTGAGGAACTGATCAAAGAGAGTAAACAAATTATAATTCGTAAAGTTATTTTTTAATTCAATTCAATTCAACTGTATTTGTATAGCGCAATTTACAAAAAAGTAATGCGCTTAAAACAGGAAGAAATCTCCAGCAGAACCAGGTTCAGAGGTGGCAGCCATCTGTGTCGACCGTTTACGGACGAGCCCATGTCTGCTCTCGAGATCAGATTGTTTTATCATTTTTATTAGATAGTAATTACTGAAAATGTCCTTTAAAACCAATTTGTTACCATCTACTGTTTAAATACGCGGACATCCGATGTGTTCATGATTTGCCTTCAAAATAAAATCCCAATATGTGATTTTCTCACAAAAAAAACAAAACAAAACAAAAAAACTGTGTTCCGACATTTTGGATTTGTTGTTTTCTTTGTCATTTCAAATCAATTATCCAACTGTGCTTCTTTTTGGGCCATTTTTGTGATTTTTTGAAATAATTTGCAAGACTAATTTTTGTTATTTGAACATGTGAAAGTTTATCAAGTTATTTATTGCAGTGGACATTAGTTTAGATGATATACCCAGGTGTGATAGTATATTTAAGTGCTTCCTGTTCATTTTGGAAAGTTTCAGAAACTGTTCCTTTTTTTGTGGCTACTTAACTCCAGTATAAAAGCGTAAAGCAGCTAACTGTATAAAATAAAACTCTTTTTTTATTTTTTATTTAAAAAAAAAAAACTATCTGCAATCTGTTTTTGCTTTTATTGTAACCACAATTTGGCGCCTATAATCTAATTGCAATTTTTTCCTCAATATTGCGATTTAATATGTGATTATTCTTTCAAGGGCCTCTTGTCATGTATTTTTCAATGAACACAAGCAATAAATCAATGTGTTTCATAATAAACAATTTCAGATTTATCTAAACTTTAAATAAATATAAAATAATATACATTTTAAAGCACAAGAAGCAAACAAATCTGTGGCTTTTCCTCCTCAACATATCTAACTTCACATTTCATGAAACATGTAAACATGTGGACTGCACTTCTTAAACAGAAAAAAAATTGCAGCCTTTGAGAAAATCTCGTTTTTATGACATTGCTATAATATCGCAAATGCAATTAAGCGTTCAACCCTAGTCTCTATATCTCCAGGAGTAAATAACTTGTTGAAAAAGTCATTGTTTATATGTGTTGTGATGGATGGATGGTTCCATATTTAGAGCCCATCTCCGCATCAGTTTACACATGTATTTCCATTTTATTGGCTTTCCATAATCAGATGATATTTTTAAGAATCTCTTTCTTTCATTAATGGAATGAAACAGTATTTAGTGACTTCTGAATAGATTTATTTCTATAGTTTTTATCATTTCCGGTCATCTCCCTCCTGGTGTGAGACCAACACTGATCTTTGTATTTTCAGTTCATGTTCTAATCAAGATCATTATTATGATGATCATTTTTAACTGAAAATAAATTATAAACCCTTGTATTTTTAATGCTTTTATTTGTTAATTTTCCTCTCTCTCTCTCTCTCTCTCTCTCTCTCTGTAGTACCCCCTGTAGTGCCATCATGTACCCTATAGGGGTACACATACCTTCATTTAAGAAATACTGATGTAAAGCACATTGAAATGCCTTGTGTATTTTCACTTGCATTGTTTTATTTCTTTGTTTGTCTGTTTGTAGTTTTTACATCAAAAGTAGCTTTTTTTTACTAAATCTTTAACCAAAGGTAGACCGATCCGGTTTCACGGTCTGCGTTTACCTCCGTACTGAGATTATAACCCTAACCCTAACCATAACCTAATCCAATAAACAAATAATCACTTTGAAAACAGAAATAAACAAAAATGAATTATTATTCATTTTTTTAGCAAAAATTCATTTTCCGGTAGTGAGTAAGTCAATCCCAGTACGTTGCGCTCTCAGTACATGACAGCGGGTTAACGTACTGATTCTGGATCAGTTTAAAAAATAAAAACAAATCCCTACCGCTCCTTTTTGGCAACATTTCAAAAATCCAAATCTCTAATATGTTAAGATTTAATTCATTCGGACAACTTTTTTTTCAAAGGAAAATTTACTTTGATGTACTCCTCTTCAAAGTAAATTTCAAAGTAAATTTCCTGAAAAAAGTTGTCTGAATAAATGAAACCTTAATATATTATTTTAAAAAAAAGAAGGCACAATGAACTTGCTGGAATTAATCCATATCTCTATGTTTGTAATTGAGCAAAATTAAATTACACTTAGTTATGATAGATCTACACATATAGCACATTTCATCCAGATTTTTACAAAAACATGGGAGTGCTCATGGGCATCCAATTTTTTTTCTTCTTTCATTTAAACAAACTTACTGTGTTGTTTTAATACTCATGTCACAGATGTAACCACAACTTAAAATGTCATCTTCTATTTTACTTTTGGCAGTGGCTATCCATACAGTTGTTCTATCAATATACAGAAATTCTATTCGTACGCAGTCCCCCTATTTGGCCAGTTTAGGTCACGTTACTAAGACTAAACCTTACCCTATAAACCTAACCCTAACCCTAAAAATTGTTGCGATATTGGGTTATAACCTAACCCTAACCCTATAACTTAACCCTAAACCTAACCCTAAACCATAACCCCAACCCTAAACCATAACCCCAACCCTAAAATGCTACGTACGTGTACTTCTGTAACCATACCAATGGCACCGAGGGCAACAGTACAGACACTTTCTTTACTTTTCTTCTGTAGATTCATGTTTTCCTGCTTTCAAGTTCAATCCCATTGATGTAATGGCTAGTGACGCCATGTCAAAGCAATGAGGTCGTGAGTTCAATCAGCTGATCTCATATCTCATCATTCATCAAATGTTTTACAGCCTTTTCTCAGTATTTGACTCTCCATGAAACTAAAAGTAACATCTCGTGATAACAATGCGACAATATAGAAAACCTGACAACACATTGATCGAGTCACACAAGCTTACAATAATGATCTCATAATAAAGTTAGCACTTTGATATCTGTCCTAAAGACAGCTACCAATGGATATAAGGTCAGACAATGTTGAAATACTTACATTTTTTGACAGCGTAACTCCACTTTGTAAAAATAAAACCACTTCCGTCCTCACTGTTCTCTTCTCTGGAGTTTCTTCATCAGAGCGGCTGAAACTCACACATTTGTTCAAACATTGCTTTCAGTTTACTTTGGATCTCACACTATCAGGACAGACTGCTGGGACAGAATGAGGAACTAAGCACAAAGAGAGAAGGATTTTTGTCTTAAACTTCCTGAGTCTGAGGTCTAAAGATTTCATTTATGATTGATCAGCAACAAATTCACAAAACATTCACGTTTAATGTAACGGAAGCAATTTATTTCATATACATATATCAGTTATTTATGAAATTTTTTTTTTATTTATATATATATCATAATAATGTTGGTAATCATGGCAAATATATTCTTTTACATAATAAATAATTATTATTTGGTAAAAGCAAATGATGCAGTTTCAACTTGTATATTTACTGAATATAGTAAAATATTTAATGATGCAAATTTAACAGGAAATGTGTTGATTCTATAGAGGAACAGATGAAAGAGAGTAAACAAATTATAATTCATAGTTATTTTTATTAGATACTAATGACTGAAAAGGTCCTTTAAAACCAATTTGTTACCATCTACTGTTTAAATACACAGACATCCGATGTGTTAATGATTCGCCTTCAAAATAAAATCCCAAAATTATATTTTCTTACAAAACAAAAACTGTGTTCCGACATTTTGGATTTTGTTGTTATCTTTGTCATTTCAAATCAATTATCCAACTGCGCTTCTTTTTGGCCATTTTTGTGATTTTTTTAAATAAGTTGCAATGGCTACATTTTGTTATTTGAACATGTGAAAGTTTATTGAGTTATTTATTGCAGTGGACATTAGTTTGCTTCCTGTTAATGTTAATTTTGGAAAGTTTCAGAAACTGTTCCTTTTTTTGTGGCAACTTAACTCCAGTAAAAGCGTAAAGCAACTAACTGTATATAACAAAGCTCTTTTTTTAATTTAAAAAAAACAAAACAAATAAACAAACAAAAAAAACTGTATCTGCAAACTGTATTTTCTTTTCTTTTAACCACAATTTGGCGCCTATAGGCAACATTTTTTGGCCAAGTTCCTTCTTTGTATCACAGTAAATTGGACATCCTCACACAACACCCTGAAAATATTTGTATTTGACAAATTTCTTATAATTTTTTAATACGAGAACTAGAGATGTAACGATTAATCGTAAGGCAGTTAAAAATCGATTCATAGGTATCACGGTTCACATCGATACTCTGACAATTGAATCGCAGTACTTTTTTTTTATATATCCTTCTCGTCTAAAAATGTAGGCGGCGGGCGGAATCTCCTACTACTTTTTTTCTCGCCGCCATCTACGCTTAAACATGTTCATAAATTATTCTTTACCCCTTTAGCACTGCATGCCAACCGACCACTGGGTTACCAGTGCCCTCTGCTGGTCCAAACAAATATCTGACGTAAATACAGTGCAGACTCTTTTTTTTAAAAAGTCCAATTGTTAAGGCACAAAATACATTTTCAGTTGCACTTTTAAAAAGAAAAGGAACTATTATGTAGTTTTGCATTGTTTACTATAGAACCAGAATTTAATTAATAGGCTTCTTCTTCATTTGTATTATTCCTTTATTTAGTTCATTCAATATTTATTTTTAGTTAAATTGCATTGTTTTGAAAAGTTTATCAAGGGTATTTTTGACAATTAAATATGAAAGGAAAATAGTACAGTATTTTCTATTTTTTTTTCCCCAAAAAAATAAAGGAATATTTGTCAACAGTCCAATTTTGTAAAATAAATCGTGAGAGAATAAATGAATTGATTGATTCAACAAAACAAAACCTCTGACTATGTCTCTCTGTGTGAAATCTCGAGAGTTAGCTCAAAATTCTAACAGTAGCGTAGTTAAATTAATGTGGCCTTGTTTTTGCATATTACCAAAATGCAGTGTTGTGTTCAAGACCACACTATCCGAGACAAAGACTTGCCCGAGACCAGAATGCACCGAGACCAAGACAAAACCAAGACTTTCGGGAGCCGAGACCGAGTCAAGACCAAGACCGAGACAAGCCGAGACCGAGACCAAGACCATAAACATTTTTTTTTTCTTTTTTTTTAATTAAAAAAAATAAAATAAAATTGTGACAAGGTTTGACAGTTAAATAACATTCTCTCTTTAGTTTCAGTTTCTTTTAAATACATTTGACGAACAAAATATCGCCTGCAAAAAATACTACTACTGCTACTGATAAATTCACAATTATTCTACATATTTGAAAACAAGATTTTTATTTCAGTTGAATGTACAGCAAATGTTTAAAAGTATTTCCTCATGGTTCGCGAAACCAAATTTCACAACCAACAACTTAGCGGACACGTTTAGCTCCCGCCTTTCTCTCCTGCTTTTGTGTGTGTGTGTGTCACACACGTCACTCAGTCACATTAAGGAGGGTTGCGGTCATTATACGGGGTGGATTAATGCATGAATAAAGGATATTTTTATCCCGTTCTTCTCCTTGTTATTATCACATTATAAAAAAACATTTAAAAATAGCAGAAATTAGTGCTGGTCTTGAGGGAAAATCCCGAGTCCGAGACAAGACCGAGACCTTTAAAATTTGGTCTTGAGACCAAGACCGGTCTCGACTACTACAACACTACCAAATAGTGCACACACTAGTTTAAATATAAGAGATATAACGTAAGAATAAGAAAATATAAGCAAGTTGTAGGTAAAACATTCCATTAATAAGGACACACTTAGTCATTCTGCACAGGCACAAACACAGAAGCACTTTTTTCCCCTCTTTATCTTTTATTATTTTACTGTTTTTGGACACAAGCAGTAGAAAATATGCTTACTACACGTGTGTATAGGCAGAATCATGCACTTGCCTTTTCCTACATGCTAACCATAAAACAGCAGGGCTTCACACAGTGTTCTTCATGTGTTTCACTAATAAAACAAACACAAGGCAGTTTTTACAACTTGGGACACCTGAATGAGAGAGGATTACAAAATAAAAGCAGTGGTTTTTAGCCTCACAGGGAAGAATAAGTTAAACTATCGGTAGAAGTTTATTGATATATATATATATTAAAAAAAGCATGCATGACGGCCTGTATAGGAGAATATGTACCACCTTGTTGTTATTAGACTTTAGTGTTAAAGACAGAAACGTTCACAGAGATCGTAATGGAAGCTCCACTGAGTATTGCATATCTACACTGAAACACAAGGTGCAGATTTGGAATGAAATTGAGAAAAATAAAAGATCTCATATGAATGTGTTTGTTTATCCTATAGTTCAGGAAATATGGGTTTTTTTAATACTCCAAAAGGTATTAAATGATTATATCCATTCAGTGAAAGCCTACGGAAGCGTATTGCATTCACTCGAAGATTAAAAAAATCAGTTTTTTTCTGAATAATTATTATTTTTGGTTTGTTTTTCGTGCTAATTTAGCCCTGTTTTCCGGACAATTATTTTCTGAGCTTACAGGGCATTTGAAACAACAGATACATTTATTTCTTTATTAGGAGCAAACATGGCCGACTTCTTTAATTTGATGAAAATGTAATTTCAACTTGGTTTGAGACACTGAGAGATACAATTACAATTAGTCTATCGACTTCACGCAGGCACAAAAAAAACCCAGAAAAAATTACCCCAAAAAACAGAAAAAGAATTACTCTGGAAAACAGAAATAAATTAGTCTGAAAAACTGAGAAAAAAAAATGCTCTGAAAAACAGAAAAACAAAAAATAGCCCCAAAAACAAACCAAAAAAAATTAAGAAAAAGTCAAGTGTATGCAATATGCTTCTGTAAAAGCCTGATTAGGAGAATAACTTTTAATTTAAACGTTTAAACTGATTAAAGTCACATTTCGGCCATATGTAAAGTTACAATGCGGCAGAACATTTCTGGTAAATCTCCACAGGAACTAAAGGTTGGGAATGTAGGGAATAATCAAAAATATTAACTTTTAATGGAAATATCTATTGCAATTAACTGGAAATTGGGAGTAATTCTAAATAACATGATCACATCACAAAATAATGCAATTAAAAAACAGAACATTTCAACTAGGGTTGCAAAATTCTGCAAATTTTCAAAGTTGGAAACATTTCATGGGAATTAACAGAAAATCTTAGAAAAATTAAAGGTTGGTCCTTAACAGGGATGATAAATATATTTTAGCATCATCTAAAACACGTGTGTCAAACTCGAGGCCCGGGGGTCAATTCAAGCCCTTTAGAGCATTAAATTTGGCCCGCTCGAGAAAGTAAAAATGACAGAAAAACATTTTGTAAATTATCAACCAATTAAATTGTAGATATCTCAGACCCTCCAAATGACGTGACAGCAGTCGTTTTTAATCTCAATTGTTGAAAGAACTCTCAATTTTTCCCAAATCTGGCAATTTTTTTTAAAATATTGCACGAAATTTCCCCAAATTCCTAAAATCAGGGAAATTTAAGTGAAGTTTCTGCAGGGACTGATATACTCGCATGGAAGTGGAAACCAGGGCACATTAAAGGTGCAGTCTGCAACTCTTCTAAAAGGGACTTTTTGTCATATTTGCTAAAGCTGCCACTATGTAAGGACAGCTTTACATCAAACTAGTAGTTTGTGTGAAAAAAACAGGCTCATTGAGCCCCGCCCCCTGCTGCTCCTGCAGCCTTTGGCAGAACCAATCAGAGCCAGGATTATGGACTGTCTGACAGCTGTTGCTCATAGTCCCCGCCCCTTTCCAGGGGCTGAAGCGCCGTCTTTTTTTACAGTGTATGGTCTGGAGGAGTAGAAGATGGAATTGATGACTTTTCTGCTTGAAAAGTAATTACTGCTGCTTGATTTACGTTATGTTTGATTTGTAATTGTTACACTAGAACTCTGTGGTGCATGTGTTTGTTTGTGTGCATGCAGCAGCCTCCATATGGGCTGCTGTAAGTGACACCACTGTGTTGTTGCTGCTGAGGTGTGTGCACATTGAGAGAGGAAGCGCTGCAGTAATATGCTTTTACAGAGCATGTTATATTACTGTGATGTTGCTGTCGGGCTAACGTTAGCTTGTTAGCTCCTCTGAGGGAGGGACTTCGGAAAGTTTGGAGGCAGCGCAAGAGAGCAGTGGGGAGGGAGGGGGAGAGAGGGATCTGAGAGTTGCGGACCGCATCTTTAATATCGAATTTGCTTTATAAAAACATCTAAAATCTGTGGTCCACTTAAGATCAAACTGGACCGTATTCAGCCCCTGATCTAAAATAAAATATCATCAGTTTGTTTTCTCTCAAAGTTATTCCCAATTTCAGGGTAATTCCCCCAAAATATTTCACTTCAAGAGTTTATATTTTCATGTGAAATAGTTTCACATTTTCCGCCCTTTTGCAACCTTAGCCATAAACCTGTTTCATCGCAACAAATCCTGAATTTCACAGCATGTGAGGAATGTGTTTTTAATGTGAACCACAGTGAAGTTTTGTACGTTTTCTTTTTAAAGTTAAAGAAAAACAGCTTTTCAAAAGGATTAAGTGAGTTTGTTTTGGTTAAAAGCTCCACCTCTACTTTGTTTCTGTCATATTTACTATTAAACATAGAGCGGGTAATTTGTCTAGTTTTAATTCTGATATGTTGCAAACACACAAAATTTTTTGTTTTTTTTGCAGTGACAGTGATGTTAGACTGAATATTTAAATATTGAAAAGCAAAGAAACAATGATCACATTATGAAATAAAGGACAATTAGGTTGCTTTTCCAAAGATAAACAATGAAAAAAAAAATGAACATGATTTTTAATTAATAAAATTTGTAAGGAATCGATTTACAAAATAAAAAAATAAAAAATGTAAATCAGTCAAGACAAATTTTGGCACATTTTACTGTTACTGTAACACAGAACAAACTAGTTATTAGGTGATGAACAGTCAAAATGCAGCTTTATATTGGATGCAAAGTCTAAGTAAGTGTATATATTTTATAATGAGTCAACAAAATCAAAATGATTTCTAAAATGTCAAACTATTGCTGTATGGAGTTACTAGAATGACATTATTACAAAAATAGGAAAAATAAAAAAAGTAGAAATATTTTTTTTTTTAAAGATGCAACCCCGGCTGTTTCTTTGTTTTTATATACCCCATAGTAACTATAAATATACAGATCCTTTACAAGTGTTAGGGTTAGTAGTATGCCATCACACTGCCTGAAAAAAAAGCTTGTTTTTGTTCTAACTTTTTTGCCATGTTTTCATTTTTAAAGGAAGCTCAAGCCATTACTTGGCATCACTATCTCTACACAAGCTCCTCCCACTGTGACCCACAGGATGTTTTAACGGCTCATACTACAAACGACCCCCTACAACTGCCCCAGTTAGTGGCCTGTTATTTTTTTCAGAAACAGAGTCCTGTAATCATATGTATTGATCACATCTCAGCACGTCTGTCTATAGTGGATTTCTAAGGGTTTGTTGTCCTGTATTTAGTAGTGTTTTACAGTGAGTGTGCTGTGCTACCCTTCAGCTACGGACCCATTTAGGGTCATCTCAAACACATCCATCCTAACAGTGGCTGTGATTGGTCCAGCAGCGTCCCATTGGTAGATGGGAAATGTCGGTGGTTTTTTAGCTGTTCCTCTGCCCTGCGTCTCTCTGAGCGGAGGAAGACGAGCTCCGACTTTCGTCAGAGTCGGCGTCATCTGGAGAAATAAAAGACATAAAGAAATCAGTCGTGTAGAAAATATGAATGCATTTTTATCGCTGTTGTTTCTCTGTTTTTTTTTTAAACTTTTGATACAATACCGATATTGCAGCCTTGAGTCTTGGTCGATACCGATATCAATCTGATGCGATATCGACATGGGTCAAACACACTTTTATTTTGTGGTGAGGATCGGTAAAAAAAAAAAAAAAAGTTGATTAAGTGATTAGGGATGTAACGATTCACTCAACTCCCGATACAATTCAATTCACGATAAGATTCTGACACGATTTATTTTACAAAATTAGACTGTAGACAAAAAAAATATATATATATATATATATATATTTTTTTTTTTCTCTTTTATCTTTCATTGTCAAAAGAATCCCTTGATGAACCATTCAAAACAATGCAATTTAATTTAAAATAAATCCTAAATGAAATAAATAAAGAAAGAGTACAAATTAATTTAAATTATAGCTCTACAGTAAACTATGCAAAACTGCATAATAGTTCCTTTTCTTTTTAAAAGTGAAACTGAAAATGTAAAACAAATCCCATATGAAAGAAATAATGAAAATAAACAAACTATGGCTTTCATTCTCTCTCCCTCTTAGCTTGAATTTCACATGTTCTTTCTTTCTCACCTCTTCCATTTTGTCTTGGGGAAGCCAAAATGCTTCCACACTTCTCATTTAAAACACGGTGGTGCGTCCTGAATTTAATATTCTAAATAGCTAGCGCCCTTTGCTGTTATAAAAAAAAAAAAAAAAAGTACTGCGATTCAATTTCAGAGTATTGTTGTGAACTGTGAGACCTTTGATTAGATTTTTAACTGCCTCACGATTAATCTTTACATCCCTAAGTGATATTAACCCAAACAGAGAACAATAGTCTCCAACAGTAGAAATGAGAAAAAAACTGACCCATTTGATATTGTAACCAATGGGTTATATGTATTTTAACCTTAAACTTAAGAATATTCTACAATTGAAAATAAATAAATTAGAAGACCCTGAGAAATATATATATCGTTTTTTTTGTGTGCAAAATAACCACTAGTTTAACTTAAGCATAAAAATATTCTCTAATTAAATTATATATATATATATAATTAAAAGAGCCTGAAAAATAATCTCATTAAGTCAAATAAAAACTGGACATTTTAATTTAAAATAACTACTATCTTAATTTAAACTTACAAATATTCTCCAACTGAATAAAGATGAATAGAAAATAAATTAGAAGACCCTGAAAAATAACCTCAATAAACCAAACAAGAAACATTTTTGTATTTTTTTTAAGTGCAAAATAACTAATATAACTAATAACTAACAATAGTTTAACTTAAACATAACAATATTCTCCAACTGAATAAAAACTAAATGGAAATAAATTTTAAAAACTCTGAAAAACCAGAACAAATTCTACTTTTAAACTGCAAAATGAAAAAGTCAAGTTGACTTGTGAATTTTTTTTTATTGTCACTATTTACTTCTGTCAGCCGCTGCATATAGAGGTGCAGAGCGGAGTCTGTATGAGAGATTTTATTTTATTTTATTATTTTTTTTGCTGTTATCGGACAGATTTATTTGTTCACTTTTTACGTCTTTCTAAGAATCCAAACCACTGCATGTCCGTCTTTTCTCCTTTGCTCTTTTGGAGAATGGTGAAACAGTGTCACACACGTGGTAAAGTTTGGTGTTTAGTGGTTAAAATGGTTGTATACATAAAGTGGGTGGTGTATAGTGCAGTTAGACCACCTGCTCCCCCCGTGTTGATGTGCAGCTGGGACAGAGACAGGGTGAGGGGCATCTCCCGGCCCTCGGGGTCGGTGGGACTCTGCAGGATGTCGTGCAGGGCGTTCCTACGTCCTGTCCGGCCCGAGGCGATGAAGTCTGCGTACGTGGTCTCAACATCAGACATCGCTCATGCATAGTTCACACAGCACACCTGAAAATAATAAATCACATGGGTTGTTGGGCTGGGCGATATGGACCAAAACTCATATCTCAGCATTTTTTTCCTCTAAATGACGATATAAATCTCCATAATTTTAATTGAAATGAAGTCTGACAAGGGTTAAATTTGCTGATGCACACGTTTATTAACAAACAGCTGCACAATATGTGCCACTTTTGGCTCTTTCTCATTTAAGGGACAGCATGTGTGAGTGAGTTCTGTAGTGTGGTTTGTTTCAAGGATGTCTGAGTTAGGACACACTCAACAATCCATCAAACTCTGCTTTTCCTGCTGTTCTGAGAAGTAGCGAAAGCATTAACTCCTAAAACAAGTGTTTTATTACAAAAAAAGCTATTATTTTATACATACAATATAAACTGTATATATATCAATATAGGCGATATTGCAATTTTCTATATCATCAAAATAGAAAACTGGATATATCTTAATTTTTGATGTATTTTAATTCCCGATATATCGCCCAGCCCTAATGGTTCAGGCTCCATAGGATTGAATTACAGATACAACTTAAAATCAAACAGATTTAAATTGAATTTTTTTTACATATTTAATTGAATAACTATTTTACACCTTACCTCATAATCTATAATTGCTGCATTTTGCATTGTTTCTTTAAAATCTGAACCGTTAAAAAAAACTCATTAGTAAATCATCCTTAATATTGTTTTATTATTCCACGTTAAGAGAAGGAATCTGATAACCCAGTGTTACACAAACCCCTTTATTCGACAGTGATGCATAAAACAAGGTTCAGTGAAAATCTATAGCCCTTTATGAAACATAATATTAGATTATAGTGATTTATAGGGATTAATCCCATCCTTACCTTCAGTGACAGCTCAGTGGAGCTACATTGTGCTTGAAGCAGCGCAGCAGGCCCACATCATATCTCACGATCCAACCGAGCTAAAAACCCACCAAACCAGAGGATTTACCCAATATGACGACTTTAAAATACAACACAGAGCAGGGGGAAGCCACTACGTCTCATTCAATGAAGGTACGGTTAAATTCCAGGACGTGTCAAGTGGCTAAATTTGAGGAAAATGATCATATCGCTTGGAGAAGTCTTCAATCTGTTCTCCATGGCCGTCGCATCTTCCTCCTTCACAGCCAATCAGTGGCGAGATATTCACATCTGAGCGCTGATTGGACGACGGACACAAAAGGATGAGAGCCGAGTTGTTTTTGATGCGTTCAGGGAACCTCGGATAAAGCTGAATACATATAGAAACATTTTCTATCAATTTCTACGAATCATTTTAGATCCCAAATAAAAGCTTTGCATTAAAAAGATAACAGAATCTATCAAGAAAGTAAAATCAAATTATTTTTTTAACATCTTTGCTATTTGATTACACTGTACTGTCATCAGACCAGGTCCACATTCTGGACACAGTGTAATTTGGCAGTATGACGTTAAATAGGATTAGTTTAGGTGTTTTTGATTATTTTATTTGTCAGCTTGTTTAATTTCTAATGAGTTCAGAAGCTCAATGTGATGCTATAAACGTCATATGGCCGCAGGAGGGCGCTATGTACACAAACAAAACTCAATAATGTCCTTTTTTTTTTTTTTTTTTGCCAAAGAGAAAACTAGTATTTAGGATCTTTTTTTAATACTAGTTTATTTGCTTATAATAAAAGAAAATGTAACTATATCTATTCGATTTGATTTTTAAATCTATTTTTAAAATATAAATATTAGAGTTAAACATTTTTCTGAAAATGTCAGCACTACTTTAACATTATAAGTTTATTCAGTGACTGTGTTCAATGATGTAAGTTATGTTTATTTGTTGAACCATATGTTTCCACTTTTCTCCCCCTCTTTAGCCTCCTGCTAAGAACACATCAATAAAGATGCTCCAATCGATCGGGAACGATTGGGAAAACCAATCAATCGAAAGCAGGCAAATTGTTTTACAATCTTCCAGAGACATTAGGCGTATAGCCTGTAACAGTAAGATTAAGTTACATATTACAATTATAGATTCAGACCTGTTTCACTTTTGGGTTTAGTAAAGCTAGAGAAAAGTAAGTCGTTTTTTAGTAATAAAAAAATCCTTTTTGTATTGAATCACATTTTGATTGATTTTATTTCATATTATTTTAGAGAGCTAACGACACATTTGTTGACAGTTCATTGATGTCAGTGAAAAAAGCTCAAGTTTAATTTTTGCTAATAAATACAACTTAGCAATTCAACATTTAGTCTACAATGTTGTCTAGAGCAGATGTTCTCAACCTTGGGGTCAGGACCCCATTTAGGGTTGCAAGACACTGGGAGGGGGTCGCCAGAAGCCTTCAAGAAACTTTTTTTTTTTTTTTTTTTTAACAATTTGAGCCCATTTTTGCTTATTTTGACCTTTTTTTGCAACTACACCAAACTTGCCATATTTTAACCTATTTTCATCACTTTTTCTTGCCATATTTTGCTTCTTTTAAAGCATTTTTGCTACATTACTCCCATTTCTGCCATTTCTTCGTCAAATTTCAATGCCTTTTCAGCTATTTTTTTTTTCCACTTTCAAGACATTTTTGGCACTTATACATTTTTTCCACCACCTTTTCCACCTAATATCACATATTTTGACCCATTATTATCACTTTTGACTTCTTTTCACCTCGTTTCACCATATTTCATGCTTTTTTTTGCCAATCTAACCATATCCATGATTTGTTATTTACCAGTTTAAACTAATTGTTCCTACTTTATAAAATTACATTATTTAATTTCTGTGTTTTTTAAAATCCCATTTCACTACCTTTTCTGTAATTTTTGGTCACTTTTAACTCATTTCATTTCAGATTAAAACAATAATTTATATCTTTAAAATGACGATATACTATAGCCCAAATAATACTAAACTTCCTGGATAACAGTGGATATTATTCAGATAAATAAATAAATGATTCATAGAACAATGGACCATCATTTTGCTGACTTTATGGATGGGCCCCAAAAAAACTCGCCCCTTTATTCTCCCTTATAGATGGCCCTGTCTACACATGTCTGTTCTTCAATGTTCATGTCTGTGTTCAACCACCTGCAGGTAGAGTGGGGGTCCCCGGTCTTTGGCACCTTTATTTTGGGGGTCACGGGCTGAAAAAGGTTGCGAAATAATAAGCATTGGAGCTGAATCCTATAAATAAGTCTTCCTCCTGCATATCCTAAAACACTCTAAACACAGTAAAGAAAAGAAAGTAATATTACACTGTGTTGCCCTGGAAACGTACTTGTGACTTGTCAAGGTCTTGGAAGGACACATTTGAAAGGCTTTGAAAGGAGTCTGACTCGTGAGAAAATGCTGAGATCACATCCCTCCTGCCAGCCTCACAAGCTGTGCAGCTCTTCTTTATGTGCCATGGGTTTTTGTGACAGGAGTCACATAGACTGGCTCTGACTGCTCATAACCCCTTGAATACAGATTTTTACAGATCCTGTCGGTTAATGCATTGTGCTACGATTACAGTGCTAAAAGAAATGGTGGCAAGCAAGGAAGATTTTCTAACTTGTCACATAAAACAAGGCTGTGTTTACAATTAGAGTAGGCTGACAATTGTTCTTCCACTCACCCGGTTCTCTGTGTAATATGAGTGAGATGTCTCACTATGGGATGTAAGCCTCCGGGTCATATTTCAGCAGCCCAATCTCATTACACCAATCCTGATTGGCTGGTGAAATGTATTCATCTGCCGCAGGTAGTCCCTCCTACTATAAGTAGAGGGGGCGGAGAATGCAACTGGCGCCCTGTCCAGGGTGTACCCCTGCCCAGCGCCCTATGAGAGCCGGAGATTTTCGCCGGCAGACCCCCGCGACCCTGTTAAACGGGAATAAGCGGGTATGAAGATGGATGGATGGATGGGGCGGAGAATGCAGCGCCATTCAAATAAGCAAATTTCTTCTCACTCACCCAGCAAGAAGGGCTGTCTGGTGAGACATCTCACTCATATTACTCAGAGAATCAGGGTTATGTAAATAACCTATAGTTCTCTTTCATTTCGATGTCTCAGTATAGGATATGGTATCTCCCTTATTGCAGACAAGCTTATCACGCGTTACACCAGCCTGCAGGAGAACCGCCCGTGCCACGCATGAAGCAGAGACATCCAGCTGGTAAAACCGGACATAAGTGAGGGGCGAGTACCATCTCCTGAATAGACACCCCTGAAGAAGGCCCAGGATGTGGCTAAACCCCGAGTTGAATGTGCACTCAAGCAAACAGGCGGCTGCAGACCCTGACTCGTACAAGCCAAAGCAATCACTTCCATCACCCAGTGTGACACACGTTGCCTAGTAACAGGCGTCCCTCTATGGGGCGGAGCCCAGGAGATGAAGAGCTAATCTCTCCTCCTGATACTCCCTGTCATATCCACATAGGCGCACCGGACTTGGCGGGCAGGCTCGGTTTCCGGGGGGACACGACAAACGGTCGCGGGAGCA
Organism: Gouania willdenowi; assembly: GCF_900634775.1. Classification (NCBI taxonomy): domain Eukaryota; kingdom Metazoa; phylum Chordata; class Actinopteri; order Blenniiformes; family Gobiesocidae; genus Gouania; species Gouania willdenowi. The sequence goes on along the minus strand of NC_041060.1, from coordinate 9,827,855 downwards.
GGTGTGCTGCGACCAGTGGTTCCACCGGGGCAATGAGGAGCAGGACCAGGCTCTCCATAGCTTCACAGTTGAAAGAAGAAGAACTCAGCACCGAGCTCCTGCTGCTGAAAGGCCGGTCCTTCCAGGAACGTGCCACCTTGTCCAGCAGCTCCGGGAAGACAGGGAGCTGTTGCTTTGCCGAACCCCAGGTCACAGGGAACCGCTTCCCCATGTAATGGTACCGACAGGTGCCATGAGGGGGTAGATAGGGTCCCTGCTCCAACAAGCTGGGAATTTATTAAAACATCATAAAAGGGGTTCGACAGAGAGTTGACTGTTCTTGGGACAGGAAACAGAAGAGAAAAAAGACCCAGGAAGTCATGCTGCTGGTTATCAGAAGACCAGCAATTGGTGAAGAGGTCGGGGCGGGGTCCAAACCCACCCCTGGACACTGAGCTGTAGGTGAAAAAGCACTGGAAGAGCAACAAAGTCTGACAGAAGAACAAGGGAGTCAGTTAGAGAAACATGTCTCTACATCTGGAAGGAAGCAGAGAACTGAAGATTTACATATCAGGGTTATTGATTATGTTAATACATCTAGTCATCTGCGTGGGATGATAAGAAAGAAGAAATTGACTGATGTCCAGGTCATTTGCAACATCAGCATTAAAAGATCTATGCTGACAGAACCGACCCCAACTCCATTGTTTAACAATATTTTTCCACTGTTTCACCAACTGCATCAACACGTCGCTAGAAACAGGTTATGTGCCACAGGCTTTTAAGACAGCAGTAATTAAACCTCTCCTTAAAAAGCCTACCGTTGATCTAAGTGATGTGTCCAACCATAAGCTAATGGCCAACCTTCCTTTTTTTTCCAAAATTCTTGAAAAATTTAATTAATGGCGAATATTTGGAAAAACAAATGGGCCAATGCATTTAGATCTACTGCATTGTTATTATTGGGGATAGAAGTTGAACCTACTTCCAAGACTTTTAAGTGTGAATGATCATGGTACCAACTGGTATCGACTGAAAAAGAATTGAAAGCTAGATACAACATGTAGTTGATTAAATTGGAGTGTCAAAATAAAAAAAAACTAAGTATTAAAACTAATCTAAACATAATCTAGCATTGTCTTATTGTCCTTTCATCAATAAAATAAAAATAAAAAGATCTGAAACTTTGTTTTATGTATAATTTAAACATTTTTGTGTGTTTTTCGAGAAGACAGGGTGACTGTGCTGTTTTAGCTTCATGTTGCAGGTGTCTATGGCTGCTAATGGGAAAAAGGGGGCTGATCAATGGAATCTGCAGTCTTCCACAAACATTAGACTTTTCACACTTTGGCAGACAAAGCTTCCTTCTACCCTGAGCTTGCCTCTTTGATTTTACAAATGAAGGTTAACCTTCAAAGGGAGGAATTATTTCACAGGCTGCTAGCTCAGAAAAAGACTGCAGATTACACCTCAGTGAAGGTAGTCTTCATCTTTTATTTCCCACAGAAGATGGAGGTGAGGTGTAATCTAAGTGGACCAGGAACTACAGGGCAGCTTATCAAAGCAGGATCATTTAATCAGATATGAAATATAAAAGTACATCAATTATGCTTTAATTGCAGTATGGTCTTTGAATGATACATGAGAAGATAACAAATCTACCACTACTACTACTACATTGACTTCCTAAATTTACTGGAGATTCTGAAGGATTTTACCATTTATTTGTTTGATGTCAAAAGGAAATTGAGAATGTCAGATGTCCAAACTCCTGTCAGATAACATCTAAGTTGTGATACAAGCAGTAACATGAAGAGTTTGGAGGGATACTTTAACTAAACAGGATTTAAGGAGAGTGTGTTTGTTTTTACTGCTGAAACTGAAAGTGGTAGAATCCAGTTTGTGTCCCGTTCAGGTCCCTGTTATGGACTGGAATAATTTCCAAAGTGTATTTTGCATAGAATATGACTTTAACAGGATTTACTGTATGTAATCATCCTGTTTATTTGACTCTGTTTCTCAAAAGAATGTAGCACCAGAACGTAGGATATTCTGTGTCTGATTTGAAAATTTCATATGACATTTTTTCGTTGCCCCATGTACCCCTTAGCCTTTATTTCTTATCGCAAGTACCCCTTAGCTCATGTTATACACAAGAATCATATTATTATTTGTGTCTGCAGGCTCGTCTAAACTCTTTCCGGTTTCTCGTCCAACATGTACCTTGAATTTAGCCCTTTTTATTCATTCATTTCTGATGTTTTGCTCGTTTTTGGTGTACATTAAAGAGTTGTGCCACAAATTATTATTGATGGATGAGGAAAAAAGTCTATAATGTTTGAAAAAAAAAAAAAAAACCAACAACAGACACATGTTGCTGTGTACCTTCTGCGAGGTGTTCAAGTACCCCTAGCTATATACATTATTTGAGTATGGTACTTCAAAGTTCTGCATTTGTGGATAGACTACCATAGAGCTGAAGATCTTTGCCTGAACCCGACGAGCCAGTTTGGGTTCAGGTCGGGTTCAGTCTTAGTTTCTATCATTTTACAAGGGCTCGGGTCAGATTAAGACTCTGTGCAGTGAACAAGGACTTAGATGATGTGGTTCCATTAAAGCGAGAAAGGTGCAGAATTGGATGCTGAGAAAGTGAATCAAAGGCTGGCCTCTGGAAAATGAATAAACTATGTTTTAAAATGTCTTGAGCTGTGTGCGTGCACAGATTTGAATAGAGTCAAGCTGTAACAAGCCGGTTACATTTCTAGTCTGATGCAGAAAAAATCAACACAGTATGTACAAAAAACTTATTTTAACGCCTTTTCCTTGACCAGGGGGAGCAGTGCTACGCTATTGTGAGGAAGTGAAAAGGGAAAGCCATGAAGTAGCCATGGGTCAGTATTTGGTGAGCTGTGGAGTTGCATTCAAAGTGTAATGAGAGGGTGATAAAACATTCTGTTATGGTTTGTGTTTAGCTTTTGTGGCCCTCTATTAGTTCTTCAAGTCTTTGTTAATTCTATTTATTTGCAGTTCTAGTTCTTGTCTCATGTTTTAACTTTTGTGTCTTTGTGTTCCCCGGTCTTCCTGCTCGTGTCTCCTCCTCCCAGTGATGTCAGTGTGTTTGGGTTGTGAGTGATTAGCTGACTCATGTTTTACACCCAGGTGTTGCCCGTTCCCATCAAGCCTCCTTCACTAAATAGATCAGAATGTCTGCTGGTTCATTGTTGAGGTGACCCTCCTTGTTGGCTGTGGTGTTTTTGTCCAGCTGCTTTTAGTTTTTCTTATGTTTCCTTTGGTTTTCTTGGATTTGGGTTTTGGTTAATTCTATAATAAGCATGGACTGGTTTTATGAACTCAATGCCCGCCTGCCTGCTGCCTCCATCCTGTTCTGGACTTGGGTCCTCCACCACCACACCCACCCAGCGTGACAATATCAATAAGTCATGTTGTTGAAAGAGGTGAGACCTTTTTTTCTGTCTTTGATTTCATTAAGTATGTTACTTTTCTTGTTAATAAAAACCCTCAAAATGTTTCCTATATGTCTTTTTTTTTTTTTTTTTTAATGTTGCCACCTCCTCCTCGACTAAAAAGTCATGGAGTTAAATACAGTGGTTAAAACACTATCAATAATAAATGCCTAGTGGAGATTAACTGAGGATCGTCACCAGTCTGAGAGGAGTTAAACATTCACATCTTAACTCCTGACATTTTTGACATACTAACAAGCTATACACTACACACACTCAATGAGTATATATGGTTTACTATTTACTATTAGTATGGTGACCGTTCGCACTGAAGATGCATTTCAAACTGACAAAAACCTGAAGCACACTGAGGCTAACTATGTCTGTGGATTCACCATCTTTGAAAGTTCTGAAAGCATTTTAAGCAAAAAAAAAATAATTACCAAGCAGAAAATCAACATGTGGTCATTTGATCCATAAAACTTGAAGAAACACATTTCATGCCTACTTTTCTCAGACCCGTCATTGTGTTACTGTGCATACTTGAGAAATGTCCCTATATAGTACACATCCGGGTATTTCTCACACACTCAATGTTTGCATACTATCTAGTGTGAACGCACTTACAACGTACTCATTTTGACGTCAGACTCAGTGTGAGTAGTACGTTAAAATGCGATTTCAAAAACAGCCACTGTGAGCAAGATTTAGTTTGCAAATGATGCATAATGAGGAATAAAATCCTTTCGGCTAATTTAACAACAAAGTTGCAGTCGGTCTCATTGGGAAGGCATGTGGATTGTCGAGGGACATGTTGAAAATGCATAAATAATGGAGTGTTTTAATGTGTCGTTAACTCACCGCGTAATTTATTCAATCTTACGAGCGTTGATGTTTGGGTGAAGGCACATAGAGGCACTCGCTGCAGCAGGTGGGAAGATATGGTTTCTTTGAGATACAGTATCGCCTATTGAAGATAATTCCTGAGCTAAAGGTCAATCCCTTTCTGCTTGACACGGGGGTTTGAATCCTACAAAGCCCAACGGGAGACTTTCTTCTTTTATCCTCTTCACCTGCTCACTGGTTCAACTTGTAAGGCAGGAGAAATGTGTTTCGTATTTGGGGGGGAAAACAAGCATCAAAGAACAAAAAAAACCCACAGAGGATGTCTATTTTATGCCCAGACACCTATAGAAAATATATCATTTCTTAAAGAAAAACAGTTTTTATTACCAACCCTCTCCAACTTTCAATGCAAGTATTCTATCATGATTCAAATGAGTGATGTAACAGATCATTTAAGTCCTGAATGCTGAACTTTATACAATAACTCAATGCTATGGCTTCTGAGTGTATGGGGGAGTGTATATAAGCAAGTATACAAGACAGAGACTCCACTTCATTTGTATACAATAATATATTATTAAAAATGTCTTTCTGAGCACTGAAGGACACTTTACAAAGATTTATTGGGTCTTCAGTATGTTGATCCTATGATTAGTTCTGCTTTTCTTTGCATGTTTACTGCATTTCTGTCATTTGGATTAGTCATGCAGGTCTTTGACCTCCTTGTTGTTGTTTTTGGAGTGATTGTTTCCTCGTCTGGTCATGCATGTATGAAAGATCATTTTGGGTTTTTTTTTTTTTTTTAAATTTACAATTTTTATGTATTGATTATAGGTGTGTACTTCATATTAATTAGGTTAGGGTTGTTAGGGTTTGTGTATGTAAACACTAAAGATAGGACAATATGTCAGGCAACAAGATATTGCAATGTTCAAACATCACAAGATGTATCGTAAGGGAGGTTTCATAAAACAAAAATGGTTTATTGTTTACTTTCATGTATTTTTAAAAATTATATTCTTGAGTTTAAATGAGATTGAGGCGGTAGGCAGGCGTAGCATGGGGAGGAGATATTCAAAGGAAGAATTGTAAAGGGTAGGGAAGAGTTGATTTATTTTAAAGTGAGATGTGAAGTTGTAGTTGTGCTTATTGTGTTGTGTAATCAAGCCAGTCTGGTGACAAGTGTGAAGCTTAGGTATAATGGTGGTGGCTGTGGACAGATGGAAGGAGTGAGTGGAAATACCTAAAACAGGTATTTGGGATCAATGTGTCTAAGATTAAGCCTACGTTTTATCCCACAGCCCAAGGCATTACAGTGCATCGTAGACCAATGTATGTGCAAGAACCGCTACTGCAAACCCAGGCACTGCCACGGGCCCGAAGATGCAGCCTGGCCGGCAGAGAGAGCGGGGGCCAAGGAGCCCCAGGCCACCCTCTCACGGTAGAGCAGCCCCCCCAGACGCCCCCAAGATCCCAAGCCGAGAGGTAGCCACTGCCCCCCACATACACACCCGAGAAAGCTAAAAGTAGCACTTGGAGCAGCCTGCCCAGGGACGACAACCACATCCCCAGCCGCCTAGGGCAACAAGGGGATGCTGCAAGTCCCCCCGCCGGCCCCCAGGCGCACCGACCGAGCATCCCAGATCACCTTTTATTGATGCCGCCCACGCAATGAACTTTAGTTATTGCTAAAGTCAGCCCTGGGCCCGCACACCGTGGGGACTGCCCCCAAGGCTACCAGGAAACGAGACAAGCACCCAGCCTCACCCACCCGAAGGGAAGAGGCACCCCCTCGCCCCGCCGACACCGCCCAGAAAGACCCAGCGAAGAGTTCCCCAATGGAGAGGCACTTCCCTATCCCCTGTGTGAATGTGTTTAGTGAAAGTATGAGTGCAATTAAAAGAGATGGGATAGAGGGGAGCGGTGCTCCTTATCCAACCTTTGTGTATGTGGTTCTACAGCTCCAGAGGGTGGAGATTGTGGTCATACCCTCCGGGGTGGTGTAATTAAAATTGGAGGGATTGGTAGGGCAACTTGAGGTGGGAGTGCTGCCCCCGCGCCACTAGTAGCACAGGCGGCGGCCTCCTCCACCATCCAGCTCCCCAATGGTTGGGCATGGGTGTGTGGTGCACCAAGTGAGTGAGCCAGACCAGCTGGGAGTGAAGTGTCCATGTAGAAGGCCTGCTTGGTGTGAGCCCGGCCCGTCTGTAGGGCGGGCCACCGGAGAGGGTAGATGGCGCAGACGGGCACGCAGCACCGCAGGCCCCAGGGACGTGCCAAGCAGCACAGCTGAAGACCCACTCCGCGGCACCCCCTGAACCACGCCGGCCCCCAGCGGTCCGGGTGGCGACCCATGAAGTTAACCGGAAGTATTGTCAGTATCACAATGGCAAATCTCAGAAGTGTCGGCATGAAATGTTTGAGTTTTACAGATCAAATGACCACATGTTGATATTCCACTACTCGGTCACTTTCTCGCTTAAAATATTTTCAAAACTTTCATAGGTGGCAAATCAAATGAGATATTTAACACCAGTGTGCTTCAGTTTTTTGTTGTAGATTAAAAATGCATCTTGGGAAACTTGGAAGTATACTTCAGTGGAAACGGTCATCATACTAGTGTACAGTACAGATGAGTATGCCATTTCGAACACAGCCTGTGTGTCCAAACACTGATTGAATTAGTAAGGGAGGCTTGATTAGTAATGGGCCACACCTGTGTGCGAAACATAAGGCAGCTAATCACACTGACATCACTGGGAGGAGACACTAGCAGGAAGATCTGGGAACACAAGAGTTAAAACATGAACTAAGACTCACAGAAACAACAAAAAAAGGCTTAAGACAAACAAAACCAAAACCGACCCTGACAAAGAGTATTTTTGTCCTTTTTTTTCTTCACAAAAACATTGCATCTGTATCATGAGCTCATTATGGTTTATCGTATCGTGAACTAAGTGTATTGTCCCATCTCTAGTGCAGGGGTTCTTAACCTTGGTGTTGGGATCATTTTTGCTTTTTTTTTTTAACCCTTTTTCTGCAATTTCACTTTTCTTGCAACTCTTTTACACCTTTAAATGCATTTTTGCTACATTACACTCATTTCTGCCACTTTATTACATTTCAATGCTCTATATTTTTTTTCTACTTTCAAGACAAATTCACACTTTTAAACCCTTTCCACCACTATTCCCACCTAATGTTGCATATGTTGACCCATTATTGTCACTTTTAACTTCCATTCACATTTTGTCATGCCTATTATTTGCTGGTTAAAACTGATTGTTCCAATACTAACACTCTGAAGACCGTTTTACTACTATTCTGTCCATTTCAAGCCACTCTAATTTGCAATTTTTAACCAATTTCTGTGATTTTTAAAATTCCATTTCACCACCTTTTTTGGTCACTTTTAACCAATTTTGTTTCTGATTTAAAACAAGGATTCACATCTTTAAGATGTCTATGTACTATGGCGCAAATAATGATAACCTTCCTGGATAACAGTGGATATTATTCACATAGATGAATAGATTCATGTAACGGATCATAATTTTGCTGACTTTATGGATGGACCCCAAAAATCTCTCCTTTATTTCCCCTTATAGATGGCTTTGTCTCTTCATGACTGTTCTTCAATGTTCATGTCTGTGTTCAACCACCTTCAAGTACAGTGGGGGTCCCCGGTCTCTGCAACCCCCCCAAAAAAAGGTTTCAGTCTGAGAAGGTTGTGAATCGATGCTCTAGTGCAGGGGTCACCAACATGGTGCCTTCCCTCATGGACCATGTGGGGTGCCCTCATGAGCTCACCAATGAGCACCATCTAAAATCTGATTTACTTTCCAGGATTCAAACTCTCAAAAACAGAAGACAGATGTAGTTGGTACTTAGTAGAGTTAAATACTGCATCAACTTATAAAGTTTTAGTATTAAATTCATCTTTAAATGTTGTCAGTGTTAACATGTAGTGCACGTTTTCACTGAAACATTGTTACCAATGGTTTTAAGTGTTGCAGACACTGTCTACAGGTTGTGGTATGTTATGTAAAATATAATTTTAAAAATGCAAGGTGGATTAAATTTTTTTTCTTTACAAATGTCACATTTATATGACTATTAAAAGTTGTTTGTTAGTAGCTCGTAAAATGGGAAGATGATACTTTTCTATGAAATGTAATGAAAATGAAACAATTGCATAAATTAGAAGAGTTTTAGTATTAGAAGCGTTTCATGTTGGAACTAAAACATTTCCTTCCTTTTTAAGTTACTGCTAGCCTTCCTTATTATTTTACCCTCTAATCAAAGTGAAACTGAACATTTGGTTTTTAAGTGCTTTTCAAACTGGTAGCCCTTCAGATATACAGTACCTATGAAGTAGCACAGTTTCAGAAAGGTTGGTGACCCCTGCTTTAGTGAATACTGAAGAAATGACCAATAAATAGAGGTGTGTGTGAATCTAATGCTGCTGTTCCTCTCATCACCAGTGGGTGTCGCTGCTGAAGCTGGTACCCAAACCATCTGTCAGGGAGAGAGAGAGAGAGAGAGAGAGAGGCTCCTGTGCGCAGTGCTCCGGCCCGGCCGCTCCCTCCGTCCTCTCCACAGCTGGATGGATGTCGCTGCCTCGCCTTCTTCTTCCTCTACACAGCATCCCCAGCAACTGGACCTGACTGGTAACCGGGGTGCGATGACTGCTGCTAACCCGCTCTGCATGCTCTGAATTCCGGGGAGAGGGAATACACGCGTCGGCCGGAGGGGTGCGAAGAGGGACGAAGGGGAGGCTCTGCATCCCTCCGAGGGGATTTATTTACAGTAAGAGAGAGAGAGAGCAATGTCATCATCACACATCCTGTCTGTGGGAGATGAATAGTGTGTGTGTGTGTGCGTGCGCGTGTGCGTGTGTTTATTCTGTGTGCGCGTGCCAGATGTGATTGCTTGGTTCTGTGTCAGTTTATCACGAGGTGTGTAGTGCACGCGCTATGTGCTGCTGCTGCTTTGGCATTGATCATGAGATGAAAATGGAAATCTCCAATGTTACACATCTCCATCCATCCATCCATCCATCCAGTGGGGTGGGGGGGGATGAGTCTGATGCTTAAACGGTTTCCACTTTATGACTGACCTAAATTTGGTGGACTATAGGCTACATTAGGTTACAAGGTGAGTCCTTTGTGCTGCAGAGCTGTGGTGCTGGTTTTTGGTCTGTAGTTGTTTCCCTTCAGCCTTCAGTAGAACATGTGATCAGTGACAAACATCTCCTCACTGTGTGCCCTCTCTGATCTGCTCAGGGCTGCTTCCTTCTTCCCACTGAGACTGGAGTCATGAATCTCATTCATCACAAAACAAAGCGATGTTTGCTCATGTTGATTGTGTGTGGATGGCTGTTCTCTTTCCTCCCTCTTTTTTGTGTGCTGAATTAGCCTTTACAGCACATGTGTGGGGCCAAATCCGGCCCTTTAGACCAGTATTTTTAAGGGGTACTCAATGGTACTACAGGGGTTACTTGAGGTAGAGAGTGGCAAATTAACAAATGGTGTCATTCTTGGTCCTACCCCAGGCGTGAGATGACCCTAGATCAGGGGTGCCCAATCCTGGTCCTCAAGAGCCCCTATCTAGTATGTTGAAATGACCAGGATCGTTATCAGGCTTCTGCAGAGCTTGATGGTGAGTTAATCATTTGAATCAGGTGTGTTGGAAGAGGGAAACATCTAAAACATGCTGGATAGAGGCCCTTGAGGACCAGGATTGGGCACCCCTGCCCTATCTATAGATGATAAAAACTATAGAAATATATCTATTCACGAGCCACTAAATCTGGGTTTTTCAACCTTGGGGTTGGGACCCCATGTTTGGTTGCCTGGAGTTTAAACGAGGTCACCAAAAAAATTATAATAGATTTTTTTTTTTTTTTTTAATTCTTTAAAATATAAACCACGATCTTTAAACTGTATTTATATACATTCACTTTGTGAAATACACATCTAGTTCAACCAAAAATGCAGTAAGAAAAAGTATCTGAGCTCAAACATGATCAAAAACTAATTGTAGAATAAAAATGTCTTTGGGGTCACCAGAAATTATTGGTATCAAAATGGGGTCACGATCCAAAAAAAGGTTTGGAACAACTGCACTAAATACTGTTTTTACTCATTTACAAAATGACATTCTTTAAAATGCGTTATCACTATGCAAAGCAAATTTATTTTCATAGCGCATTTCATACACAAGGCAACTCAATGTGCTTTACATGATCAAAAAGTGCAACAGAAAACATTTTAAAGTACATTAAAATCAGCAGCTAAAACATTTAAAATCAGCAACAAACACATTACATCAACAACATGAACAAAAATCTCTGTCTCAATCATACGCAGTAGAGAAAGAGTGCTTTTAACTTTGATTTAAAAATGTTCACATTCGATGCTGACTCCAGTTTGTTCCACTTCTTTGCAGCATAACAACTAAACACAGCATCGCTGTGAACTCTGGTCTCCACTATCTGACCTGTGTCCATAGATCTGAGAGACCTGCTGGGTTCATACCTGACTAACATGTCACTGATGTATTCTGGATCAAACCCATTCACAGATTTCTACACCAGCAGCAGAACTTTAAAGTCTATTCTGAGGCTGACTGGGAGCCAGTGTAAAGACTTTAAAACTGGAGTCATGTGTTCTGACCTCTTTGTTCTGGTTAAGACCCGAGCTGCAGCGTTCTGAACCAGCTGTAGCTGTTTGATGCTCTTTTGGGGGATTCCTGTCAGAAGACCATTACAATAGTCCAGTCTGCTGGAGATAAAAGCATGGACCAGTTTCTCCTGATCTTTCTGAGTCATTAAACCTTTCACTGTGGAGATGTTCTTTAGGTGGTAGAAGCTGTTTTTGTGATAGATTTGATCTGACTGCTGAATGTAAGATCTGAGTCAATCAGAACACCAAGGTTTTTGACTTGGTCTTTAGCTTTTAAAGATCGAGACTCAAGATACTTGCTGACATCAGTCCTCTTTTCACTACTACCAAAAACAATCACCTCCATCTTATCATGATTTAGCTGAAGAAATTTTCACTCATCCAGTAGTTTACTTTTTCTAAACAGTCACACCTCAATGACACTATAGTCATCTGGGTTCAGTGATTAGATATAGTTGTCATCTGCTTCGCTCTGATACTCAACCTTGTTGACAGTTCTGTAAAATGTGTCCTAACGAAGCATATAAAGGCTAAACAGAAGGGGAACAAGAACAGAGCCCTGAGGAACCCCACAGGACATTGGTAATCTGTCAGATTCAAAGTTTCCAATGATTTACAAGTAGGACTTAAAACATTGCAAAACGGAAAAAGTAATGCAATCTGCACAACAAAATTGTATGATCCACAGTGTTGAATGCAGCACTTAGATCCAATGGTGAGAACAGATACTTTTCCTGAATCAGTGTTCAACATTATGTCATTGATCACTTTGATCATATACTTTGTTGAATGTTAAGAATTGACTCAGTTGGTTGAAGACAACCTTCTCAATGATCTTTGTCATGAATGGAAGGTTGCTGATTGGTCTATAGTTAGCCAGTATAGAGACATCCAGTGTTCTCTTTTTTAACAGAGGTTTCACAGCAGCTACTTTCAGGGATGTTGGTTCGGTGTCTGACTGGAATGAGCAGTTAATTATCTGACACGAATCAGTGACAATTGACTTCACAACACTTTTAAAGAAGTTTGAAGGTATTGTGTCAAGGCAACACGTTGATGGATTTAGCTGCTTTACAGTTTCCTCGATTGTTGACTCATCTCTCAGTGGTTGAAGCTGTTCCAAGCTTTTTGTTACTTTGCTGGTTTGTTATGATGTTTGACCTTTTTTTATTGAAATATACAGCAAATTCATTGCATTTTCCAGTTGACAGTAATTCAGGGGCTATCTGATCTGGGGGGGGTTGTCAGCTTTTAAATTGCAGAAAACAAAGTGCGTTGACGTTTTTAGCAATAATTTCAGAAAAGTATTGCTGCCTCGCTTTGAACAAGCTATCATTAAATTTATGCAGATTCTGCATTATCTGAGTCCTCCTCCAAGGTGTTTTCTGTGTCTGATTTTGATTGGAGCCACCACATCTGACATTACAGACTTTTGTATTAAACTCATCCAAGAGATTATCAACTGTCTCAGCACTCAAGGTTGGTGTCATCGCTATGGCTTCCATAAACTGTGCACGTGTTGTCATTTATGTACCTTTTCTAGTTCATTCCATTTTTCTGTCTTGGTTATTGGCGTGTTGCAATCAACTTGAATAGGTGCATATCGCCACCTACTGTACAGGAGTGATTCCATCATTATGCTCTATAGTTGTTTTTTTAAATAGTTTTCAAAGCTAAATTTTGCAGTCCAACAAAGAGGTTACTTCGATTCTGAAATAAGAGAAACGGGTACTTAGGCCAAAAAAGTTCTTAAACCACTACTTTAGATGAGTGGTTCTCAAACTTTTTTCACCAATTACCACCATAGAAAATACTTGGCTCTCCAATTACCACCATAATGACCAACATTAAGTTACATTAAACCAACATTAAAAAACAGTAGCGTAGTAGGCCTCAGTATTCATTAAAAACGAGGCAGAGATTTTATTTAACAAGTATTTAATATTGTTGGCCATTGTAACAGTACAGACAGTTTGAACAATAACACTGCTTAAAATAAAATATAGGAAAATAAAACACTACTTAAATAATGAATCAAATATATTAATTGGCGTACCACTAGATGAAGCCCACGTACCACTAGTGGTTCTCGTACCACAGTTTGAGAAAAACAGAAAACAAGCATTAATTATTGTCCAAATTACGAAATTAGCTTGGATACTTAAATACACAAATTCAATGAAACTCCACAATATTTGGTGGATCACTATTTTCCCATGCTTTTTCACGACTTAACAATTTTAAGTTCAAAATGACTACAAAGAACTCAATTTTCCTGCAATTATATCACATAACTTCTGCAAATTAACTACAAATCTGCCACAAAATCAATGAAATTTAAAAGAGAAAATCCTGCAGGGACTAATATCTGTCACATATTGCTTCTTGGATATTGTTGACGGCTTACATACTTTATGATTTATATGTAGTGTTGAGTACAAACTTGGGGGACATTATTGTTGAAATTGCTCGTTTTCCCGCCTAAAATCTGCGGCCCACTTAAGCTCAAACTACTTCGTATTTGGCTCCTGCTTTATGCATTTCAAACTAAGATGTAATGTTTGAGTGATCGCGCCAATGAGCAGCCGACTCTCTCATCCATCTTTTATATCTATAATCCTGATTGGCAGCCAACGACTATATCACATGTCCACCACATGCTCACTTAAAACACTCATCTTTAGGAGTGTAAGATGAACCTGAAGTCATTGCACAATATCTTGCACAAGACCTGGACCAAGATGGTTCAAGCAAAATATATAAATAAATAACCTAAATAATTACTACATTACTTCTCCTCATAGTAGTGAACATCTGTCACACTATCTATTAAATGTGAAATGCGTTTATATTGAATGTGAATATCTGCATCGAAACTTTTTCCACAAAGGACCAAACATAATGTAAAGTAGTACCTATAAATCAAATATTAGCCTGTGATATGACCAAAGCTTCTGTTTTGTGCATTTTTTCTTAAACCTCGTGTTCTCTTACTGTTGGTCTTTGCCAGAACATTTACTGTATATCAGTACTCACGTTACTGTAGTTGATTTGCGGCTATTTATACTTTTTGAGTACGACAAAAACCGGAATCACACCGAGGCTAAATATCTCTATTGATTCGCCTCCTTTCAAAGTTCTGAAAGCATTTTAAGCGAGAAAGTGACCAAGTAGAATATCAACATGTGGTCATTTGATCCATAAAACTCGCAGAAACGCATTTCATTCTGACATTTCGAAGACCTGCCATTGTGCTACTGACAAAACTTAGTTTACTTCAAAAGTTCCAGTTAACTTGGAAAACAAGAGCGTTAAACTACTGGTAGACAAGGAGATACTTTTGTTTTGAAAAAGAGATGTTTGTTTTTTAGCTTGAAGTTGGTCCCTAGCAATGCATCATGGGGCGGTGAGCCCACGGTGCCTTTTTAAAAAAATGCCCCGATATATTATACGTCTAGGTATTTCTCGCATACTCAATTTTTCAATACTATCCAAAGTGAGCGCCCTACATACTCAGTTTTACGTCAAACTTAGTATGTTAGTATGCCATTTCAAACACAGCACATGTGTAAAACTGCTGTTTTTTGATAGAGATGATCAGATTGTGATTGGCTCTGAAATTTGGTGAAGATACTCTGATCCAAATAAGGAACATCACTGGGTGAACTTTCTTCTCAGATCAGTTTTATTTGCTGTATAACCTGCTTTAGTTATGGCAGCTCTACCTAGTGTCGTCTTACGTTCGGGGCAATACTTGTTGCATATTTAATACAATTATAACTAATTAACAACAGACACCGGGTTGCATTTGGTCTGCGCGTCGTAGTTTGGACACCCCGTTATGGAAGATGGAGCAACGATTTGGTTGTTGGCACTGGCTCTGTTATGGACCCAATGTTTCTAACAGTACACTGCAACTAATGTTTTACATTTTAAAATGAATTCATTGATTTGTTTTCTTGTATCCATCTGAGAAATCGTAACAAAGCATACTGTGAATATATTAGCTAGAGGACTGTTTGTTCAAAAGATGCATACACTGAATATTAAACGTGACAGGAATTTGTGCAACTTTGGCAAACTTGTTAGTTTCTTTGGACTTTATGTTTTACATGGAAGGTTTTTACCACATTTATAACCATTAACTTGCTCCTCAGTGACCAGCTGACTTAATACTTTCATAAAGAGTCATTTTCATGTCAGCTCTTTTCTCATGTGGCCTCTCGGCCTGAAGACATCGGCATCTGTTCGTTTGCTCTATTATTCTGGACTGCCAGCTTGTGTTTACGGACTGCGACTCGCTAGTTTTACAACATCTTAAAGTGATGGGCTAAACAAACAGGGCCCCATTGACTACTGTTCTCTATTTTAATATGTAATTAAACAGCATCTTTTCTCTAAATATTGATGTTTTAGGTGCACACCGTGAGATCAACAAAGCTTTAAGAGTAACATCCGTAATACAATTGTAATCCAGGCCTCTCCAAGCCCTCTCCTCCCAATCAATTTCTCTAATTGCCAAAGATTCATAGTGGGATGGTAGAGTGACCCCGATAACTGTGTCCCTGGTGGAATTTCTGGAAAGTGATGAACTCTGCTATGGTTCAGAGAACAAGAAGCATGTTATCATCCAAAGACTTAGCTCAGCTCCCCAAGCCTCACCTGCTTCATTAAGTTCTCATATTCAGCTGATGATGTACTGTATGTGTTGTGGACAAACATTAAATACTTCCAAATGGTGATCCAAGACATAGAAACAGATTTAATAAAAGTAGCAACCTGTATTGTTGGATAGTGTTTGCAAGGGTTCTCAACCTTGAGGTTGTGAGACACTGAGAGGGGGTCACCATATGCCTGTAAGAAACTCAGAATATTTTCTTTTAACAATTTGAGCCCATTTTTGCTTGTTTTGTCCCATCATCACGACTACACCAAACTTGCCATATTTTAACCTGTTTTCATCACTTTTTCTTGCCACGTTTTTGCTCCTTTTAATGGATTTTTTTTTTCTACATTACTCCCATTTTTGCCACTTCTTAATCAAATTTCAATGCCTTTTCAACACATTTTTCTACTTTCAAGACATTTTCCGCACTTATAATCCCTTTCCACCACTTCTCCCTCCTAATGTTGCATATATGTTGACCCCTTATTGTCAATTTTGACCTCTTTTCACCATATTTCATGCTTATTTTTGCCACGTTTACCACAATCATGATTTGTCATTAGTTTAAACTAATTGTTCTAATAATGACTGTGGTAGGATGACTGGCAGCTGAGGGGACGGACAGACTTGAGAGCAGAATTCAGTTTAAACTTTTTCTATTTATTTTTCTTCTTTGTCACATATTTACAGTGAATCCCCAAAACGGTAAACCAAAAACTGAGCAAACACAAAAGAAAAGGGCATTGGGATGCCAGGCTACATTTCACAAATCCTGAACATAGAAGCTCTGTTTGTTTTGCTGTCAGCTTTAACAGTTCAGCTCACTCATGGCTCCTCCCTCCAGCCTGTCTGTACCTGTAACTCCTCCCACAGGCAAACCAAACCCAATCTAAAGTCAGTTAACTCCATAACAAAATAATTTCTGAAACAACATACAAAACATGAATTATCCAAGCATCCATAATGAATTAATGTTAATTCATTCACCTTCAATGTTTTAATAATCCATAACAAACAAAAATTACACAAACACACCTGTACAAATGGTTTGTCCCAACAACAGCCCACCAAACACCCCTATTTACATGACTTGGTTTAGTCCCTCTGGTTTCCTACAAACCTGGAAGTGCTGCTGTCAAAATGGTGGTGAGTTAGCTGCTAACAAACAAATGCTGGTGCCGTTGAAGTTGTTTGACCGGTAACATGGTTATTGAAGAGGGTGCACAAGCATAATGAAACTAGAACAATGATATAATAGACAGATGAATGGAAAGATGATGGCAGTAGCAACAAGTCAACAGATGTTAAGCTGCCGGCATTAGCTCACTGGGCTCACTCCGTAACCATGACACTTTAAACCTTTTTTTTTTTTTTCTTCCTTACTCACTTTTTCTCTTCGTTTTTGCAACTTTTAACCAATTTCCGTATTTTTAAAAATCCCATTTCACGACCCTTTCCAGGATTTTTGGTCACTTTTAGCCCATTTTATTTTGGATTAAAAAATCTTCGACAACTATGTACTATGGCCCAATTAATAATAAACTTCCTGGATAACGGTGGATATTCAGAGAAATAAATAAATGTTATCACAGATTCATAGAATAATCATTTTGCTGACTTTATGGATGGACCCAAAAAAGCTCTCCCCTTTATTCCCCCTTATAGATGGCCCTGTATCTACATAATATCACATATGTTGACCCATTATTATCACTTTAACCTCTTTTCACCATATTTTATGCTCATTTTTGCCAATCTAACCATATCCACGATTTGTTATTTGCCCGGTTTAAACTAATTGTTCCTACTTTATAAAATTACATTATTTAATTTCTGTGTTTTTTAAAATCCCATTTATACCTTTTCTGTAATTTTTGGTCACTTAACTCATTTCATTTCAGATTAAAACAATAATTTGTCTTTAAAATGACGATATACTATAGCCCAAATAATACTAAACTTCCTGGATAACAGTGGATATTATTCAGATAAATAAATAAATGATTCATAGAACAATGGGCCCCAAAAAACTCTCCCCTTTATTCCCCCTTATAGATGGCCCTGTCTACACATGACGGTTCTTCAATATTCATATCTGTGTTCAACCACCTTCAGGTACAGTGGGGGTCCCTGGTCTCTGGCACCTTTATTTTGGGGGGTCGCAGGCTGAAAAGATTGAGAACCACTGGTTTAGTGTATTATTTTACTAAGACCTTATAAGTAGCTCATTGTTCGCACAATGTCCAAAACTATAGAAACTTGCATCAAATATCATCAAGTACAGTAACAGTGGTTCAAAGGTACAGCAAATTTCCAAGTGTCTTGCACCAACAACCATCATAACAGCGAAGCAGTGCTGAGATTAAAGAAGAAACCCCTGGAAGAAAAGCATCCATTTCTGCTGGTTTCTACTAAACCACTAGGGATATTACAAACACCCTATATACCGCATATAGGAGGCTGCCAAATACTTAATTAGTATGAAACATCTTATGACCTACTTGTATAGTGGCATTAGCATGCTTTGGTAACTTCAAAGTTAATGTTTTTAATATGAGCGCTTGTTATTTTATTTAAACTGTTCCAATCTTTGCCATGGAAGACTGCACAAATGAAATGGCATAAAAATGTAACTTGGGAGATGCTGATGCTAGTGATTATAATTATGTAAAACCAATGAAAACATTATGTTTGTATATGATTAGTCTATGGTGCTCAGCTACTCCCCCATTTACTATTATGGCCAATAGTAAGGCTGTAAATGACCAGTTTTGTGACATAACCATATTGATTTTTTGGACAACGGTACGATATTTGCAGAGGTCACAAAGACATTTGATTCAGGGACCTTTGATCAATTAAAGCACATCTGTCAAACTCATAGCCCGGGGACCAAATCCGGCCTTTTGGAGTATCCAATTTGGCCCGCAGGAGAAAGTAAAAATGACTGTGTAAATTAAACTCAACGATATTTGCAGGTGCTCAGTTTTCCCAGTACTTACTGTATATTACATGATTGTAGTTATTTTTAATGTTAAACTGTTAAAAAATTGTAATATTTCCCCAAAATAAATAGAAAGTGGTCACAAAATCTAGGAAAATTAAAGTGAAGATCCTGTTGGGACTAATATCTCCTTTTTCTTGGATATTGTCAGTTACTTAACCATTTTGTAGTTTATGCACCGGTATTTGTAGAAGTGAAAATTATTCCACAATAACGTTGAAATTACTCGTTTTCCTGCTTAAAATCTGTTGCCCACTTGAGATCAAACTGCTCCCTATTTTGCCTGAACTAAAATGAATTTGAGACCCCTGAATTAAAGACAATATTGTTTACTCATTTAAAGCATTATAACTAAAGCTAGAAAAAAAAATGTTTTAATTTTATGGCTAAAACTTTTAAATGAAAATCATTATTTTGACCAAAAAGGCGTATCCCAATGAAAACGATGTTGATCGATTTGAGTTTCCATTGATTCAAACTGTGTATTACCATTGGTGGACACGATTAGCACGAATGTTCTTGTGTTTCTAAACAACCTCAGTGGTAACGTGAAAAAGAGAAAATGACAATCAGGGTCTGTGATAGGCTTTGCCGGAATAAAAAACATGTACTATCATTGTGTGAGTCAGCCTTGAGTTGTCCTACGATAATCTCTGATGATAACCTTGTTCTGAGATGTGCATGATGAGAGAGAGAGAGCGAGAGTGGGGAATGAGAGCAAAACTAGGACTGGGTTGCCAGATCATTGTGTTCAATCATGGCAGCATCTGATTCATATCACTGCAGGCAACCCCTCCCTTCTTCACTGAATAGATGGGAAGATGGGTTGCCTGGTCAACAAGCTTTCTATTCTGTGCACCACTGAGAACAGCAGTACAATGTAGAGGTTTTCTCATGCATAAAAAAAGAATTGTATTTACAACACTATCAAAACACCTTTTTGTGATATATAAAAAAAACACAAATGATAAGGCAAGGCAAATTTATTTGTATAGCATCAGATCTGAGTCAATCAGAACACCAAGGTTTTTGACTTGGTCTTTAGCTTTCAAAGATCGAGACTTAAGAGACTCGCTGACAGCAGTCCTCTTGTTACCGAAGACCATCACCTCCATCTTATGATTTAGTTGAAGGAAGTTTTCACTCATTCAGCCTTTTAGTTTTTCAAAGCGGTCACTTAACACCTCTATAGGACCATAGTCATCTGGGTTCAGTGATGGATATAGTTATCTGTGTAGCTCTGATAATCAACCTTACAGTTGTGTAAAATTTGTATTCAAGGAAGCATATAAAGGCTAGACAGAAGGGGTCCAAGAACAGAGCCCTGAGGAACCTCACAGGACATTGGTAACCTGTCAGATTCAAAGTTTCCAATGTTTACAAAATAACTTTGCTCCTCCAAGTAGGACTTAAACCATTGCATTACTTTTCCATTTAGTCCAATCCAATCCTTGCAATAAATTTGTATGGTCCAATAAAGAACTAATGTTAATTTAGACAGAATGAACATAATTTATTTGCATAAACAATGTACGAGAAATAGTTTTATTGATGCTTGTCTTAAATGTGACAAAATATCATATTTCCTTGTCTCCACTCGAAAAATTACATTTTTTTTTAAATTTATTTCGGCCTCTGAAACCTTTGCATGTAAACACTAAGCAAACAAAATACAAAAGGAAAAAGAAAATGCCATAACTAAATGAATAGAAATGAATGTACAGTATATATATATAACCCTTGTAAATAATTGCATCTATTTTTTATGAATACACATATTTTAAATAAATTGAATTATAACCAATGTACACACACCAATCTGTGTCTATACAATATAAGAATACAACATGTATAACACCAATATATAGTGATTTTTCTATGCTTACTTGAACATGAGCACACATGCTCTTTTGTCTGCTATCCCATTCTTGCATACTGGGAAGGCCATGGACCCTGAATGTGTTTCCAGTCAATTACTGGGATAACATACAGAAACAGATTCACCTTCACTCTGTGGAAACCATCAATAATGTGCAGAATAAGTTGCTGCATCGCAGAAAAATGATTCTTGGAGCTAGAATTAAGGTCACTGTTAAATCTACAAACTATTCCTCCGCATTTACAGCTGGGACACACCTCAACATATGTGTATTATAGAAAAAAGGGACAAAGAAGGCTTTTTCATCACAGAAACTAGTAGAATTCCTCTGTTGTGAATTGAAGACGAAGTTAGCCTACATGTTTACTCGAAGGTCCTGGTGTTGGCAACTCAAAATCTGAAACAATTTCATTGCTAATAGTTTTAGTCAACAGGCAAACTGCTGATTCTGAAGGCCTCGAGGCAGATTTTATCAACAGATGGAGAATGGTTAGTCATGTACAGCTCTCTTTAAAAAAAAAACAAAAAAAAAAAACATCATTGTTTATTGATTTCCCAGCAGCCTTTTCTCTCAGCTTTGCCCTCTGCCCTAAGTAAGCTAGGATAAACCCTATAGAGGTCAATAAACTAGATCAAAACCAAACATTTACTCAGGATGGGTTGTTGTTGTTGAATGATTTGAAATGAGAGCAAGACTGGGAAGCTTGTCAAAAACTTAACGTAACTCATTTTGCATGCATTTGTACAATAGATTGGGGTGACCATATTTAGTTTTCCAAAAAAGAGGACACTTGGACCAACCTCGGCATACTCAAAGTAAAATACTAGCTCCAAAAAAGCAGAAAAACATTGCTTCATTCAGAAATTAAACTTATCTTACCTCAAACTTCCTATATTCTAAGTTTCTCCCTGTGGTTCTTTCATTTTTAAACCCCTCTCTGAACTACCATGGAGGTTTTATCATTCGGGAGGGTCTTCCTGTTAAATTTCTTTCATTAAATCGACCAGTATTTGGTCTCTTTCAATCCATCTTGGACTTTAGTCTTTCTATTCTCTCTGCTGTGTCAAAACGAAGCGTCATCTTTATGATTCCGTCATTTGTGCATAAAATTACTTTCATGATCCTGACTTTAAATAGCAACTCTTTAGCTTTCAGAAACTGGTAGAATTTCTCAGATAGAGCAAATATTTGCAGAGTTACAGTCAGGGTCCCTGGGAAACCCAGACGTTTTCACGAGTTTTTAAAATCTGGCTGGACGTTCCAGACAAGACATGAGAAGAGGACATTTTTGGGTAATTCCAGACGTATGGTCATCTTTCCATAGATGCTCCGACCTTCTGCAATGTCACTTTAGTTTCTAGCTAAGATACTACTTCCTGTAATGAATTTGCAATGAACCTAGCACATGTAAAAAGACTTGCTAGCATAATGCTCTCATCGATGTGGTGGACGTCTGTTGTTTACACTTCGACTGGACACCCATCTTAGTTGAGTTAGCATCACCATCACAACCCTCCCCTTTCTCCCCTGTATCTCCCCATTGTGGGTCCAGCTGAATCACTAATGGATGATGGCAAGCAGCAGATGCACTTCGTCTCCCTGTTTCAAGCTCTGAGTGGTTTTCCTTCTCCTCCTGCCTTTAAAAGTACAGAGGATCAGATCCATAGCTTTATGGAGAAAGCAACGACTGTTTTTCAAATACATAGTTTTTCAGCTGAGCGCAAACTTAACCAGTACTAAAAAACCTTCGAACCTTCCCCCGACAACAATGCTCATGTGCCAATTGTAGGGGAAAGTGTAGTATTGATTTCTGTATGCTCTCCTAAATAATGACATTTTGTTTAATTTAGCCACCTTATTGAGCTGGCCTGGGTGTGCTGAGACAATAGGCCACAGCGCAATTTTAATCACTGCATTCCATTAGCAAATTAATGAGTAATGGATGAATGAGAGGTAGATTTTTATCCCCGGTATGAGCCAAGTTGAGGCCAAAGCTGTCAGCATTGTTTCAGTGAATTCACAATCCCCTCGGTGTCTGGCAAAGCCAGACCCCGCCTGTCTCTCTGTTAAAAGGGAGACAATAATACTCTTCCTAATCCACCTCTCACTGCACCGCTCACCCGATCAATCCCCCATGGAGAGGAGCATTGCCAATTTGTGGTCGTCATGGCAATGTAGACTCTTTGCTGTGATGTCAGGCAGGTGTAGTGTTGCTACTTGGGCTTGAAACAAGTTTGACCCTTTTGTCAAGGATAATGAGCTGTCATGGTAGTGACTCTTCGTCTATGAGTTCAGGTCAACACAGTCTAGAAACCAATTAGCTTGGAGAGTAAGGAAAACTTATTATGGGATAGTTTCCCTTTATTTGGTCGATTGGTGCTTTTTGTTTGTTCATTACATCCCGCAGGTGCTAGATTGAGAATATGAACCATATCAAAACTTTATGTATGCATAGAATATTCCCAACAGCGTCTTTTGTGCTATAGTTGGTTAGTTAACAACAAAAATGGTTCAGATCATGTTTGTCAGTGAAACAAACAAATAAAAGACTGCAAATGTGTAATTTAGATATATGTAAGTAGTGGTTCCCAACCTTTTTCTGGTCATGACCCCATTTTTGATATCACAAATTTCTGGTGACCCCAGAGACTGAATTAGTTTTTGCTCACGTTTGTTATAGTGTTATGAAATTTATATATAGATTTATAGTTGAAAAATGTAAGTATAAGAATACAGTTGTTTGATACATAGTTGCACGGTACCCACGCTACCCAGCGGTGCCACATTGTAACGGTTCCTACTACACTAGATATTCTACACGTCGGTCCTACCGTGGATTGCTATACTACCGGTGCCAGTTTACGCTACATAGCAGCCGCCTCTACTGTCCTCTTGGCTTCTCAGTGCATGCTACTCCCTTGTAAACAAACCCACATGGCAACTACTGTAACCGAACTACACAGCTGCGGAATGATTGGCTGTTTGCCTGTTACTGATGACGTCCTGGGATATGATGGGCTGTTTTTGCACACTGGGTCCGCCCGCGTGTTTCTGCCTGCAAGAACAAACTCCATGAAGACAGCTCCACTGTGATGGAAATGAACTTCAAAACTGCGTTGTCAGTGGCATCACTAATTTTTCCAAAAAAAAAAAAAAACTCCAAAAGTCACATTTGGAACTATTTTGGCTTTAAAAAAGGCACAGACGGTAAAGCAATAGACGATGGCCATCCGCTGTGCAGACGTTGCCACCAAGCTATAGGAGCCAAAGGAGGGAACACATCCAACCTCCTAAAACACCTGCTGTCGTCACCCAGATTTGTCGAATACCAGGTGAGTATGTCCTGTTTATTTTTTCATTGGCTAATATTAGGCTATATGCTCCGTGTACAGGCTGAGGAATGAAGAGTTAAAGGATGTCAAAGCATAAAGCATCTAGAAAATGCGTAAGAATATAGTTTTCACAGGGAATCAGTTCCTGTTTGTTGTATTTTGTCCTCTATGGTTTACAATGTTGGAGAAGAAGCATTATTGTCAAATAGACTTCTTTTTTTTAAAAGACAGTGGATTTGTTGATTATTTATATTAGCTAAACATAAATGTAATGTTTGAATATAATGTTCAAAGGAAACTGAATGATAATTTAATTTCAACCATATAAAAATCTAGCTTCATTTATTTGTTTTATTGCTTATGTGCTTTTGTTCATGTACTCTTGTTGACCCAGTTATAAACTAAAACCATTAGGACTATTAAGGTAATTCATGTTATGTATTTACCATCACTTATTTCAGAGAGAGCCATCCAATCCAAAAGGGAAGCAATCCATGGCCAAGACCATACCTGAAATGTATGAGTAAAAAAATAAAATATATGCCAACTTCAAAGGAAGCCACAACGTTGAACAGAGCAGTGGCTGAATTCACACTGTGCAAATGGTAACAGAGAGCTGGGAGATGGGTGCATGGTGCATGGGGTGCTCTGAGATTAACAGTGACCGCAATGCTGCAAACCTACTGGAAACCCTGGATGAAACGATGGAAGACTGGATTATGGACAACAAGATGCAAGATGTCCGCTATCACAACTGACACTGCATCAAACCACATAACAGCCTTTTCACAAAGATATACCTGGATACCATTGGACATAATCTCAATTTGGTCACTGACAAAGCGCCTGCTATCGACAGGGTGTCATCCTCCTTATGCAGACTACGGAAAACTGTCTCTGCTTTTTCCTGCTCACCAAAGATGTCCAGGCTAAAGGATGACCAATACACAGCAAATTCAACATGAGCTTGATGTCTCCGCTGATCTTTGTCATTCTGGCATGTGATGGACATAACATTCTGAGACTCTGCCACTCTTCTCCCAATATGCACGAAATTACTTGTGCATTTCAGCATCCAGCTGTGCCTCTGAATGGGTGTTGCTTTCGACTTAATCATAAAACAGTGAAAATACTATCAATTGCATGCGCGGTTTTACACTTTTAACCAGAAACAAATTTTAAAAAGGCAATTTATTATTACTGTAATTTCCGTTAGCTGCACAAAATGAGAACAGAAATACACAAAATGACAATTGCGCAAAACGGCAACAAAAAATCAAACCAAACAACTATAAATACACACAATATTAAACAAAAAATATGTATAAAACAATACACACAATGAATCTGGAAAAAAAAATACACAACGCACTATTTCCCTTTTTCTTGCACAGATTGGTCATCACATATGACATGGGCAAACAGGAGCGGAGAGGACTGTGGGTCGCCACTAAGGCAGTGCCCCGTATCTTAGATGAGAAGTGAATGTTGATGATTTGCTGTGATAAAATTTGCCCATCTTCGTCAATGACGGACACATTTTAACTAGTAGAAGTAGTCAATAAAATGTTTGGTCAAATTCAATTATGCACACACTGGTATCTGCACTTATCACTTTTCTTTTATTAGTTCTTTATTCTTACACATTTGGTATTAGACCTTTTCAGATGTTTTAATAAATGCATGATGCATGGATTTGGTAGGAATTCCTCTGATGCACATGGTAGAGTTGACTTGAGAGGAAAGGACAGCAGTTGCGGTACCTGTCACTTCCTGTATTTGTTCCATTCAGATGTCTTGGGTCAGTGGTGCAATCCTACATCCATCGGCACACACAAGCGTTTGTTTCTAGACCAGAACCCAGGTGTTTGTCTTAGTTCTCTACCAAAGTTCAAAGGTCAACACAAACCACAGTGACAGAACAATCACATCCAATCTTAGTTTATCCAACATGTACTTCTACCAATTCTGGGCAAAATGTTCCCTTCCCCCCGTTTTTCCTTCCTGAATAAAAAGGCTTAATGTTTTTTTTTTTTTATTTTTAATTTTTGTTTTTGTACTTTCTCTGCACATGCTGTCGAAGGTCAACACTACAAGAAGTGCCATCTTCTAAAGACAGCAATGCATGTTTTGTTATTGCAATTAAATAAATGCATTTATTTTATTGCATAATTGTGACCATCAGCCCTCCCTAAGGAAGGGCAAGAAACGCTTTATTATAGGGAGGATATAAAAAGAGAGGGCAGTGTTACACCGAGGTGAGGGGGAAGGGAACAGGGAAGAGGGAGTCAGGGTAGGGTAAGCCCGAGCAGTAGCTACCCCCAGAGCCATCCCTATCTCGGACCCACCCGGCCCTGGGCCACAAACCCCGCCACCCTAGGCCACCCCCAATCTAACCCTCCCAGCACGGTACCCCCCCCCATGTTAATGTAGATATTTATTTTTGCCTTCTGGTCTTTCTAGTGTTTGACGCTGTGGGTTTTGAAGCATCGTTGGCTGAAGCCTGATAGCAGCTTTTTTGTTCTCACTCTTATGTGTAAGTGGCTCTTACACAATTATAATGGAGGTTTTTAATCCATAATGCTGCAGAATGAGAGACCTTGTTACCCAGGCAGCTTTTCAAACTAAAAGGTAAAAAAGATGACATTCTGTGGTCGGGCTCTCGTTCATCACTTATCACCTTAATGAGAATAATTCACTCTGCTTTTTCCTTTTCCACTTGTGCTTCTTTGGAGCTGGCAGAGGATAAATCTATACAAACCTCATGACTGGAAATAGGAAGAGGGGTTTCATTTTAGTATTAATTCAGGCAGCCGATTACCGGTTATTTTCTGCTAAATTTCCCTTCAGAAATGGCCTTTTTCCTGTTATCATTGGGTTGTATTTGCTTTTTGGTATTTCAAAAATCTTTATTAAATCACAATTTACCATCACTACGGACTGGAATCCTGGGTGTTTCATGAAGGTGGGATGATGCACTGAATTCACGATAAAATACAATGCGATAATGGACATGCAATGACGATAAATATTTACCTTATACTGAAAGACTGAAAATTAAACATGCTTAATTTACTTTTATACTTACTCTGCTATTAGGGGTCATTATTCAGCCCAATTTCTAGATTGTATTCCAAATAATGAAGTCTCAATTTGATTACAAACTGTTTTTTTTTCTTTTTTTTTTATCATCAACTATGAGCCACTATTGATCTTCATCAGTCAGCTGCTGAATTATTTGACTTCTCTTTTGAGCAACACCTCACAGTACCTTCAATATTGGATAATTAAATCAAAATATCCAAATTAGGAGCACTTGCGTGGTTTGTATTAATTTAAATTTTTTTTTTAAATTCATCACTTTGAATAATACAATGTAATGAATAGTTTATTGATTTTTTTTTTTTTTTACGACCTCTACTGGGTACGGCCATTGAAACTAATAGGAATATAAAAAAACATTAAAAACTAACCATAATAATCTGGTGTGTAGTAGAAATTTTACTATCACGATATCATGTCACCTTTAGTGTTTCATTATTTTCCTTGAACATGTCATTTGAACCACCATGTTTATAAACCATGTATATGTGAAGGCTTTTTACTTCTACTTGAATGTGTTTAGTAAACTGTGGTTCGTTGCCAGATCGGGTTAAAAGGATCCAGAACATGAACATTTGCCTGATACGTATCCAAAATGAGTGTAAAATGGGCTCTATATTAATAAATTCTGAACTCAGTAAAGAACAATTCAAGTTTGAATACAAACGAGCTAGTTCATAAGGACACGTGATGCTATTCTACTGTACTTAAATTATTTTACACTTTAAAATGGCCATGAGTATTGGCAAGGATGTGGCAATACGATGCATATCACGATACTTGGGTCACAATACGATATTATCACGATATATTGCGATATTCTACCCAGTTAATATCAAAATTAAACAGAGATGGAAAAATCACGTTGCTGAATATGTTCATCTGAAGATATTGATCATTCAGAGGATAAATTGAGTCAAAACTATTTGCTTCATAACATTCTATGTGTTTGTATTTTTGCGCATTTTCAAATGCAGTGTTACACAATGCCATCATAAAATCGATTTTTTGTTTTTTTTTGTTGTTTTTTTTAACACCCCTACTTTAAAATGACTTTTTGTGACTTGAGCTTTTGATCATTGATAATGCTTTTTAATTATTACTTAGTTTGCAGGTTTCTCTTTAAGTGGGTTTGTGTTGTGGATGTACTCGAGCAGCAGGAAAAACAAAAAAGTGTGACTGGCCTTGCTTTGTCCAGCTTTAATGCCTTTGTCATTCACTGAACTCCAACTCATCCAGCCTCCTGGCAGCCACTAAGCCCTTCTTTATTTTTAGGGTTTGCTCAGCACTATGGTGACCCAATCAGGCTGATTGTATTGTTCATTTGTTGTCTTTGTACTTGCAGCTGTGAGGTTTTTTTTCCTCCAACTCCCTCGCACAATTTACTAATGTTCAGTCCTGAGTTGACAAATGTTGTTTGTGTTTCATTGTGCGCCAAGAAATCACACATTGGTGAGATTTATCTAATAAGACATAGTGATATTGATGACAAATAACTGTATGGCAGCATCCAATTCCTCTGAAACTACTGTAATCCTTTTCTTTATCTGCAAACATGTGATGGACCCTACATCAACCAGATATTATTGTCTAGATTATCTTGAAAGTAGATACAGATGGTTGAACAATAGCTAGAATGTATGTAGTATCCCATCGAGGAAAAACCATCAACTTTATCCTAAATGTGATGTGATGAAATCATCTTTTTAAATGGGTGGATGCAAATGTTTAGTATCTTATCTAGCAGTAGTATTTTCTGCTCTCAGACTGTCCTATGCCAGCAGAAAATATTATAGTAGTAGGTAAATTGCATTTAAACGTGTATTTGTCATAGGGATTTCCCGATACAACTTTTTCACTTCCGATACGATACTGATATTGCAGCCTTGCGTGTTGGCCGATACCGATATCGATGTGATCCGTTATCAGCACGAATCATACATACTTTTAATACTTATTTTGTAGTGTGGAATGTTGGAAAAGGCTTGATCAAGTGATGTTACTCAGAACAATAGCCAGCAACAGTATGTACGAGAAAAACTGACCTATTTATTATTAACCAATTGGTTACATAATTTTAACCTTCAACATATCTACAGTATTCTACAATTGAATTAATATAATATATATCAGAGATTTTTGATGCAGTTTGATAAAATCCGATGTTCGTTTTCTGGCTGATATCGGACCGATATCAATATCGGATCGGGATACCCCTAATTTATCATGTAAATACATGATAGCATAAAGTCAAATTTGCAAGTTTTTCATGCGAGAACTGCTCGGCACTTTGTACGTTTTAGTAACCTTTATTGAGATGCAAAATGGGAAAAAAAAAGAGGACAAAATTCTAAATATTTAGCAGAGAATTTGATTGTTTTCACTGTTTAAATTAGTTGAAGGAGTGAAGATATGGTTACCTACCTGGATGGGTGGCTGATATATTATTATACTTGCTTTAACCTCAGCAAACATGTTACCAAAACCCACATTTTTGTCAATTTTTACAAAACTTTAAACAATGGCTGCTGTCCTTGCCGGTTTCCTTAAGTGTTCTGTGATTTAAAAAAAAAAATGAAGAGTCAACTGATGAGTCATCAACAGTTTCGGACAATTGAGTGATTGCTAACTTTTCAGTGCTCTATTGTTATTAGCTTGTTGGCTAGCTTCTTGTTGTATGACTAAAACAGTTTTCAGACCAATCATATTTTGATTTCCAAAGAGGACATTTGGGCTGACCTCGGCATACTTGAAATGTACCCCGCGTTTTCTTGAATCTACCTTCTACTGACAAAATACAATATAATAAATAAGTTATTGTCCATAAGGTATAAAAAATAATTTCTTTAAAACATTGACTTAAAAAAATCAGAAATCAGTGGTGACTCAAGTCAATCACCTTTATTATGCATTATAATAATCTCACATAAACCTACTTAAAAATCTCTCAATCAATGAAACAATGAGAAACATTTCCTCCTAGAAATGAAAACCATAACAAAAAACTCAAGGCTTACAGAACATTTTCACTTCAATAAATAACCTTTTCAATTAAATCCACCACTATTTTGGTCTTTTAATCTTTTTCTTTCTCTTGGACTTTGGTTCTCTTTCTCTTTAACTCATGTGTGACGATTTCGTCAAAACAAAACAGGTTCTTGTAATGATTCAGTCACGTGTGAGTAAAATTAACTGCAATAAACCACAATGGCTTTGAAAAGCAACTCTAGCATTCAGAAACTGGTGGAATTTCTGAGACAGAGCAAATATTAGCAGAGTTACAGTCATTTGAATTCATGTGTTCCCTGGGAAACCTGGTCAATTTAATTAATTTGTGAAATATCCCCAGACAGGCTGGAAAAAACGTGAAAAGTGGATGTATGGTCATTCTAAAGTAGGCTAACATTAGGACTGAGCTACAGAAAAACGTTTCCTTATCTGCTTCTCTTCGGTATTTATGCTTCGGAAACATTAAATTGAGTCGTTGGCAGGGAAAATATGAAATATTATTGGGGTTATTTAAAGTCTCGTCATTGTTAAAGAAACCCACCAATGAAGACGGAAGATGTCTGATGCGTTTTATATCCGCCGCGAACCAGCAATCCGTCACTGCCTTTTAAATGTGAGACGTTTTCCCACACGTTTTAAGACCTGATCAAGTGAAGCAAAAAAAATGGCCTTGGTATTTTTGACAGCTCATTACTGAAAATGTCACAAGCTGCTTCTTTAAGACGGTGACAACACTGAGAAATAATTTTTCTCACTCTTTTAAGTTGGAACATTAAGAATTTGTCCAGTCGAGTAGAGCATCTTCCTGATGACTCAGCATTGTGTTACTCAGAGATGGAGGGAGTATTGGATGAGGGTCAAATCCCTGTGAAATTTCCACTCAGTTGCGTGACATACTGCACTCCATGTGCTTTATTTTGTGACTAAGAGGTGGGAATTCCTTATTTGCTCATCTCTCAGCAATAACATATTATTTACTTTAGGTTGAAGTTTAAAGTCATTTTCTGTAGCGATGTCCTGTAAATATTTCCATAGATGTATTTAAATGGTCATGGCTATGGTTTTTGTTGCTTCTAATAACTTATATATATATTATAACCCATATTCTCTGATATTGCACACATACTAAATATGTTCCCCAATCATTTCCTTAAAAAATGACTTTGTTGCACCTTTTTCCCATCCTCAGCTATTCTTTTAATTTGTTTCACACTTTGCTATTCTCATTTTTACCTTATACCCATGAAAATGATTAATGATGGAGGCAGAAAGCAACAAAGGCTAATAAATTGTTAAAAACTATCATTATAAAGAAGAAACTGATTACCTGCATATTTATTTATTTATTTAACTAATAAACAAAACAAAAAGGACAGAAAAAAGTTTAAATGGTAAAATGTTTAAGTTTGCTATGAAATACAACATACAGTAGAAGCAAATGTGACTGTGATGAGTTAGACGAGAGAAAGAAGGGAAAGGCATATGTTGATTCCAGGGTTTTGGTTTTTAGAAATCAGTTAAGGCAGAATTGTCAAACTTAAGGCCCGGGGGCCAAATCCGGCCATTTAGAGCATCAAATTTGGCCCGCTGAAGAAAGTAAGAATGACAGAAAACATCAATGACTGTGTAAATTATGTAATAATCCAGTTGTAGGTATCGCAAATTCACCAACTCCACAAATATTTTTCCAGACTTGCATTTTTCTTTTGTTTATATCACATGAATGCAGTCAAATATAATTGCAAATGTTGGAAAAAAAACTAAATAAATTCTCACCAACAATTCCACAAAATTCCTCTAAATTACACAAATTGGTAATAAAATCAATAATTTTGTAAGTAAATTGAATTGATATTAACGGGCACAATAATGTTAAAGTTGCTCTTTTTCCCCACAGCTAAAATCTACGGCCCACGTAAGGTCAAACTGGTCCATAATTGGCCCCTGGACTAAAGTGGGTTTGACATCCATGATTTAAGTCCTTGAGATGGATAAACAAAATGTTTTATTTAACTTTGAGATGTGCAATTAGCTATTTCTGTCTTTTTTTTGGTCAATGAATCTAAACTTATAACTCTATTAGTGTAAACATAATCTAAATCCCAGTGTTTAGAACCCGAGAAGCCTTTTAAAAGATAAAGTAAAATCTTAGTTTTTTTTTACAAGATAACAACCAAAACAACTTATTATATGGCACCTCAACATTATTTACCAGTAGATTATTGCATTTTTAATTTCTAGTCGACCGTGACAATATTTGATGTAGCTGGAGATGCATTGTGCTTTTCTTTCTACTTCCACTGCCCTATATAAAGGCAATTGTGTCCTTGCAGCTCCAAACATGTGACTCGGGCTTGGTCTTTTGGGACGACACAGGGGGAGAGAGGAAGAAAAATATTAGACGGCAGCAAATAGAGTGGAGAAGAGAAAACAAGTGAAGAAGGCAAGAAAGGGTTTTATGCATGCAGTGAACATTCTTCATCGGTGACTGTTAGAGCCAGTGACACATGAAATATGAGAGACAGCAGCACTCCTCACTATTTATAGCACAGTAAGAGAGAAAGAAACCACACTACGTTCACTCCAGGGCAAAGCGGGCTTTAATTCTTTCCATTTTATGAAGACACACACCAAAAAAAATAAGAAGGAAATTGAGCCTAGTTTTAATTATATTTTTGTACAACTGGAAAATACCAAGTTTGAAAGTGAAAATCCATTTCAATTGTGAGGTTGTTTGGAAAGTCTTTGCGTTTAAATAATCTTGCCTGCAAGATGGATTCTCCTGTTGTTCACAAACACCAGAATCCATCTTGTGCTGCTTTCGCTTTTGCTTTGCAGTGTTGTGGTTTAGGGTGAGATATCCGGGCGTGACGAAGGCAAAAGCGCCGAAGCAAAACTGGCGCATGCGCAGTTACGGGGAGAGGAGCTAGCTTGGCTATCACTATTAGCATTGCTCCAAATGAAAACACAAAGAGGTCGACGCAGGAGGATGAATGCGTGGAAGCTGCTATGAACTCCAGAATTTCATTTGTGAAAGAGCAACAGCGAGAGGCGCTTTGTGCATTTTTGGACGGTAAAGACGACGAAGCAGAGCCTTGATGTTGTAGCAGCGTCTCTGCGGCGCACGCAGAATGAAGACATCATTTGTTACCGTGTGATTGGCTAAAACAAATGATGGTGGACAGGCTTTTCGCCCAATCAGCTTCAAGCATTCTGTTCATGTCCCTCTCTGGTTCCGAAAGGATTCGGTTTGAGTTTAACAGATGTACAATAAAAAAGAAAAATGCTATAGTTGTTGGCGTATTTCATTTTTTAAAAACATTTTTGACCGTCTGTAAGTCAGCACTGTTTGATACAAGCAGTTAAATAGGCAGTACAACCAGCCTGATGTTACGGTGATGATAACTAGACCGTAACGCAGTGGTTTCCCACCTTTATTGGATCTTGACCACATTTTTATATCACAAATATCTGACAACTCCAAAGATTTTTTTCTAGAATTAGTTTTTGATCATGTTTGTTATACGGTGTAACAAATACAGGACAGCCAGGATTTGTCAGGTCAGATATTTATAAAACTGGATTTTTTTTCTTCCTTTTTATCTTTATCATATTTTCTTCTGCATTTTATTTGAACTACATTTGTACTTGAGAAAGGAAAAGTATAGAATTCAGTTGTTTAAGATGATGCCTTATTTTAAAGAGGAATAATAGTTAAAACAATTTTGAAATATATTTAATTTGTAATGATCAGTACCCCACATGGGGTCACAACCCCAAGGTTGAAAAACGCTATCATAACAATTTGACGATTTAAACTGACTAAAACAATAAAGGAAACAAGTCGATTCAAATGATCTGAGTCGATGTTTCGTTTAATTCATGATACAGGAACCAGTGGGTTTGATTTTCGTACCCGCCGCACGACCCTGACATCTTCTATTGAAGCACCGCTGGCCCTTTTATCCACTATAGAACTGTTGCCATGGTTACAGGTACTCCGTAAAAATATATCAAAGTTCACCAAAAAGAAAAGTGTGGGATCATTATACACCGAACACTGTGTGGCGTGTTTATTGTAATGCAGTTTTCATAGCAGTAGCTTGACTGGAGGATCTATTCAAAGCAGCTGAGTTATGTTTAGGGTTAGGTTTATTATTTGCAAATCATTATTTTAAATTAATAATATTGCATTGGATTTTATATAGCGCTTTATCATTAGACACTCAAAGCACTTAATTAAGGCAGAGATATAGATGTAAATATGGGTTGAAAGCCGTAAGTTTGTCCATTTAATTGCTTTTAAAATTAAAAATGCCACTAAATGAACGCTCCGAGGCATAGAATCACAATTACCCTCTGTGATTTGAATCCATAATAATATAAAGTTTGATATGTTGATATATGAATTACAACGAAAATGTAAACTTCAAAATGTATTATCAATAACCACTGAGAAAATGAAGTTCATGTGCAAAAAAGACATGCAGACATGGTAAAATAAATAAATAAAAAATAAATTAAGTCCTGCTTAATGTTTAAAGGAAGCTGTATATATATATTTTTTTCTTCCATTAACTTATTTTGTGGTTGGATACGTCCTCAACAGATATTGGCGTTAAAACCCACGCTGCAAGTATTACATTACTACAGCTGAAAAATGTTACATTTTATTTGTTGTTTTACGTTTTTATGGTTAAGTTTTTTTTTTTTTTTTTAATCTCAGTTTGTATCTAACTGCAATGTATAGTGAAACACCATGGTTGGGTTTATTTAAGCAATGTTTATTTTTAGAAGTAATGTCTATTTAACTGGTCTTGTGAAATTATTTTGTTAGATTCTTATATTAGTTTTGTGCAATAAAAAGATTGTGAAGTTATTAAAACTCCAAAATGTGATTTCTCTTATATAATCAATTCTTTAATGAAATCTATAGATCAATTGATTACTAAAGGAATTATTTACTGCAGACCTAAAGATAACCATTAAAAAAATGATCTATGCCGTTTAGAATATCAATGAAAATATATTACATTATTCTGTGTCAAGATAAGGACTGTCGTATAAAATCTAAAAAACATCATTTACTTATTAATGCTGAAATATGTTATGGCTGGTGACTTTTAAAAAGCAAAAACCTGCTCACAGTTTTGCAGTTGCTTATTTGCGAGAGTTTTTGAAGAAGTTAAAGCTTCTTGATGTTTCAGCATTCACCACAATGCTCTAAGTTGCGTAACCCTGCCAAAGCTGCTGTTTGATGTCACTGTTTCGAAGGCTTGAACTGGAGCTTTAGCCACGGTCCGAGCCAGAGGCCGAGGGCTGATGTGCCGCTTTGATGCTGCCTTCCATAAGCAATTTCTTCAGTGATGTCATTTTCTTTTGAGAGAAGCCCTTCAAAGTCAGTCTCATGTTTTATGCATGACACTACAGTAGATATCCAGCGTGTCAGTAGCGTTCTGAGGTGGTAATGGCAATACTCACTATGCTCAGAATAATGAAAAGCCTTTGTACTGATGGATTTTTCAGAGACGTAATATTTTTTCTACGGTCAACTACGGTTTTCTCCTCTTACATTTATGAGTGTAATACGATCATATCACACAACGAGGGCAGGTTTTAAAGAAAACGGGCATTAAAAAGTATCATTAACAACTATAGAAAAGAATGTCTTGTATTGTCTGTCTTTTCTTTTGTTGGCAAGGTGATAAAAAAAAATGTGTATTTGCAGAAGTGATGTTTTGCTTATGTGTTTAAAATCAATTTCCGTATCTAAAGCAAAAACTCAACATGTCACTTAACCATAGATTTTTCATAGCGTTATATTTGTGAAAAGCGCTATAGAAATAAAATGTACTTACTTACTATACTGAGACTATATGAATGATTTGGGGAAAAAAAAAAAAAAAAAAACGTGAACTAAAACTCAAAATATATTGACATTTTTGTCAACTGATAAAAACTGAAATATGGGACAAAATCCAATCAAAGCCCATGTGATCACGTGGTCTCACGCATTGATCACAACACATTTGCCTGTTATTATGCAAAGATTAATACAATCCATTATCAGGTTGATTAATGGTATTCAAATCTTTATTAAAATGCATAAACTCTTATGCTTTATATTTTAGTCGACCATATCTGAAACAGATTTAGTTGACTAAAACTAGACTATAACTGAAATAGTCCTGATGACTAAATTACACATTTGCTGTCAGAATTAAACGTTTAGAAGGCAGCATTTTTTTGTTCTGTGAATTATTTTCTAATTTAATGTATTCCCTCTGCAACCTCTACCTCACTTTTTAATTTCCCAGAATTGAATGTGTATCCAATGAATCCCAGAGCTCGTAAACGGCTTTGTCACTGTGCCTGTGCCTCCCAACACTTTGCATGGCAGGAAGAGGGCAGCGCACGTTTTAATTTGTCTCTGCAACATGTTTGTCAGCGTCACCATAACCCCTATAATCACACCATGTAGAAAAGTGCTCGTGAACACAGCTCACCCAGAGAGTCTGTTGGAAAATATGTATAATTCATGATACTGCTTGTATTTTTAGCTCCTCCAGCTTGTTGTTTGGAGACAGATGTAGTGTTAAATGAGGGGCCACTTTGTAACAAAGAAAATGCACTCCTTCACTTTCCTTTCATACTAATTTGATCAATGCTGCCGGATTTTAAGCTGAAAAAGGCGAGGAAAGAGTAATGAGTTTAGATCCACATTATTCCGACTTCTCTCAAGGTTTACTTGGAGATCTGCATTATACTTGCAGCAGTGCCTTTTTAGATTAAGCTCTGTCAAAATTGTTAAGGCATGATGTAAGTTTTGTTATTTTTAGGAAACCTAGAAATGCATTACCTGCTTTTTATTTGGAGATAAACATGTAGAAAGTAGCTCTGCTGTAATGTCTGTACATGTTTTGGTGGATATTATCACTGGTTGTAACTCAAGGACAAAAACGACAACAAATGTAAATGTTTTATAGGTGCTAATTTGCAGCTTTGTGATTGATGATAATAATAATAATACATTTTATTTAAAAGCACGTTCCAAGACACTCAAAGACACTTTACAGCATAAAAACAAGAGCATTGATAGAAGAAAATATGACATAGAGAAAAGAAATGAGTGAGTGGTCTGTTTTATTTATTAGATATTATCTGAAGGAGTGAAAAAGCAACAAGTTGGGTGTTTAATAATTGTATTGATCATAAAAGTGTTCTCACAGTTTGATGTGCTAACTTGTAGCACTACATATGGACCTGATGTTTTATTTCATTTGCATTTTCTATTATTTGTAGATTGACTAAAGTACACATCAGTTTTTGGTCCTGCGTGTATTGGCTCTGCAATACTCTGGTGTTCTGTTTTTGCATCAATTCCATCCATCCATTTCCCGACCCACTTGCTCCTTTATTCAGGGTCGCGGGGGTCTGCTGGTGCCTACCTGCTGCTCTCATTGGGTGTTAGGCAGGGGTACACCCTGGACAGGGCACCAGTATGTTGCAAACCTGTGTGATGCAAAGAAACGACTGTTCTCTGAACATCTGCAGCTTTTGTTTATTACCTTGCAAATACAAGAAAAACGTCTTCTGGCACTTTTCTCCAGGTATTTTAGGAAACACAAGCTTGGCCTTGGATAACCTTGAAGACGAGCCGCACTCAGAGGCGATACTTGAGACATTGTCTACTTCTATTGCTTTCTAGTTAGATGCAAAATCTTGCTCAATCGTTTGTGTTGGCCGGTTCTCAGAGATGTTTGATTATGATTCATCACACTGTAATGGGATTGTTAATCAGTTTAATGAATGGAGTTCATCGGAGTGATGATCAATTTGAGTGTTAGTCATACATCCTTGTAACAGGGAATGACTCGAGCAAGTAAGTTGAACTTTTTACATTCAAACAATGACATTGGCAACTTTGTAATGATGCTGAAATTCATTACTGTAATATGCTTTAGTTCACATTGACGCAAGATCAACACCCACTCTGAAGACGGAGCATTCTGAAGGGATTTACAGTAAAGTGGCATTCGTGTGAAATGGATTTATGAAGATTATTTTTCTTATTTGAGGAACTTTATGGTTGGGCAGGACGGTGTTGTAGTGTAGGACACTTCTGTTGTTTCAGTGTGAAGTTTGCATGTTCTCCCTGTACTTACAGTATGTAGGTTTTCTCCCACCAGCCAAAAACATAGATGAATAAATTCATTTTTTGTAAAGGTTTATGTTACAAATCACTTTCCTATTGCTTCAATATGAAAGAGGATGTTGATTTATATTTAATACGGGCTTAGATTAGTTTAATTTGTTATAGTAAAAATCATAAAATTGACAGATTTTTTTTTTTCTTTTCTTATCAGTAGGTCAAAGACGTCACAAGAAAGCCACTGAAATAATAAATGATCAAAAGACATTTATTTTGTATCCTTGGGTGCAGTGAACTAGTTTCAAACTGAAAACAGGAGTTTAATTAGATATTTTTTGCTTTTGCGTTGTTTTTTTTTTTTTGTTTGTTTGTTTTGTAGCCTTGTAAGTTTTGGCTTTTTCATCCACAATATTTCCACCCAAAGTGTGGTCTAAAGCTAATGCATCTCAGAATTGTCAGAAGAAATGGACAGAAACTTAGTTGTAAAGTTTTTCACCAATGTGCACTGGTTTGTAAAGATGGTCATTTTCAGAATATCTGCCATTACTCTAAAACAACTCCTGAAACTCCAGTGATTTCAGGCATGATTAAAAGATATTTAGTTTTTTTTTCCGCCCCCTAATTAGTGAACAACATCTTGCACACATTTCTTGGCATTTCAGTTGAGACGTAGCATCTTGTGTTAAAAGTCCGTGTTTAATCCTAAGGGTGGTACAAGCTAAGGGCACATCTCAGGGAGGATTTAAAAAAAAAAAAAAAGAAAGCCCCTGTAAAGAGCTAATGTGTTCCTTTTTGGTATTTTTGTCATGTGCCTCTAGCCGTGCAGTTTCCTAGTCTGGGGACTCTCCCTTACCCAAAAGTAACCTTCCTCCAGGGACCATGAATACCAACACATTTAGGATTTTTTTCCCCTAACAAACCTCCAGTGTTTTGCTCTTTTAATTTGAACCCTTTTGATACCGTTTCAACATTTTTTTCAACACTTTATGATGAAACTCTTTGCATTTTCGTTTTACTGTCACTATTAAACTGTATTTTTTCAACTGGAAATATGTCATTAAAGATAATAAAGCATATCTTATTTAGAATATAGTGGTGTTGCATATTTCCCACGTTACAAAGTTGATGTGAAAGATTCATCTGTTGTTTGTCTAATTTGTCAATTAAGTCGGAAGCCTTGTCAATTTTTAAAGACTATCATTATGCTGATCCATCATTTACCTACCGCTGTCCAAAACACACGCTCTTCTTCTCTTGTAATTAGCGACAAATATGCAAAGCAGGTCGGACGGAAGATAAATTGAACACCTGTAATTTGGACGCCGTCTGCTGCTGCTCGTGCCAGTCACGATAAAAACAAACCAACGATTACACCCTCATTCACTCCTATGACTGAGTCAGTGTATGTTTTTGGATTTGGGCAGGAACACGTGCATGTACATGAGGAAAAACCCTCACATTCGATTTCAATCACGATTCACTGTTGCTAATTCAATTCAAGGACGATGTTTGTTAATTAAGAGCGATTCAATCCAAAACGACTCAGGGACTTTAAATCGATTTCGTAGCTTTTTAGCCAAAATACAAATTTAACCAAATGCCTGGATACTGGACAGTGCAGGTGAGCTTTCCTTTCCTGGACACAAACAAGTAAACCGCTTTTAATAGCAAGTTATTTCACGTTTTATTTGAATAAAGTCCAACTAATGCTACAGTTTAAATCAACAGGATGTTAACTTTTCTGCTCTCACTTTCAATACTCCATACGTTTTCAATAAAAATACATATTAGGTTTGGTTGTCTGCTTACGTGCACCGCGTGACGTTGCAGACAGTCGACGGCTAACATTAACGTTTTAATATTAAAAGTGATTTTAAAACACATCTATATAAAGTCTGTCGTGCTTAACTCCATTGCGTTATTTCCTTGTATGGATACAATTAATTGATTACCTTTCAAAAACGATTTTAGATTGATTAATGTCATCCCGAAGGTCAACTTGGCTGAGCACAGAGCGATGTAGTTGGATCGTAGGAATATAAATCGATAATCGTGACACCTTTACATGCACGAAAACTCTCAAGTGTCGTCGTCAGGAAAATAATCCAGGGGCTCTTGATGATAAAGTTGGTGAATAAACTTTGGATCAAAAGTTCTGTACTTGACCCACTACTTAGTCTCTCTCTCTCTGGTTCTCTTCTGAATAAGGATGTGTAGTGAATGAATGTGGGCTGTAAAAATCAAAGCAATTTAATTTAAAAGGCATTCTATGCATTGAATGGAGCAGTTGATGTAAATTGTGTGGATTCTATTTTGTGCATGAAATTATTTAGATTGAATTTAAAACAAATAAACATTTAATCTCACACAATTGTTCAAAATATAAAATGGTGTGACGAGCTCGAGTTTTTGTTTGCTGGCAATAGCAGTAAAATACAGACGAGCATTTCCATGCAAGTCAAGTTAGTTAATTTCTAAAGCGCGTTAAAAACAACAGATTGTACAAACTCAAAAAGCCTGTGATGTGATTTACAAACTGAGACTTTTGGGGGTAGTCTAATAAGGAAAGGAAGGTGAAAGTGAGCATTAATCCTAAAAGATATATAGGGCCTCTGATTTTGGAAACGTCGCTTTACCTATGGGGCCATTATCGTCACAAAACTATTTATGTGCGAAATACAATCCGTGTGTCTGTACCTTGATCTGTGTGTGCGTGTTAAAATTTGTGTGTAGAATTAGAATTTGTAAACAAAGTTGTCTGTGTGTAATCCAATCTGTGTCTGTATTAAAAATCCGTATGCGTGGGTCATCAAACCGGGACATTCTATTGGCCGTCTCTATGCACGGGACTTTTGGAACACATTTGGCGTGTACGATCTGTAACTTTTGAATACTTTTTAATCCCGTGCAATACCGCTAGAAACCAGCAGTTGTTGCTGGTACCAAGTGACAGACCCTCCAATTGGAGGCACCGGGAGAAAATTAGATTGGCCCAAAACATGGATGTAAATCATTTCTGTCTCATGTTGGAGCCTGATTTGAAATAAAGTCAGATTCCATGTCAGAAGGATTTTTCTGTTTTGTTGGGCTGCCAATGGAAAGCCAACGAAGAAAGGCTTGGATTGGTGTGATGAACTTCCAATTTTGGCTAGAAATTAAGAGTTGTGCTTCAGCATTTTAAGCAAATGTGTAAAAGTGAAGCCTTGCCAACACCAGAATACAGTGAAATATGGTTATCAAGCCATGAGGAAATAAATGCATGTCAATGTCAATAATAAATATTATTTAAAGGTGCCTTTCAAGGTACCCAAGGTCACCGTACAGAAAAACAGGTTAAAATCCAGTAGCAAAGAAAAAATAAGGTGGACAATAATGGAAGTTCAGTGGAATAATGTCAATCAGAGGGAGAAGGTAAGTTTAAACAAAAAAAAGGGGGGGTGAGTTACAGAGCTGGGCAGCAGAGCGACTGAAATCTCTGCCCTCCATGGTGATGAGGCGCGCTGAGGGGACACTGAGATGGATGGAAGAGGATGATCTGAGTGAGCGAGAGGGTGTGACAATGTGGATGAGGTTGGAGAGGTATGGGGGAGCCAGATTGTGGATGGCCTTAAAAGTGAGTAGAAGTATTTTGTTATGTATGTGATATGGATGACCAGTGGAGATGCTGGAGGACGGGTGTGATATGGTGAGTAACAGGGGTCCTGGTCGTGATCCTAGCTGCTGAGTTCTGGACGAGTTGAACTTTATGAAGGGTTTTGTTGGGGAGACCGAACAGGAGGGAATTCTAATAATCCAGACGGAAGGTGACCAGACTGAAGTATGGCAGCAGTATGAGGTGTGAGATGAGCAGAGGCGGTTTATATTGCGAGGTGAAAGTGTGCAGACCGTGTGATATTGATATGAGAAGTGAGTACTTTCGAGGATAACACCCAGACTCTTGACCTGTTGAGAGGAAGAGATGGAGTTGTCAATCGTTATAAAGAAACTGTCAGCTTTGATTAAAGTGGATTTTGTATCGATTAATAAAACTTCTGTTTTATCACTGTTTAATATCAGAAAATTGGATGTGAACCATGATTTTTATTTTAATGAGTAAGGGAGGAATGAGGAAGCGAGACATTAGGCTTGGTGGCGATGTAGAGCTGGGTGTCATCTGCATAGCAATGGAAATTAATGAGGTAAGGTGAAAAATATGGCCGAGAGGGAGTAAGTAGATGATAAAAAAAGAAGGGGCCCCAGGACAAAGCCCTGGGGAACACCTGTAGTGACTG
This sequence comes from Gouania willdenowi, assembly GCF_900634775.1. Lineage (NCBI taxonomy): Eukaryota > Metazoa > Chordata > Actinopteri > Blenniiformes > Gobiesocidae > Gouania > Gouania willdenowi. Next base: position 9,785,464 of record NC_041060.1, on the reverse strand, counting down.
GGAGTGGGTGGGATGTAAATAATTTTAGTTGAATGTACTGAGTGCAGATTTAAACCAGTTGGGGGCGGTGCGTGGGATGCCAATAGAGAGAAGTCTGTCGAGGGCGGTGTGTGAAATGGTATGAAAGGCCGCACTCACATCAAGCAGGATGAGGATGGAGAGGAGACCAGAATCGGCAGCCAGGAGGAGATTGTTGGTGATTTTGAGTAGGGCTGTTTCAGTGCTATGGCATGGGCGGAAGCCAGACTGGAACTGTTCATAAAGATTATTTCAGGAGAGGTGAGTATGAAGCTGTGAGGCAATGGTTTTTTTGAGTAATTTACAGAGGAATGACAGGTTGGATATAGGTCGTAGGTTATTGACATTATTGGGATCTGAACTGGGTTATTTAAGTATCGGTGTGACAGCAGTTGTTTTTAGTGAGGAAGGGACAGTTCCAGTGGAATGAGGAATGTATAATGTGTGTAATGAGGGGAGCCAGAGTGGACACAGAGGCTTTAACAAGAATAGTTGGACGGGGGTCTAACTAGCAGGTTGATATTTTGGATTTAGCAATGAGTTCAGCGATGTCGCAGACAGAAGGTAAAGTGAAAACAAGGAGTGGCTGAGAGGGGAGAAAAAGAGAACTGTGGGCAAATTTTCATGAGCTGGGTTTGAAAGGAGCTGTTGATGGATATTATTGATTGTGGTGGGAAAAAAAATATATTGGGGTATTGTGGAACATGGTGGAATACAGAGAACAGTGCTTTTGAATTCTGAATATAACCCTCAAATCACTTGACATTTGGTATGAAGCTCAAAGTGGAATAAACTAGAGTTGCAGTCACAAACTTAGTTAATGGACCCACGGCTATACAAAGCGATTAAAGAAAACCATGGACATGAATATGAACACAAAGTCAAAACTACATTGTTAATACAAGTAGGTTTACGGGCTAAGATTTTTAGTAATCCGACAATAGATATTTTGTGGACGCAGGGTCGAGACTAAAGGACGAAGAGAGGATTGGCAAAGACAGACAAAGCACAACATTGCGGTGAGTTTTAATGAGCCAACAGGGACATCCCGTCAAATAGTTTCATTTCAGAGGGGGATGCACTAATACACAAGCACTCGCATGGTTTAATGGTTTTTGTAAACAAGTGTATGCACAGAGGACAAAGTACAGGAAGTAATTTATTCAAACACACAATAGAGGAATATCATTCCTACAGTGGATGCGATTGGCTGCCGATCTGTGATGAATTCTGTCTTTTCTAAAACATGCCTGTCTCAGACCATGGCTGATGAGCTTAAAGGGTCAAAAGATTAAGCTGAATATTCCCCCTGTCAGACATGTCAATCATAGCTTGGTGAGCTGCATTTACAATGTTACAGCAGGAGCAGAGATTAATGCTTTGAAATGGAGGGCTAAATACCCCTGCCTTACAACCCAGAAATATATAGACCTAAAACCCCAAGATTATACTGCAGTAAAATAAAGCCTTAAGGCCTAATCCATATTCAAAGTCTTGTCTGTAGCTGTGTTGCGGGGGCCTCAATAACCTAGTTCCGACGACTGCTGTTCAGGGGAAAGCTGCTTTTGTACTGGCCAGTTGTGTGATGAGGGTTTGAACACGGTCTGTTGAGTTGACCTATATTTGGCAGGATGCCCTTTCTATACAGTTAAAACCACAGAGCGATGCTTCGGTTTTGTTTTTGCGAGCACATCGGGTTCCTACACGGGCAGCTTCCTTGTTTTTTTTCCAGATTCGGTTCTGTGATGAAGCAGAGGCGTTGGGTTGGATGTGCTGTCAAGTGAAAAACATTCATGCATAGGGACCCCAAAGGCTTATCTGACAGAGTTTCCCTAATGTCAGTACAGCTTCTCAGCAACAATGTAACATCTTAAACGCGTCTGTTTTGGATTTTATCTGCAATATTAATGGATGCAGTCAGGGTTGGGGTCAAATACATTTTTCAGTTACAATTACATTTTAAATTACCCATGGTCAATCACAATTACAGTGACCAGAATTTTTTCCAATTAGTTAAATTAAGATGATTTTTTTACAACTACCTTCTCAAATACTAAAGTTTAATTGCAATTAATCGCAATTACTGAGCTTGATATAAATAACTTTTTAAACGTAACCTTAATCTTGTGTTAGCTTTCTGTTAGCATCTCTTATGATAACGAGTCAGTTTGACGCATGTCTTGTATCAGCTGTAAAATAAACTAAAAACAAATATCGATCATCTAATTTATTTCCTATCTATTGATTACATTATTATGTTTTTTAATCAATAAAGAAATAGGTTTGAATATTTTTGGTGTGGGCATCTGAGCCTTTTTGTGTCAGTATACCCCTTGATTTATATATTTTTTAAATGGTAAACTGTAAGAAAGCTTGATATACGTATTTAAATAATTAACTATATATGTGTAAAACTGTACATAGAGATGTAACATGGTTCCCCAGTGTTTTTATTCATTTTACAGCCCAAATCATCATAAAAAAAAAACTTTTATCCCACCATTTTTACTTTATTTGTTAATTTGACTTTTTAGGGTTTTTATTTTTCCTTCCTGAACTGATTTATTTTCTCTTACTGTGCTAACCTAAAGGTGCACATTCAAATCTATAGTTTGACTCGACAAGTATAGCTACATTTATTAACTCTAAAACTGAAAAAAATAACCTCCATTCACTCAATGCTGTTTTGTCATGGTGCATAACGTTTAATCTGCGGTTATGATGGGATGCATTTGATTGCTAAACAAATAATAATAATTAACTCAGTAATGGTTGGGTGTAGAAATGTATTGAATTACTTCACTTCTTTTAAAATGTACTTCTGTACAAGTAAAATTACTGATCTAGAAATTAGTTAAAAGAAGTACAAGTACCCAGAATAGACAATAATTCAAGAATGATCCATAAACTTAATGAGAATAAGCTCTATGTTTAGACTAATGTACGTCACTATAAAAAGACGAGGGGAATATGGAAATTGAGTCACACTGATGTCCTGCTGATGCTCGAGTGGCTCATCTTCTCTATATTAAAACCTAAAAATGATAGTGTGAGTCATGCATTAATGTATAAGTCATACTCATGCTAAGTCTATACGACAGCAGAGAAGGCTGGATCAAAGAAAACTGTCCCAGTGTAGTGGAAAACATGCAGCCTCTGTTGAATCACAGCATAAAGAAATCTAAGGATCCTCGTCTCTAAGGTCAGTGGTTTTATTGTGAAAGAATGTATTCATTAATCATATAAAATCGGTTCACAGGCGCTATTTCATTTGATTAAAACTTAAGTGTTTATAGGCACATCGTGGACTTTTTGACCTAAAGAGTTGACCCATATGAGTTATTTTAAATGATTCCTCAGGCCAATATACAATGCTTGACAGTATCAATGCTCAGAGCGGGGCTTCCCTCTTGAAATACCAACTATGTAAGTTTGGAGAGACAGACTGTCTTTGGTCAGGTCATGTGACCTGGACAATGCTTGGAGAACGTTTCACTTTACTACAGTCACGTGACCTCAGGCTTGGATATACAGTACATAGTTCCCACGTGACATCACAACATACGGGTATTTCCTGCTCTGGCACCATTGCTGTGGACAAATGAAATGAGTTTAGCCTCTGTTTGCAGCCAAAACAGCACAATATGGTAGTTTTGTGTTGGGTTAATGGGTGCACTAATAGCGATAGTTCGGTTAAACGTGGCTTCTTTCGTAAGGGAAGTTGGGAAGTCAGATCCGCAACTTCGGGATAAGGATTGGCTCTAAAGGTTGGGTTGGTCAGGCTAGGGTGCGAAGAAGGGCTGCGTCTATGGGCTGGAGTATGGTCTGGCAGAGCAGCCCCCACCGCCGCACTCTTCTCCCCACCGCCAGAGTCGGCCCCCTTTGTCGGGGGTCAAAGCGGAGGGGTTGCCCGTCCCCTGTCCCCCTCGACCACGGTCGCCGCGCCGGCCCTCGGCGAAGGAGGCTGACAACCGCTGGGCCTCGGGCAGCGGGCATAGGAGGACGGCGGCAGCGGTTGTTCGCAGCCCAGCCCCGCTTCGCACCCCAGCCCGACCGACCCAGCCCTTAGAGCCAATCCTTATCCCGAAGTTACAGGTCAACTACTGTCTGCATACACAATCAACAGACGAGGGAGGCCGGCCTGACTGACTGTAGATTTTTGCCACAGTGCAGCGGTGCTCGTGGCTACTAGGGGTGCTTGAGTGAAAGTTAGCGGTCTCGGACCCCTAGTGGCCAAAAGTTACACAACGTGCCTTTAAGCTTTGCAAATTCAAACAATCAAGTATACAACTTTGCTAGCCCTTGCCATGTCCGGCAGTATGATTCTCACTGGGTTCAGATCCCGGACGAGCGCCCAAGTTATGTTTGGGGCTTGTCCAAATTATAGCCTCTACGTCACAACACATTTAGTACATTTGAACTGTCAAGCATTGATAGTGGATGTCAATGCTTTACCTCTATCTGGATCTCCCATGTTTTGTATTTCTATCTCTTTGAAAATTTAAAATGTAATGTTTATTTGTGAAGTATGTTTACTGTACAATTTCTAGTCAAATGATGTGGCAAAGAGGAAAAAAGAAATTAAGAGCCATTTATTTATAACCAATATGTTGCATACATTTTAACCTTAAATATAAGAATATTCTACAATAAATGAATACCCCAAAAAATACCTCAATAAATCTAATTGTAAATCTGTGTATTTTTTTAATATATAATAAAGGTTCTCTAGATATTGTTTTTATTTTATTTATTTATTTTTGAACATGCAACAACTAAAACAATGCATATAAAATAAAAGGAATGTCACAAAACAAGTTAATTTCGAAAACAAGTAAAAAACACAAAGTAATAAGATTTAAATAAAACATTTACACGTTCAAAAAAGGAGTATGAAGTCTGACCTATTTAATCCTACCCCTCTTATAACCAGTATAACCAATTTATCTATGAGCTACTTAGATTTACATACACCCATATATACTTATATATACACACAAACACACACAAGTATGTGTATGTAGTAATACATGTAATTATTATTTTGTTTTTGGCTTTTTTTCTGGAGGGAAGCCATCTGCATCAAATATTTTGTTTATTGTAATATTGTTTCTTGTATTATTGCATTTGATTGAAATAATACAGTATATCATATACTACCCATATGCAAGTTATAATTAGATTTTAGGCTACCTATAGACATATGAATATTACTATACCCATACCAAAAAAAACATGTCTTTTCAATTATTTTCACATATTCTTACAATGTTTTATTTATTTATTGGAGGATAAACCCCTTGAGATGGAATATCTCGTTTTCGAGGGGGTCCTTTCAGTTGTAAAATCACAAAAAATGAGAGGATTGACATGCTACTTGAAAACAACCCTCGCGCTACAGAAAAGATGGGCCTTGCATGCAGAGTGCATTGATACCGTGACTTGTTTTTACTTTGTCATTGATTACATGTTTTGTTTTGTTTTTTTTCTTGTCCAACAAAATAAATTAAATTTGCAACAATTAATTTTCACAACCACAAAAGTGTGAAAATGTCCAAGAGGCTAAACTTTACTGCTGCATGAGTATTGAACATATTATTAAAAAAAAAATGTAATAGGGATGAAGACTTTGTAGAATGGCTGGAATGAGACAAACACACGTGTTATAGAATGTGTTGAATGCAGCAGTGTTGCAGTAGCGTGTTTAGCAGTCACAGAGCATCCTCGCCTGTATCAGATTGGAACTCTGCTGCGATGGCTCAGGTGCATGGGAGCATTGTAGGTTCAAAATTCCAAACGGCAACCTTTGCCTTCATTCATTTTTCTGTCATCCTTCACTGGATGCTGTCTAATAAAGCAGAAATGTGCTCAAAGGATGAGGAGACACCAAAACAGGTCAAGTGAAGCGAGGTGGGCAGAAAAAGGGGGAGGCAAGGAGGAGAAAATGGTTCCAGGGGCTTAAAGAAAATGAAAAAAGGAATTTAAAATGGGAAGAAATTTAAGGATATGGTGTAAACAGCAATGGTGCACGGGACAAGTTTGATACAGCATAAATTTAGGACAAATCCTACATACAGTATAAACAGAACGTATAAAACAAAGACTTTTTGTAAATATTGTAACTCTTTTTCTGGTGATACTTAACTTAAAGTTTTATACTTAAGGCTGACATTACGCTGTCATTAGCATGACTAAGGTGTTATTACGCTGTCATTAGAATGACTAAGGTGTTATTACGCTGTCATTAAGTGTCGTTTGTTAAATTATGACACCTTTGGAGCTATGTTGGCATTGTTAGGGTTAGGTGGAGAGATCTAGTGGGGTTAGGTGGGATTAGAGGTTAGGTTAACGAAGGGCGGTGGCAACAGGATGACTATACTATCAAAAACACCTTTAATTTCTTTTAGTCTTTTTTTAAAGTAAAAAAGAAAAAAAAAACTAAAAGGAAAGATACAAAATAAGGGTTAGAGCAACAAAGGGTTAGGGTTAGGAGTTGGGGATAGGGTTAGAGTAACTAAGGGTTAGGGTTAGATAAGGTTAGAGTAACGACGTGTTTGGGGTTGGGGTCAGAGCTACAGTAGGTAGGGTTAATGCTGCGTTCACACTGAATGCGTCTTCTTCAGCACCGGACGCATCTGCCACACGAAACGTACCGCATTGTCCAGAGGATCAAAAAATGTCCCCATTGGCTTTATACGCACATCTGAAGCGAAGCCCCACCCGCCAGCAACACATCCAACTCGGTGAGTTTCACTACCTGCTGAAGCGAGGAGCTGCGCTCTTTTTCTCCTCTCATAAACATAAACCACCAGTGGGTGCCAGTGTGATCAGCGGCTAATGCTATCCTAGCTCAGTGCCAACTTTCAAAGATGAAAACTACAGAGAGAACTTTTACCTGCTACTACCACCACCTCGCTGATTCTCCTTCACGCCAAATCCTTCTCAGTCCGGTCCTGGTCATAAAGGCCGTGTCATACAGCTCCAAGTGGTCACACACAGCTTCTACTCCATGGGTGAACAGACCGGTGTCCGTGTTGACGGCCTGACGTCATTGTCAACAAAGACTCTGATTGGCTTTCATCATGCGAAACAGTCGCAGAAGTTCAATATTTTCGACTCTTGCTAATATGCGTAAAATCGGGAGCGCGCTCGCACGGCCAACGCTCTGGAAAGATTTCGCATCTAGGACGCATTTATCCATTGACTTTGTATATGATCTGGACGTATGGATATTTTGTGACGCATCCAGTGTGAACGCAGCATAAGGTTAGGGATGAGGTTAAATTAGGGTAATGACTAATGACAAATAATGACGGTGTAATGTCAGCCTTATGTATAAAACGTCAAGTGAAGTGTTGTCTTTCTTCCTGATTCCTTGATCCCAATTCAGTTTTTCATCCACCTCTAAATCTTCCTCCTGCGGTCCCAACAAAAGCTTTTCCTCTTGTTAAACTTCAATACTTGGGGTTTGTGTTCCCAGCTGCCAGTGTGTGTGTTTGTGTATGTGTGTTTTGTGTGCACACAGTTATTCCGACAAGCCTTTCATCAGAGAGGAAAGCTGCCTGATGCAGCCGTTACACCGGCTCTGTGCTACATCAGGATTACACGCCACATGTGAGGCCTGTGTCCTCCTATGCTCGGTCAAATACAGGATGACACATGGCATCCAGCACGGAGCGTGTTTGTGCGACTTTCTGTGCCAGCCACTCTGATGCAATGCAAGGACTTTAAAAACCAGGAGGAGTGTGAGGAAAAGAAATGTTCAAGTAAATCTGCATCGTCAAACTCGTTTGTAGTTATTATGGTTAGAAAAGTGTTTTTTTTTTTTTATTCTTCTTTATGAATGTGGGAGGAAAAATCCTTCATGGAATACTTTAGAGTTATGGAAGTCATATGTTCACTAGCAGTTTATTAGTTTATTTGTCTGTTAACAGGATTATGTCCAAAGTACTAAATGGATTTTGACAAAATTTCAACCAAAGGTAGACCTTATGCCATCGAAGATTCCATTAGATTTTGGAGGGGATGCGGATCAATATACTGATTCTGGATCTGTTTTAAAAAATGGAAAAATAGAGTGTTATTGGTTTGTAATTGACGAATCTTTATGAAAACTGACTTATGTCGGGTTGGTTCCTCAATTACTCCACGGATTTTCATCTGGATCGGATCCGGATTGTGCATTTGACTAAAAAATGGGGGTGCCCATACATTTGGACTGACAGTATCGTTATTCACAGGTATGGACATTTCTCCCTTGGCTTTAAAGCACATGTGTCAGACACTAAGGCCCATGGGGCAAATTCGGCCCTTCAGTACATCCGATTGGCCCGCAGGAGAAAGTGAAAATGACAGAGAAAACATGAATCATTGTGTAAATTACCAAATAAATCAGTTGTACGTCGTGGTTAAAAGAACTCTAAACTTTTCCAAAATCCTGCAACTTTTCTCAAATGATTCCACTAAATATCCCCAAATTTAAAACAAATCAAAATTGGTCAAAAAATAATTCAGTCATAAGGACATTTAAGTATCTATCACTGAGTACTTAGATATTGTTGATGCCTTCCATACTTGTGATCAAACTGGTCTGTATTTGACCCTTGAACTAAAATGACTTTGACACTAAGGCTGCAACAACGAATCGGTAAAATAGATAAAAATTGATGATTAAAAGCATTGGCAACGAATTTCATCATTGATTCGTTGCGTCGTGCGATTAATGTGTCACTGACCGTGACGCGCAGCCGTTTGGAAGATTAAGCTTCACTACAATGATCCGTACCTTTAATCCAGGTCACACTCTGCCCTCAAGGACACGTTTTACAAAACTCATGGAGAGAAAATAAAAGACATTAAAGGAACTAATGCAACTAATACAAACACTGCTGATATATGGACACGTGTAGCCAATGAAGTCTACCTTAGGGTGACCTGCTGCTACTAGATTCAGTGGGACGAATAAAGAGGCTGAAATTAAAAATGTGGTGTTTTTTTAATCCGATTAATTGATTGATTTATTGACTGATCAATCGATTATGAAAATAATCGTTTGTTGCAGCTACATTTTACACCCCTGCTTTAAAGTGTGAATAATCATGGTATTATGATCAGAATCACTGATCCAGATAACTGCCAATATCTGGCAAAGAGGGTTTTTGGTGCTTGGCGAAAGTTTGTGCTCTCTGATTGCTCTTTTTTCTATTTTTTTATTTATTTTCACTTAATGTGGATGGGAAAATGAGGCAGCTCTTGGTAACCCATCGGTTAAAATATTTCATTTGCACGTCCAAGTCATCCTTCCTTCAGTCTCTTGCTCCTTGCTTTTAAACAATAAAGCAGTTTTTTTAAGCAGATGAGTTGGAGGAAGTTTAACGCAACAGACCGTAAAATGTCATCTAACATTGTTTTTCTGTTTGGGTCTTTTCAGTTTTTTTTTAACCGATGAAAATACAAAATGAAAGTTTTTTTTTTCCTTCCTATTTTTTACTCTCAGGTTGGTGTTACATGGCCAAACGTAAAATACTTTGTGATTGTTGACATCCATTGTGAAAGCAGCTATTTCTGTCTCCAAAGGAGCGTATGTTTGTGTCTTATGGAGTTCACTGCTCATTGTGGGAGAAGTTATTTACTCTTGTTGCAATATATGACCCCAGGTACAAACGACTCGAGCTGCATCTGTAGCGCACCAGATGTGCACTTTGTGTTTTTTTTTTTTTTTTTTTTACTCGAGCCCATAACACTTGAACACATGTTTACAATGCAGCTCATTTTCATCCTGTTGGAAGTTTCGGAATGATGTAACTGATAAAGGTACATTTATGGTCCTCCTGCTGCTTCTGTTTCCACAATGGCGGACATTTCATACTTCTGTAATTTAAACGTTTGTTTTTACTTGCTGCTTAATTTCAACAGAAGATGTAGTATATTTAAGTCTGGCTGGAAAATCTAGATACAGTAACTTAATCATTAAGACATGTTTTTGTTTTTGGTGTGGATTGTGTAATGGTTGGATTATGTTGGTATGTCATAAATTCCATCTATTTTCCTTATGTTTGAAGTTCCTGGTTCTTGTTTTCCAGGAGGTATGCCAGTGACAAAGATTTGACTGTGGATCAATGTTATGCGTCATTTTTATTCTGTAAATTTCCACAGGCCAAAGATGCTCCTTTAGTTTATCAGAAAACTTTAGAAATTTTCCAGTGGGCAGTTGCAGTGAAGCGGCTAGGGATTATCTGGGGGCTCGTCCAGGAACCCTCCAGCCACAGGTCTACTCTGCATCTCTATATTTTAATGTTTCATCAGCCAAGAGTAGGAAACTGTGGTTTTACTTTTTGTATTCTTCATAAAGAGCTAACTGACATGACAACGTTGTATATCGTGAAAATGGATGATGTGAAAATGTTGGTACGGTGTCATAAGTTCCATCTATTTTCTGTATGTTTAATGAAAAAAATAAAACCGAATTAAACTAAACTAAGCAAAAAATAATAAGAGTTCCTGGTTCTCTTGTTTTCCCGGAGGTATGCCAGTAAAAAAGATTTGACTGGAGCAAGGCTGTGTGTCATTTTTATTATGTATCAGAGAAAAATTTCAACTGGCCAAAGGTGCTCCTTTAGTGTGTCAGAAAACTCCTAGGGATTAATTGGTGACTCCTCCAGGAACCCTCTAGCTACAGGTCTAGGATTTACGTTTTGCATTGTTCATAAAGAGCTAAGGGCGTCAGGATAACTGACATGACTTTGCTGTATTTTAGATGGAAAATATGAAATAACATATTGTGAAAATGGATGGGTTATGTTGCTACTTGTCTCATGTTCCATTAACTTTCCTTATATTTAATAAAAATTGCAAAAAACTGAAATCAATTAAACTAAGTGAAAATAATAAGAGTTCCTGGTTCTCTTGTTTTCCAGGAGGTATGCCAGTACCTCAGGTGGCCTTGGACACTGCCAGCGCTGCCACCATGTTGAGCCCCGTCCTTAACGCCTCCAACGGAGATGGCTCCGAGTCTGAAACCACCTCCGCCATCCTCGCCTCTGTTAAAGAACAGGTTAGAAGCCCGTGTTTGTTATTTACGAGTGTGTGTGTGCGTGCGTGTGTGTGTATGTGCATGTAACACATTTGAAGGGTTGTCACAGTAATGAAATATGAACACTAGAGAGTTGTAAGGATAATTCCTTTGGCCCTCTCAGGGCGAAACGCGGCGCCAGTAAACAATAAACAGTTTGATGGAGTGCCCATCTGAGCTAATGTGTCAGAAACGTGTCGCCACATTTTGATCTGTTAGCAGAGAGCCGGGGGCTACAGCTGCTCAGTGTAATTTTCAAAATACCCTAATGTGGTGGGATGCATCATTCCCCCACATTTTGTCAAAGTCTGAGCAGCTTTGTCAGAAATAGGGTGTGTGAAACAAGGCCAAGACCAGGACACTTGGATTCCCCTTGTTTTCGGGGTGACAGTACTGTTACTTGATTAAAATTGTACACAAGTACAAGTAAGTCATACATAAAATACTCAACTACAAGTAAAAAGTAGCTCAATTACCAGTGAACAGTACTCAAAGTAAAAGTTACTGGTTACTTTCACCCCCCACATTTTTTTTTGGTAATACATTTTGCCACGGTTCCCTTTCATACAGTAAACATCTCATGTATGAACTTAAAAAGGAGGAGACAAAATCTTGCACATTTGGAACTTAATTTAGTTTCCTCAAAGGCATCTGTATAAAATATGAGGTTTGAAAAATGTAGAATTATTTTTAACATTAAATAAAACCAATGAATTCGATTCAAAATTTAAAAAAAATTCTCAGACTCTAAGTATAGCTACATTTATGAACTCTAAATGCCAAATGTGCCATGTGGGTAACAACATAATAGGTAGAAACCCCAACCAGAACTGAAGAAAGTGGCTAGGCGTTGATAAGAAATGGCACGACTAAGAACATATGTATTATGTTCAATATGCCTTTATAAACTGCTGACCTGAAATCACTACAGTGTTGTGGTTTAAGGTACCAATTTTTTAAATAATTTACTCTGTATGGTTGGGTGTATAAATGTATCAAATTACGTATTTTAAAACATACTTAAAAACAAGTAAAATTACTTATTTAGAAGTATACTCAAAAAAGGACAAGTACCCATAAAAGCAACTCATTTACAGTAACTTTAGGACTTTCACTCTAGCAAATATTTGACTGTGGAGCAAGGTTATGTGTGTCATTTATGTATCAGAGAAAATTTCAACTGGCCAAAGGTGCTTTTTTTTGTTTATCAGAAAACTTAGAAATTCTTCAGCAGTCGCAGTGAAGCGGCTCGGGATCATTTGGGGGCTCGTCCAGGAACCCTCCAGCCAAAGATCTACTCTGCATCTCTAAATTTTAACATTAAATCGAGCAACAGTAGGAAACTGTGGTTTTACCTTTTGCATTCTTCGAAAAGGGCTAATGGCGGCAGTTTAACTGACATTGCTGTATTTTAGATAGAAAATTTGAAATAGCGTGTGAAAAACCAAAGGAAAAGCTTTGTTTTTGTAGTCTGACCACTGACTGAGGTTTTACTGTGCATAATGAGTGTAAATCCATCCAGTCGTTGTCCAGATGAATTAATCTGGATGTAAATATTGGACAGATGGACCCGAGAAGCCATCGTGCTACTGTATATTTAAACCCACTTTCAAACAGCTTACTCTTAAACAGGATAATCTGCGTACAGTGAAATCTAAACAGATTATGTGTGATGTATGGGTGAGATCTCATTATGTGCTAATCTAAAAAGGGAAATTCCTCTAAAGGGTATAAAAGAGAACACAATTTGTTAAACTGATGATGAGAATACGAGTGTTAGTAGAGTTGGATTTGCAAAGCCTGTCCCTGCAGAAATACAACCCACCCTGATGTTATTTATACTGCAGCGTCGGTAATGCAAGCGACGGCCCTGAAAAATGTATGTGGAGAATAAAAAATGTTACCAAGAGTTGAGCTTTTTTCTTTTTCTTTATCAATCCAACAGCTTGGGCAGAGTGCTGTGCTACTCCAGTAGAGTGCTCCTCTGCAATGACAGCAGAGAGCATGATGTGAATGTTTACTGTTCGCCACTGGACTGCAGAGATATGCAGAGGCTAAAGATAGTAGATAGAGAAAATGCTGAAAGTGGAGGGGGAAAAAAAAATGCATCCTCCATGTTTTAGACTAAAAACCTTTCTGCAAGGTACTACAATATTCTAATGGACCGTCCCAGTCCAAGTGGGTCACTTATACTTAAATATCTGTGTCTTAGTTTTTACCCTACACCATGGAAATTGTTCTGGAAATGTTGATTGTAATATTCAAATGAGAATTTCTCATTTCTAATTGGAAATGCTAATAAAATAGCATTTCTAAATAGCAATTTGAAGTCAGCTGAGAGAAACTATCACAAACCGTCATGTTATAGGGTCATTCCATGTGATTTCACAAATGGCCCACTCACAATTTAATTCTGAAATTGTTACCAATTGTTCCGTAATTATTCAATACACACACTGTGCATTTTTTGTTTGATCGGATTAATACTTTTGGAGTTATGGCCAGTTTAGTAAGGGTTGATTTTCGCTCGTCCTTAATATTCCATTTCCAGCTTCCAATATCTCAGGAGCTACTTCACATAGGAAACTGAAATTTGGTATAGCAACACAGCTCCACCTACTCTATCAGAGTATATAAAAAGATCTGCTATACAGTCTATCTAGTGGACATGCCAGCCCCTAAAATTTGGAAAAAGGTTTGTTGGGTGTTGGACCTTGAACAGATTCGGGCCTTAAGTAAACAACTTTACATATGCCTCAGCTCCCTGTAATTTGATCAGCTTTGAGCTATGTACATACAGGTACATCTAAAAAAAAAATTAATATCATGACACAGAGTGAAATATTTCAAGTCCTTATTTCTTGAAATGTTGATGATTATGGCTTACAGATAATGAAAACCCGAAATTCAGTGTCTCTGAAAATTAGGACATTACATAAGATCAATAAAAAAGGATAATTTAAACAAAAATGTATAACTTCTGAAAAGTATGTTCATTTCTATTCACTCAGTACTTGGTTAGGCCTCCTTTTGCATGAATTACTGCATCAATGCGGCGTGGCATGGAGGCGATCAACCTGTGGCACTGCTCAGGCGTAATGGAAGCCCAGGTTGCTTTGATAGCAGCCTTCAGGTCATCTGCATTGTTGGGTCTGGTGTGTTTCACCTTCCTCTTGACAATACCCCATAAATTCATTATGGGGTTCAGGTCAGGGCAGTTTGCTGGCCAATCAAGCACAGTAACACCATGGTCATTGAACCAGCTTTTGGTACCTTTGGCAGTGTGGGCAGGTCCTGCTGGAAAATGAAACCAACATCTCCATAAAGCTTGTCAGCAGAAGGAAGCATGAAGTGCTGTAAAAAATTTTTGGTAGACGACTGTGGACTTCAGAAAACACAGTGGACTGACTGTTGCTCAGTGGTCCAAAGTCCTTTTTTCAGATGAAAGTTCATTTTGCATATGATTTGTGAAATCAAAGTCCCAGAGTCTGGTGGAAGAGTGGAGAGGCTCAGAATCCACGTTGCTTGAAGTCCAGTGTGAAGTTTCCGCAGTTGTCGGCTTCCATTATGCCTGAGCAGTGCTACAGGTCGATCGTCTCCGTGCCACGCCGCATTGATGCAGTAATTCATGCAAAAGGAGGCCCAACCAAGAATTGAGTGTATAGAAATTAACATAAATTTCAGAAGCCTTACATTTTTGTTTTACTTATCCTTTTTTTATTGATCTTATGTCATATTAAATTTTTACAAGACATTGGATTTTGTGTTTTCATTATCTGTAAGCCATAATCACCAAAATTACAAGAAATAAAAGCTTGAAATATTTCACTCTGTGTCATGAGCCTATAACATATATGGGTTTGACTTTCTGAAATGACTCTTAAGTGACAAAAAATAAAGTTTCATGATATTCTCATTTTTTGAGATCTACCTGTAGACTGTTTGAATCCCTAATGATTTGTCAGATATATGCATTGGTTCTTGGGTGACAGGCTCTTGAAATCCAAAAAAATTGCTTTTCTTTTTTTTTTACTATTTTCATTGGCCCAAAACTGTTTGTGGGAATGTCAGAACAAATCTGATCTGTTTTAATTCATAGTATAAATGTTACTCTTTATTGGGATATGAATTTTTTTTTCTTTATGCAACTTTGGCGCTATTTCACCACTCGCCAATATTGAAAATCCTTTTACATGAGGTCATTTTAGATTGGCACCGTGTCTTATAATCATTTATTCTTTATTAATTTTTTGCTAGTAACAACGACCCACGAAGATCGACACACAACCCCCTCACTGAATTGTCCATATCTCAAAAACTATTCATGCGATCAAACTAAAAATCTGTGTGTATTTAAATTATTATGGAACTATTGGTACAAATTTCTGAATTTTTTTTTTTAGACCAAAGTGCATGATGAAGGTTTTGTATTGGTGCAAATATCCTCACAACACACTTGGAGACACACAGAATCAGCGTTTCCTCTGCAGATACCTTCCTTTAAACTACATGAGAGTAATTAGTGATCTGACACTTTATCACATCCGTCAGCTTTTGTCCCGCTGTCATTCATCTTCTCTGCTGTCAACATGTCTGTTAATGGACCAGCGTGGTGTGACATCTCAAAGAGCTTCATTCCAACATGAGTCGGGACTTGTATGAAACATATTGGATGTGTTGTTCCCAGTGAATGACAGATCAAGTAAATGTTGTGCGGCCAACTGATGGGCTGTTTTTACAGCTTTTTGGGTTTCTGACAAGCCATTCAGTGACAAAAATGGGAGAAAGTTAGTGTAACTTGAGATTGGCTCTTTTTGTGCTGACTCATGGATCATTGTGTTTCCTACTGTTTGTTTATCTGCTCAAAACTTCCTCCAACTAATGCAAACAGGAAGATAATTGCTATATTTTTCTCCTCATAATAGGGTTTGTTTTCTTAAGGATTTGAAATCGTATATATGTTTGAATTGAAAAAAATCAAAGTTATCAGCAGATGCCTCTGATGAAGACTGGCAGTTGACAGTCGAAATATGTCAGGAGATCAAAGGGGATTTCCTAAGGAACAGTTGTCTGAATAATAGAGTTTCATCCTCAAGGCATTTGCTTTACTTTATTAAAAGCTTATTGGACATCAAAGCTTTGTAGAATATACTGTATACTGCCTTTGATTACATTTTTAACAGGATATACTCAACTGAAAGACTATTCAGTGAAAACCAAATGATTTAGAAGCTGCATATGCAATAAAAAAGCACTTTAAACACATGTTTGTGGAGGCTGACATGTTTGACAAATTGAGACTGAGTTACTCCAGGAAGTGCCCCATTCTCATAACTCCAACTTGTTTTATGAGGTGCAAGGCAGATTTATTGTTAATGTGCTTTACGTGTTTAAAAAAAGAAACATTTTAGGCCTCAGATGTAGTGTAGACTTGATTGTTTATTTCCTGTTTCGTTAGAGGCCATGCGTGGGCTGATGGTAGCATCCAAACGCAGAGCTTACTGTTATTTTCAAAGTCATACTGTATTTCTTCCTTCCTGGTAGGTGGAGCTTCACAATCCGTCCACCGTAGTGTTCCTTGTCCGCTGAGGAATAACAAAGTCCGCAACTAGCAAAAAGCTAGCGGAAGTGTAACAGTGCAACTACAGTAGCTGCTTGCATCAATTCCTGTTAGAAAAGGGCTTCTTTGGGGCTAGGAAGAAGTTTGATAAGAGCAGAAATTTTAGTGAAGAAATTTCTCATTCAGCCTTTTGAAAAGGAGAAATGTGAAATTTCTGGGTGAATGTTTTATTGTGGTTTCTCTTCTGTCCCTCACACCGGACAGCCTGAAGGCCATTTCAGAAGTGTGGCTGCACAACCCAAGGTTTCCTTTTCAAGCCATATAATATAAGTCAAACTATGGTTCCACATGAATATAAAAATGTATGAAATGAATAAATAACAAAATCAAGAAAAACAACAACATTGCTTTATTGAGTAACAGAAGAACCGTGCGTTATAATAGCCTCTAGTGAGAAAAAAATCTACCTTAAGCTCACTCTTAATGATTCTTTACCTTTTGTTGTCAGTGTTTTTACAGAAACTTAGAACATAATGAGACATTTGTCCTTCTCATTGAGCTGCTATCTTTATTGTTCATTAAAAATTAATTAACATTTGTTTAGCATCAGCTAACTCATTAATATATTCAATTTACTTCTTCAGTTTTATGATAGCTATAGCCTACATTAGTAAAAAATGTTTTCAAACAGGATTAAATATTTATTCTATTTTACTTCATGCAAGGAGGCTTTCTGTAGAAAAAAAAAAATGAGAAAAAAAAGTCAGGAGAGCATAATAAAAGGATTGGTTTCACTAAAAAGTAAAGTGTGTTGCCTGCAAGGTATACAATTAAAAGTGCTTTGTTTTAAGCAACTACCTCGACTATCGAAAATTTGACATTTTATTGTATTTCTACAGGTTGCTTTATGAAAATGAGCGTCATATCACTTAGCTAATTCCGCTACATTGTCCGTTACTAATGGCTCTACTACCTGTGGTATTAACAAGTCTATTATTATTGGAAAACAAAGGTTTTGTGTGTCAGATTAAGTCGACATTTATAACTTTCAACATTAGTGAATCCCAGGGAAATATTTAATAGCATTAGCTGTGAAGTCTTTAGTCTGACAGAAATACTGGATTGGTACCCATTCAAAGAACACAAAGCATTGATGAAAATCTCATATTTGAGGCAAAATGCTTGTACATTATTAACATGGATTTTAGCTAAATACTTTAAGCTAACATACATTCCTTCTTTTCATACAGTTATAGGAGATGAGGTTGTATTTTTATTTTGGTTAAATAATCAGTAATAAAACTGTATTTGATTAAACATTTGATTTCATACTTCCATTTTTGAAAAATGTTATATATATTTAAAAAAAAAAAAACAAGTTGTACAACCCATAACAACCTCATTGATTTGAACTCTTTTATTATCATCGTTGCTATGAAACCACGTGAATGTAATAGATTTGTTTTTGACACTCTTGATATATAGAATTTTTAGATATTTAACATGTCAAATCCTTCTAAATTAATAGTTTACATAGGATTACAGTGGGTATAGAGGATGAACGGTTTGGATTAAATCACAGTGGTAAAAACCCATTAAAGAAGGGGAAAACATAGGACAATTACCTTATCTTTTATCCATAGATAAATATTGGAGGTAGGCATCATTTTGTTGAAACTATCAAATCGTTTATACTCACGTCAGGTTGGATTTCATTGTAGGAAAGAAAAAAAAATCAGCCTTTTTAAAGCAAACTTTTCCCCCCCATCAACACACACACACATTTTCACTTTGCAGAAGTCATTCTTATTTAATAATAATACCAAGAAACCAGACTCAAAGAAAATCCAATCAAAAGACTTTGCAATGCACCAGTCATTTATGTGTAGTTTGAGTTCTGCCTCCGTTTCTCCGTATCAACACAGATTGGAAAGCAAGTACTTAACACTCGGAGTACTTTGGGCTTCTTTTGGCTGCAATTCCACTATTGACTCACAGTTGTGGCTTTTTTCTTCTTGGAAAAGAAAATATGAAACAAGGCTTTTTTATGATCTTGACTAAGTCTTTTAAATCTTTGTTCTTCAGCTCATTTTAAAATCCATTCATTCATCCAGTTCCTCAAACTGCCTTAGCCAGATTAAGGTCATGGGACTTTCAAAGCGAAAGGAGACACATTGTCATTCCATCACAGTTTGAAACCAGCTGGTCCCTTTCAGAGAAAATTTATACAAACAAATGCACACCATCAAAAAATGTAACCTAAGATACATTAAAAACAACAGCTTGGGGCTGGGCGATAAAATTTTTTTTATTTTTTTTTTAATTCACTTAAAAATGACTGCAGACATTAGATATATTGTCAAAAGTGCAACTTTATTGCTGTGATTGTCCTCAAGAGTTAAAATGCATAGAATAATCCTAAAATAATAAGTAAATGAGGTTCTGTCATTCAACAATTTCAAGCTTTAACCCAGGTTTAAGCAAAAGTGCAACAGCAATTTCACAGTAGCTTAAATTTTCTGGTTAAGAAATCAGATAACTACATATTTTATAACATTACAATTAAAAAAATAAACTCTTCCCTTAGCATCTCAGTATAGTGCGAATAAAATATTACATGGCCTACTCAAAGGGTAAACAAATGTAAACAAAGAGGGGGCTGGCTCACATCAGAAGGCGAAAAAGTCAGAAAAAACTGTGGTGGGGAAAAAAAAAAAAGTTTAAATTTTAATTCGAAATTGCTAACTAAAAATCATTTTTTTCTACAAAAATCCGATTAATCGATTAAATTGTTTTTTGCCCAGCACTACAACAGCTTTATTGTAGCTTTTAACCCTCCTAATATTCTCAAATATCACTAACACATTGTACCCTTAGGGTCAATCTGACCCCAGGGATATTTGCCTCCAGAAAATGCTTTTCAGAAAATTGTTGACCAAGTTTTTTTTGTCAGATCCTATGTTTTTTTGTTGAATACATACAGTAAATAATCCCTTGATGATGAAACCTCTACCTATTCTCATCAAACCAAACTTCTAAAATATAATTAATTTATCTTGAATAGTTTTTAATTCATGACCACTAGAGTATGAACCCTATTGGTTGTGGTGGTGATATGACTTTTCCTGCAGCGCCACCATCAGGTCAAACTCTCAGTTTTTGAGTTGACGTATCTTAAAAATATTTCATGTATCAACTCTGCACCTGCAGGCGTGGAGATGTACGCTCACACACAGTTTTCACCGCTAAAACAGCTTGGGGTCAAATTGACCCCAGAGCAACACCAATGCGTGCAACATGTGCTCGAACACATTGAAAAAATATCATTATGATGATTTTATGCTTAATCAAGTGTACCCATCAAATTTGGAAAAGTCATGAAATATGAAGCGAAACAAAGCCAACTATTATTTTTTTGAACAATGAACATTGAATGGGGTCAAATTGGCCCCAATAATAAATATTAAATATTGATTAAACCTTTTCTTTATACATGTTGTTGACTTTTGAAAGGGGAACTAAAAATGTCAAAATATCAATAACCACCCCATTTCTGCAGATAAAACAGCTTATACCTAAACAGCTGTTCTTTATGGTGTTTCAGTGTGATTAAAGCACCAATGTCTAGAAATCTTCAGACATCTCTATTCCTTTAGGTGTTTACTTCATGTCATGGCTTTAAGCTTTCATCATCCCCAAGAGCTTTCATTTGCCACACAGTTTGAATAAACAATTTCACAGTGATGTCGGCTGAGCGACTTTTCTATTTAGCAGCACAAATACCTCCAAAACATGGCAATTAATCAGAATGTGTTGGGATTTTTATATTTGCATGAGGCAAGCTTTAAAAAAAAAAAAAAAAAAATGGAAACAGAAAACTGCACAAATAAGACAAATACGTACTGTATGTTTGGTTATCTTTTTAATATTTAATCTTCTTGCTTCCTTGGTCTCTGCCTTTCTATTAAACATAAATATCTCACACTGGCATGTTTTCTACTGCCGTCAGGAAAACTTTGTTACCAAGTTTATATCCTTAAAAAAAAAAAAAAGGTTCCACTCTGAAACTTCAGCCTGAAATGGTAGTGAACCCTGTGTGTATTCACACAATGACATTTTCCCAGTAAAGTGGCGTGTCAGATTTAAACATCTAAATGCCAGGCGGACACCATGGTGCACAATTAGACCGCGAGAGAGCGAGTGAGGCTATAGCTTTGTCCACTTTCCAGATTCAATGACGCTTATTCCGCGCACCTACCAACCATTCTACAGTCATTTATTTGACTTCACTAATTGCATTAATGGTATTTCCAGGGGTCAGTGCAGCCCTGTAAAGGTGATGATGGTGCACTAACTCTGTGTCTGCCCACCCTTTGTATCCATTAAATGGCTCTGAAGAAAGCTGAATCTTTACTAATGCAATCAGTTGACAAGCACTTGATTGTGTAACCTGCTCATTAAAACCGAGTTAATTGTTGTACTTTGCTCTGAAGTGCTTATCAAGGTATGATTGCTCACTCACGCACACACACTTACTGCTAATGTAATGGCTGTAAATCTTCATTTGTGAAGATTCCATAATGGTCAGCGTGGAAAAGAGTTTGAAAATAATGTAAATTTTTGTTAATTGAGAAGTAAGGTTGGGCATCGTTTGAATCTGAACGGTTCTGATTCCTCGTTTCGATTCCGATTCCTTTAGTTTACATGTTTTAAATGAGCTAGCTAACCAGAGGCCTTTCTTGAATTTCAACGATTACGGTTCCAATTCCTTGTTTCCGTTCCGGTTCCTAATTATTCCAGATTCCGATTCTTTTAGGAGGCATGGTCAAAAAAGTTTACGTTTTAAATGAGTTACCTAACCAGAGGTCTTTCTCCATAAATTTGAATCCAATAACTTACTTTTTATGAATGAGGGGGTGGATGGGGGACCGCTGAGTTACGTAGTAACGCAAACACTTCAGGTGGATTCTTCTTTGTTATTGTGCAGCAGCTTCTTCTTCTTCCGTGAGGCGGACTGAGTAAATGACAGTAGGAATCGAAATTTAGAAATTTGAACAATTCCGTTAGAAACGGAAAGTTGGTCCCGGGACCAATCGATGCTCGATGCCCAAAAAAAAGTCAGACTTGTTACTGTTTTATAGAAATAACATTAACTAAGCAGGCAATGAGTAACGGTGTAAGAAAAATAGTTTCTGTGATATATCGCAATATTTTTTTTAACAAAAAAAACATTTAATTGTGCTAACATATGCGTACATTTTTTTTAAGTATTTGAGAACTTAACAGAAATCAGAATATTTCATATAAGCTTTTTTGAAAAATTGAATTTGACAATTTGATAAACATACCATTTGTTTTTGATATTGGTACTTGAGTTGCAGTTAGTTTCTATTTACTTCTTGCAAGTTCCATTTTTTCTAATTGTATTCCATGCTATTTTGTACTCGTAAAGGTGAAATATGTAATTATTGATGTTGTCATTATACCGTATTGTTTAGTATCTGATATATCGTCTCGTGACATGCAAATCGTGAATCGTATTGTCCGATTCATGACAAGGCACACCCCTGTGAGGCCCTTTAAGGTTGATCTACCTCCATCAATAAAAAGTAATAATTGTATGTTGGTTTTTGTTTTTACATTATAGTGCTCATGACACCATTTTCATGTTGATGCCAAATGCAAGAATGCGCATTAAATATGTTAGAATAAAATACAATAGAAATTCAGTTGAATTGTTGCAACACGATAAAAAACTACACAGTGCGAAACAAAATAAATACCAACATAGATAATAGTGCAAAAACTGTATAACAGACATAAACTAAAAACAACTGAATCAAAATTCTAATTAAAAATCAGCAAATATGCTAATGACAATTGAAGGAATTTTACGTTACATGTCAATCTTAACATTAAAGTCTGGATTTTTACGTTGCTTTTTGCTCATTGCTTCTCAGAGAATGACCATATATGGGTTACGATGCATCAAAAGGTACCAGCACGGCCTCCTTCACCATCAGCTCAGCGCTGATGGCTCACTCTGAGAATGCCTACTGAGTTAGATAGCATCTTCATTATTATCATTACACAAAGCACTCTCAAATACTCCTCCATACTGTGTAGCAGCTAATTGTAAGAAGACTTCTGCAAATTGAGTTTTTTTTTTTTTTTAATTTACACAGACATCATTATGTTGGGCAACTAATTCATTACAACACCTATACAAGACAGTAGTCATAGACAGGTGTGGTGATTAGGCGTTTCTGAATCACTTGTTTATGGTGATTCTTTACTAGTAAATGAAAAAACTGACTTATGTATTCATTATGGGGTCTATTCTCCCATCTGGACTTAAGATATGTATCCATATTAGAAACGCTGATGGTCAATCCTTTAGCGTGCCTGTGTGACTCCCACCATCCCCTTGACACTGTAAGTTTGCATCCATTATTTCTGGAAGTCTCTTCTGCAATATTATGAGTGCGTGTGGCTTAAAATGTAACTAAGTTCATATTTCTAGTGCAATATAATGATTCACCTTATCGGAGCGCTGCACTTATTCCAGGTTCAGAAGCGCGTCAGAGGAAAAGAACCTAAGCAGATGTGAGAATGCGCACAAGGCCAGATTTGAATGGGAACCTTCACATTTTAGGGCTGCTCCACACAGAGTGCGTAACTGGGATGGAGGCGCGCAGCGACCGACTAAAGTACAGGGGCAGAATAGTGCAAAGCCAAAAACGGTGCCGCTGCGCTGCTTTTTTGACTGACGTGCGTGGAAGAATTGACCCCTATGTAAATATTTTCATCTTTTTTTTTTTTTTACATATTTTGTGTGATGAGCTGCACACTTTAAGAAATATTTACCTATTTCAGGGGAGTGAGTAAATCTAATGGTAAAATGTGTATTTATCTGTTACAATGAGGAGAACTGATGACAATCTGTATTATATTATTATATTTAAGTAAGAACATGCAATTCAGGCTTTAGATATTGGGCAGAGGTGTCCTATCTGTTTATTTGAGCTTCTGATGATACACGCCGAAGCCTGGATGAATATAGAGGATAAAGTTACTGAAATGACGTGACAAAATTTAGGAGTGAAAAAGTGTGCTTATTTCCATCTACAGAGTTGTGGTAACTACAGAGGTATTAAGTAGATCTGTCATATAGCATGAAGCTGTGGGCAGGAGTAGTTGAGGCTCAGATAGGAAGCAAGGTGAAGATCAGTGAGAAGCAATTTAGATTCATGTCAGGAAGGAGCGCTACAGATGCAGTCTTTGCATTGAGAATGCTAATGGAGAAGTACAGAGAAGGTTAAACGGAGCTACACTGTGTCTGTGTAGATTTGGAGAAAGTATGTCAGAGCGGTACGGGACAAGTATGAGGGAAGTCAGCGGTGAGGTGTGCTGTGTGGGCGACAGAGGCTTTGAAAGTGGAGGTGGGACTTACTATGGTCTTCATGAACTATGATGTGTTTGCAGATGACTTGTGGTGAAACGTAGGTTGATGAGAAGCTGGAGGAGTAAAGATTTGATTTCGTTTTAGTCATAGTCTTTGGTCTAAACTTGGTTTTAGTCAACATTTAGCCATCAGGACATTTTCAGTTATATTCTGGTTTTAGACAACTAAATTGGTTACAGATATAACTAACTAACTAACTAACTCGGGCTCCTGTGGTGAGGGCGGTCTCCCGCCCCCTTGCGTTGAGCCAACCAGGTGAACCACTTTCTTCCAAAGCTGGCGGTCCCTTGCCAGCAGATCTGCGTCCTCCACGATGGCAGCTCCAGATATCAGCATTAAGTGGCTTAATTTACCCGTAAGCGACTAAATGTGGAGTTTCTGTAGTGTGTATTAAACGACATCACACCTTTGAAACTGTACAATAAACAGATTCATACCTTACACAACCTCATTATTAACACCAAACTGCAAAAACAGAAACAGAAAGATTTACCAATGGTTCGTCCTTTGTTCGGTCTGCCTGCAGCCAACAACAATGAAAACTCCAATGCAAATTTGAATGTAGAAAAAAAAAAAAGGAGCAAACTAATGCTTTGCATGGGTACAATTCCTTTGCTGCCGAGTCATAGCAGTGTCACAGTGAAAGAGAGAACTTGTACAAGCAGCAGCACAAACCTCAACAAAACTCTTTCAAAGAGAAGAGCTATTGATGTTTTTTCTGAACAAACCACATTAGAGGCAAAGATTACTACATGCTGGTGGACAAAATGATCCTGCTTGCTTCTGGGTAAGCATTGGTTTGTTAACTTTGTGTCAATGGCTTTAGCTTTCATGTAAGAAGAAGAAAGACTTTACATTTTTTGGGTCTTTTCGTCGGGAATATTTACCACTAATTATCAGACCAACTAATCTTAATGCTAGTTTGTTAGAAAAGTTGTCACTTAGAGCCTAATACAACAATTTATGGTTTGTAATGGTGAATTTTAGTTTTTAGCAGCCAAAAAAAAAGCCTATTTTATGACATTTGACAGGTATTAATATTGTGCTACTGACTTGGTTCGTCTTTGTTCGTTTCCAGTGTTAAAGGTCAGATAAATTGGATTGCAGACCCAGTGGTGAGCAAACTGACATTGAACTGCTAGTGTTAAAATAGTGAAGTTTCTCTTGTGTTCAAACCTGAGAATCATTCAGAGAGACAGAGTCAGAGGCTTTGTTCTGCTTGAATCAGAATCAGAATCAACTTTATTGGCCAGGGGTGAATGAATACACACGAGGAATTTCTTTTGGTGACCTGTGCTCTCTCAGGTAGTGTAACATTAAATAATAACAATCAACTAGAATAAAGAAAAAATAAATTAAATAAAGAAAAATAAATTTAAAAAAAAGTATAAACATAAATATAAGAGTAGTTAGACTAATATGTGCAAACTAAATAAAACTAACAAGATAATAATAATAGTAATAATAACAATAATAATGAAATAAAATAAAAATACAATAATAATAATAATAAGATAATAGTGCGGTGGTGCATTGATGAGTAGTGCAGGTGAACATTTAAATGAAAAAAATATGTCCATGAACATTTCGCAGTGACAGGTTGTTCCAGGGTTGATATGTTTAGTTCCAGGTTATTTCACAGTAACAGAAACAGAATCAATCAGTTGTTTTATTAATGGATTTTAAATGAACAGAAATTGATCAACAAGAATATCAAGTTGATGGGAAAACAAGCACTCATCTCACACAGCTGTGGTCTGAAGTAGATGCATTGTCCAAACCAACAGGCCCGGGGTCGGCTCACTCCAGCACCGAATGTAGTTCTTCTCAACATTATATCCAGCAGTTATTATCTGGTTTCTCCTCCTTTTGCCATGGCTGACCATGTGTCTTCTTTTGTTATGACGCATATGACATTTGTGATTGTCAGAACCAAAACATTAGCTCATCGAGAGATAAAGACATACAGTATATACAGTACATTGTTTCAGCAGGAATTCAAAAGTTTATATCTAACATTTGTTTTTAATTAGAAGATGTTTTACATCTAGAAATCCAACGATCAGTTGTTGCAGTTAATTAGAGATGACATTTACTGCTGATTTAAATCAATACAATTATTGATTTAAATAATGAGATTATTGATTGATTTATTATCTATCATTGAGGGGTGTAATGTGTCTGCTCATTTGATTTATTTGGTATATGTCTATGAGTTGTATTAAGTTTAGTATTTAAAAAAGAAGGCAGACTTTTTATTCTTTTTTGTTTTTTGCATTTTGGTCTCAAACTGTCAATCAATTTATTACAGATGAACAGAAAATGACTCGGCAACAATATCAAGTCAATAGGAGAAACATGCACTCATCTAATGCACAGTTGTGGGCGTCAGGGTCGGCTCACTTCTGGGCCTCCAATGTAGTTTTCTCATCATTTTTATTTTATTTTATCTATTGATTCTCCTCCCGTGGCTGCACATGGCTCGGACACGTGTCTTCTTTTGTTATGATATTAGACATTTGTGATTGTCAGGGTCAAACATGAGCTCATCAAAGATAAAGGCATACAGTAGGTCAAAGCATAGATTTCAAAAGTTGATATCTAGCAGTATTTTTAATTATTTAGAAGATGTGTTACATTTATAAATCAAATGATCAGTTATTATAGTTGGTTAAAGATGACATTTAATGCTGAGATAAATCAATACAAATTATGTTCAAGATTATTGATTTATTCATCATCATTATTCATCATTTAGAAATCTATTGTCTGTATATGTATTTGAGTTGTTTGAGGTGTATTAAGTTTAATATTTAAAATATAATTATTCTTATTTGTTGATGATTTAGATTTTGTTCATTTTTTTGGTCATTTTTAGTGTTAATCTGAGAGTCCTAATTATTTCTATCACATTTGTCTCTTTGCTTACGTACTTGCTTGTGTTATTGATAGATTTAGATGAAGTTGAAATCAGATGTTCTAAAACAGTTTGTTAGGGTTAGAGAAAGCTGACCTGAATATATTTTATTGTGGGTAAATAAGAGCGATTGGACATTTAGTGATAGTATGTTAAAAAAGAAACCATGAGTAATGATCCACATTCAATATATAATTAGAGTATGTCTTAAAGAAATGATAAATGAATAATATTTCATGTCAACAATGGTCAAATAAATTGGATTGCACATCCGTTGGTGAGCAAACTGACATTGACATTTGTGGTTTGAATGCAACTTTTGAATAATCTAAATTGTTTAACCAATTTCAACTTTTTAACTCCTGGTTGTCTGCAGGTATTGATTTTAATTAGTAGCTTTAGTTCCGTAGTTTTGGGCTCATGGATTAGAAGGAAGCCAAAACGCATTAGTTGTAATTATCTGCATGTGCATCTTCTTCGCTGCTTCCTGTTTCCTCTCAATTCTTGGCTTCTGTTGTCTCCGCCCTCTTGCCTTTCAGTGATGGTGGATGAGGGGTATTGAGGTTGGTTGCAGATGGTCAATGCAGAATGAGATGGAGTGGAGGGGGAGTAGGTGGGGTGTGGATGAGTGAGAGACTGGCGAGCGGCGGGCTTTTTTGGCAGGGTCAGGCTGGTGGGAGGGCCCATTGTGATGCAATGTTGCATAAATAATGCCACGGGGCTTCTAAAAGCCCTGTTGCCATGGGGACCTTTGTGCCTCAGTGAACACTGTGTGTGTGTGTGTTATGTGTGTGTGTGTATATGCTTTGTGGTGGAGAGAAGGGAGAGAGACTCATGCAGAAGTAGAGGGAAGGGGGCTAGCTCTGGAGTCAGCTCAAGTGACACTTGTGGTCTTTCTTTCTTACCTGCGTCTTTCTTTCCCTCTCTTTGTAACTTGCTGTGTCCTGACCTGGGACAGATGAATGTTTGGAGGGGGAACGGGTGTTGTTTGTCGCCAAATAATGTGAGACAGTACAAGTTTTTGCGTCTATTTGCGAAGCATGGTCCATGTGAAGGTACGTGTTTAAAGTTTGATTGCTATATAAACTACTTCTTCCACTGGTTTTTGTGTTTTTATACTAGTTCTGCCTTTGTTGTCGTTTAACCCCAGAATAAATTCCAGCACAGTCTTTGCCACTTGCTCGCAGTAACAGGTGTCTGTCTGTCAGCTTTAGGTTGGAGGGAGTAGGGAAGGGGGGAGCCGTCGCTTTTGTGTTTGGTCGTTTTGAGATTTTAACATCGGTCGCTATCAAGCTAGTCAGTCAGTTTGTGTTTCAACTAAATCAGGAAACGGGACACGTGACCTTTCTTTCTTCTCCTGATGCAGAGAGAGAAGGTTTGTTTTTTCCAAGTTTCTATTGTGCATGTGTATGTTTGTCTATAAAGGTTATGGAGTTTTCTTGCACCTTGATCTGCATCCTTTTCTAAAGCTAACAAATAATCATGTTTACTTTGTGTTTTTAATTGGTCCCACAAGCAATAAATACTAAGTTATAAGGGTGAAGAATAAACCGATTTTTATCATGTTTTTTTAGTGAAAAAAACATTTTACTGTGCCAACATATGCATAGCACGTAAACACCCGATCACTATGTACATTTTAGCTTGGAAGTTGATTGCAATTTATTGTCATAAAACATACCTTTTATAGATGTATGTGGTTACTAAAAAAAATAAATTAAAAAAAAAAAAGAACTAAACAGGAGCAGAATCTGTTGTAGAAGCAATAGTTACTTTTTTGAAAAATGTAATTTGAAACATACCACTTGGATTGGATACTGGTACTTGAATTACAGTTATTTACCATTTACTTGTTCTCGCAAGTAAAAAAAAAAATTGTATTTCATACATAAGATATTACATGATATATCATATTGTGACACGCAAATTACATATTGTATTCATAATATGCACCTCTAAAAAAAAAATATATATATATATATATATATATATATATATATATATATATATATATATATATATGAGGGTATCGAAATATTTCACCATGCAATTATTGTATCGATCCAAAAAATATCCAAATCTATTTTTCTAATCATGTTTTTAACAGCAAATATTTTATTGTGCTAACATCCATAGCACGTAAACGCCCAGTCATTAGGTGCATTTTAGTTTGGACGTTAATTTGTCAATTTATTTCATAAAACATACCTAGCACTTTTATTGATATGTATGTCATTACGTTTTTAAAAATCAGAATCTGTTGTAGAAACAATAGTTTTTTGAAAAATGTAATTTGACAGTTTGATAAACATACCACTTGTTTTTGATACGTGCATTACCGTTAGTTACCATTTGCTTGTTCTTGCAAGTTTAGAAAAAAGAAATTAATTGTATTTCATTCCATTTTATACTTATAAATTATAAAGGGAAATTTGCAATTATTGATATTGCGATGTATATCGTATTGTTTAGTATAGGGATATTTTGGGATGTGTCGTATTGAAGGGTATCGCAATATTCCACCGCGCAATTATCGTATCGATCCAAAAAATGTCCAAATCAAATTTTATAATCATGTTTTTTTAACGAAAAGAACAATTTATTGTGCCATCATGTGCATAGCATGTAAACACACGGTCACTAGGTGCATTTTAGCATGGAAGTTGTATCTATTGATATTGCGATGTATCGCGATGCATGTAGTATTGTTTAGAATCAGGATATTTCGGGATATATTGTATTGTGACACGCAAATTGGGAATCGTATCGTCAGATTCGTGGTAATGCACTCCACTAATCCAGTGTATATATCACTACACTCAATACGGCCCATTCAGCATGTGTTACTTTCTTCCTGTCGGCTGTGTACACACATCCACGTATCATGGTGTTGCAGTAGTGCATCCAGGGATGAGTGTGCGCGTTGTGGGTCTCATACTTCCCTCAGCTACTCAGAGTGTGGCTTTAGAACATACATGACATCAGTCTGCAACGCAGCACTTAACTGACTGTGTCACAGGGTCAATAGAAGACTAAAGCAACCTTGGGCGTGCGTGCGTGCGTGCGTGTGTGTGTGTGTGTGTGTGTGTGTGTGTGTCACACATCAGCAGCATGGCCTATTTGCTGTGCACAATTGTTGTGTGGCTGCACATATGCAAAGCAGAATCAATGTAAACTCGCTTGTGTTTGTACGGCAATTGAAGGACATTGCATTTCAATATGTGGCAAACAGGGTTTACATATTTGACTTCTGTATGTGCCAAGTCGTCCGTGATAAGAAAATTGATTATGTCCAATTAATGAAGCGGTTGTATTAGGATTTTTCTAATTATTGCATAATTGATGCATCAAAATCCATTTGAGTAATTATAGAGGCATCTAGGCATCGTCCGCATTTAAGCTCCACATCTGTTTAGTAAGAACCAGAAAATATCCAGTTGGAAAGTGAAAAGTTTGTTTTCCTTGCAGTCTTTGCTAACATAATCTAATTTCACAAACTTTTTTATTTATTTTTTTTATTTTTTTCCAACATTCTCCCCCATTATCTGGATACAGATCTGATTAGGATGCAAATTTTTTCTCCTGCAGTTGTTATTCAATCTCAGCAAGCGCTCCCAGAATGTTATTATTTCACACCTGCTGCTGCTCAGTAGACATGGCAGCAGTAGAAGATAGAGGCAGTTTTTGTTTTGAATATATCTTGAATTGTGTCGATTGGCATCCAGATTTCTACAACTGATCTATGGATCTCGTGGAAAATGCAAAAGAAATGCAATTTTTAGGCCGGGCAACCGGACTCCAAACGACGCTCACTTTGTTGTTGTTGTTGTTGTGTACGCTAGTTCAAATCGCTACTTCTCTGTTATTCGTGAACGGATCGGGCTGAAATTTGGTAGATATAGTCTATGGATGTGTACTCATCAACGCTCAGATCCCGATTTTTGATGGGGGGCCCCATTTTTCAAATGACTACTATTCTATGAGCATATGTCAAGAGTCTCCCAGAGACCTTCTTTTACTCGGTGGAACCGAGTCATTTGACTGAATTTTCGGGAACGTGGTATGTGCTATTCGGCGTGGAGACGTTCCACGGGCCCGGGCCATGGTTTAGCCGAACTTAAAGCTTCTGGAGGACGACGTTGTTTTCACAGTTAAAAGGATCTTCCATTGTTTTCGCAAGTTTGGCCTAAAAACTAATAAATGTACTTATTAGAACATGTGTCAAACTCCAGTCCTGGGGGCCAAATCCAGCCTTCTACACCATCCAATTCGGCCCTCAGGGGAAAGTAGAAATAGACATGAATGATCGTGTAAATTACCAAATTATTCAGTTGTAGATCTCCCAGGCCTTCTACATACTTTATGTATCATTTATATGTCGAAGTGCAAACTTGGGGACATAAGTTTTATAGTTCTGTGCTTAAGAAAATGCCTTATATTAGGCAGCATATTCATTTTATTGTCCTTTAAAGATAAGCCTTACTTAGAGTTTAGGAGTTTGTCGGCCACCATCTTGAATTGGTGTCCCATTGACTCCAATGTGTTTGTGGCTTTTTACATTAACATTGGGTATTAAAATTGGACAACAGCGTGCAAAAATGTTTTATCATTTCTAATGAAATAATTCAGGTTGGTCTTAGTGCCTCTTTTTCAACCTTGGGGTCGGGACCCCATGTTGGGTCGCCTGGAATTTAAATGGGGCCACCTGAAATGTTTAGTATTTGATAAAAAAAAAATACTGATTAGAAATACATTTTTAAAATTGGTTTTAATTATTATTCTTTTTCAAATTAAAAACAATTCAATTCAACTTTACTTATGAAATTACAACAATAGTCACATCGTAGCACTTTTTCAAATATAAATTTAAGAAAAAACCCAACAAATCCACATGAATCCACAATTTTAAACAACTGTATTATATAATAATAAGAGTAATAATTCTTAAAAAATATCTGAGCTGACACAACTTGTCACTAATCCTGACTGCTCTGTATTTGTAATACAGTAGAACAAAAAGTAATTCTAGAATCTTTAGAGTCGCCATACAATTCTTGGTATCAAAACGGGATCACAATCCCAAAAAAAGGTTGGGAACCACTGGTTTAGTGGGTTTGTGTAAATAATCATTCAGCTTTAGTTTGTTTGAGTGAATTTACAGTAGCTGCTCCTGCTGGTGCCATCGTGGTGTAGGGAGAACATGCACACTCCACACAGAAGGTCTCTAGTGCCTTGCCTGTAATCAAACCAAAGTATAAACCACTGCGCTAACAGATTAGCATTCTTTTGTAATACAAATAAAGCATATAAACATGACTTTCCCTGAGTTTTTTTTCGTAGAAGCAGATAATTATTCATTTGGTAACACTGTTTTGCATCATGTTAAATTCTCTGTGAATAGACGACGGTGTGAAAACTGGTAGACACACCAATATCCTCCCGCTTTGTCCACTCGCAGCCTCAGAAGTGTCTTTCGCAACAACTGAAAACGTGTTAAAACGAGACGTGCCAAACTCGACTGTCATTGTGACAGACGAGCAGTAAATAAATTGACAGACTGTCGTGACACACTGTCATTCTGTCTGAAATGCCGCTGTCCCTTTTTCAGGAGTTGCAGTTTGAACGTCTGACCAGGGAGCTGGAAGCTGAGCGACAGATTGTGGCCAGTCAGCTGGAGAGATGCAAACTTGGCTCTGAGACCGGAAGCATGACTAGCATCAGGTGTGTAAATCTGTGTGTAAGTGTGTGTGTGTGCACGTATGAATACGCGTGTACTTTGCTTTGGTATGTGTCACACCTGTCAGATGTTGTCGTGCACACGCCACACACTGAAACACCTGCCTGGGCCAGCTGGGTCCTCGCAGGTGACGGACTTTACACATATTCACACTGGGAGATGAGAATCAGAATCACATAGAAACGCACTGGCTTGGCTTAGTTACTGTGTTTATTGCTTTCAGAAATTGGAGACATTTACTGTATCTATGGATGTTATTAGTAGGGTTGACCCGATTCTAATACGATCCCGATATTGTAGCCTTTAGTATTGGCCGATGGATCATAGATACTTTATTTAGTTTTGTAGTATAGCATGTTAGAAATGGTTTGATCAAGTAATATTAACAATAGTCAGCAACAGTAGGTATTAGGGCTGAACGATTAATTGCATTTGCGATATTATCGCAATATCATAAAACGTGATCACAAAGGCTGCAATTTTTGTTGTTGTTGTTGTTGTTGTTTCGTGTCCTGTTAAGTTTAGAGTGTTTAAGAAGTACAGTCCACATGTTTACATGTTTCATGAAACATGAAGTTAGTGAGATATGTTGAAGAGCTAAAGCTTTATTGTTGTAATCTGTGCTTTAAAATGTACAATTTATATTTATCTGAAGTTTACATAAATCTGAAATTGTTTATTATGAAACAGGTTGATTTATTGTTTGTGTTCATTGAAAAATACATGACAAGAGGCCCTTGAAAAAATAATCACATATTAAATTGGAATATTGAGGGGAAAAAAAATCGCAAATAGATTATTTTCCATAATTGTTCAGCCCTAGTAGGTATAAGAAAAACTAACCCATTCATTAACCAATGGGTTACATACATTTTCACAAAAAAATAAATGAGAAGACTTTGAAAAAAATAACTTCAATAAATCCAATAAAAAAAACGTATTATATTAGAGATTTTAAATACAGGCCGATGTAATCCAATACTCATTTTTCTTTTTTTGTTTTGTTATTTTTGCTGATACTAGACTGATATCCAATATCAGCATCAGATCAGGACACCTCTATTTATCTGCCACCATTGCAAGTCATTACATAGTGAACCCATCTAGAATTAACAATACACGTTTAAATGATTCCTTAGCATGTTTATTTAGCCTTTGATAATGGTTTGTTTTTTCTTTTGGTTGTTGTTTGATAAATGACAAATGTGTTTGTGAGATGTGAAAATTACAATAAAAGTTAATGGGTAGTAACTTGAGACCTTTGAGTCGAGTTACCACAGCAACTGTTTGAACTTGAGAGAAATGCAATGTCAGTCTGACTCTGCTTTTTAATAGTTGATTATTTATCTGAATCCTTATTAGAGGTTGTCCCAGTGTCACTTTAACGCTGCCAAGATATTGGTCAAAGTGACAAAATATAGATATCTTAGTAAAAATGATTTATAAATATTATGGTAACAAAGCAAATGTATGTTGTCATTTTTCATTTTGGAGTCTTTTTTTGTGTCTGTTTTTGTGTGTGTTTTTTTTTAATTCGTTTTGTGAATGTCTCATTTTGTATATTTTTTTTTCTCATTTTTTGTTGTTTTTTTGGTGGCATTTTGTAGTTATTTTGTATAGTTAATTTTCCGCATTTTTTGCTGTAGTTTTAAGTATTTTTGTGACCAATTTGTGTGTCATTTTGCTGTCCTTTTGGGGTTTTTTATTCTTTTCTTATGAGGTTTGAGTCATTTTGTGTATTTTTGCAGTCCTTTTTGTTTTTTCGAGCCATTTTATGTATAATTGTTGTAATTATGTAATTTTGGAGTCTTTTTTGTGTCTACTTGATGCCATTTTCTGTTGTTGTTTTGTAAATTTCTGTCAGTTTGTATATTTTTCCCTTACTCTGTAATTTCTTTTGTTTTTTGAAGTGATTTTGTGCTAGAAATATGCATCTCTCGCAGGCTTCTAATGCGATGTTCCATCATTTCAACTTTTCACGTAATCAGAAGGCAAAAACAGTGCACATTGTGCAGCATTTGTATTCTTATCTGCTGCTAATTGAGTTTAGACCCAGGCCTGGTATCTGCACTATGTCTAAAGCACACATTCCAACAGCCCCAATGTAAAATCTGTCTACCAAGATCAGTCGTAGTAATTGGCTGAGCCTGCCACTTATGGCGACGGAACACAGTTTAAGCCTCTGTCTTCTTTCCTACGTCTCAACCCTCGTCTGATTATGTCATCTTTCCTATCAGTGACTGTTGTGTTCAATCCATCTGTTTTAAACCGAGCACTGATCTGCCTGGGTTGTGGATCTCTTTTTAACTCTGGGGTGGACCAAAAACTGGACTAATTATTTTAACAATCTCACAGAGATGGAGGCATTTTTGGGGTATTTTGTGATTGTTTTGTGTATTTCTCTCATTTTCTGCATTTTTAGTTGTAGTCTTGAATATTTTAATGATCGATTTGTGTATTTGAAGTCATTTCGTGTATTTTAATGTCATGTTTTTCTTCTTGTTTTGTGAGTTTTGACTCTTTTTGTGTGTTTTTGCTGTCATTTTGTGTTTTTAAAGTCATTTTGTGTATAATTGTTGTAATTTTGTCTTTCTTTATGTCTATTTGAGGAGCACTGGGGTGGACCAGAAAAAGGCAGGACACATTTTAAATTTCCTGGACAAATGACTTTGTGTGCATGCTTATTCAACGATCTCACATAGATGGAGGCATTTAAACAACAACAGGCAACTGAATGGAGGAAGACATTTAACACCCTTTTTTGTCTGTCATTCTGTATATTTTACCCTCCGTTTTATGTTTTTGTCATTTTTTGTGTTTTTTGGTGTCATTTTTGAGGTTGTTTTGTGTATTTATCTCTCATTTTCTGCATTTTTCATTGCAGTCTGAAGTCATTTTGTGCGCTTTTGCTGTCATATTGTGTTTTTAGAGTCATTTTGTGTATAATTGTTGTAATTTTTTGTTTAGTCTTTTTCAGTCTATTTGAGCACAGATCTGCCTGGATTGTAGATCTCTTTTTAATTCTGGGGTGGACCAAAAAAAGACAGGACATGTTTTAAATTTCCTGGACTAATGACTTAGTGTGCATCCTTGTTCAATGATCTCACAGAGATGGAGGCATTTAAACACCAACATGGAACTGAATAGAGGAAGACATTTAACACCCTTTTTTGTGTCTGTCTTTTTTTTTTTACCCCCCATTTTGTGTTTTTTGGTGTCATCTTTTGTGTTTTTTGGTGTGGTTTTGTGGTTGTTTAGTGTATATATGTCTCATTTTCTGATTTTTTTTTTTTTTTTTTGTTGTAATTTTGGATATTTTTGTGAAAGCTTTACGTTTTTCAAGTCATTTGGTGTATTTCCCTGTCTGTTTTTTTTTTTTTCTTGTTTTGTGAATTAGATTTTTTTTGTGTGTGTTTTTGCTGTCATTTTTTATTGTCTTGTGTATTTTTGTCATCAATTTGTCTTTTTGTAGTCCTTTTGTGTATTTTGCTGACATTTTGAGTTTTGAGTCATTTTGTGGTGTTTTGGTGTTTCCTGGATTGTGGATCTATTTTAAATTCTGGGCTGGACCAAAAAAAAAAGACAGGGCACATTTTCAATTTCCTGGACTAATTACTTAGTGTACATGCTTATTCGACGATCTCACAGAGATGGAGGCATTTAAACAACAACAACATGGAAGTAACTGGAGGAAGACACTTAACGTCCTCACTTCATCCAGCAGCCGTGCACAGATAGAAGTCATGCTTCTACTTTTCTGCCTCATTTAAATGTGTTTATTATTTAGTAAGCAGCAGCAGAGCGGTTTGTATATTACATACACTCACAATACTTTTTATTCTTTTATAGGCCACCACTGAGTTTGGCAGAGACAAAACAGCTACACGATTTGGCAAACTGATACAGGTCTGCAATGAGCTGGAGGTTTTATATCGTACACAAAGCATATGGAGCGGATGCTTTGATTATTTCAGACTACAGTTGCTTTCTTTCAGGGTATTTTTTTTAAACCATGGCTTGTTCTGAAGAAAGTAAAGATTTAAAGATAAAACTAATGTTCAGGTTACTTAGCGGCTGTACCTGAGGTTTAATTGCCATATAAAATGTTATAACATTTCCTGATATTTATTTAAAAAGTAGTAATTGGCTCTAAACTTTACATAGCCTTTAGCTTAAAATAATTATTGCTCAACTTTGTAGCTCAAGTTAAATGAAGTTGCCCTGTAAAGCCCCCCCCCCCCCCCCCCAAATAGCTTCTAGTTACGTCTTAATATTCAGAAACAGATTGATTGTGCTTTAGCAGTCAAGTTATTACAAACTCATTAAATATAGGGAGTGAGAATAAAGGTATGTTTCATTTTCTTCTTTAAACAAAAAACTACAAAAAATGCGTATTATTATTATTGCATCATATGCCCTAACCAAGACGTGGGCAAATGGTGGCCAGGGGGCCACATGCAGCCCTAGGTCTAATCTTGTGTGGCCCTCAAAAGCAAACACACACATAAAAAGACTCCAAAACACACAAAATGTCAAAATACACAAGACGTATCCAAAAATTCATTGAAAAAAGACAAATATACAAAAAGTAAAAAAAAAAAGAAAACTACAACAAAAACATAAAATGAGAGAGATATACCAGAAAAAACGCAAAATTACAACAAAAATACAACATCACTGAAAAGATTTACTAAATAATTCCAAGAACACACCAACAACAAAAAAAAAAAAAAAAAATCTATATATATATATATATATATATATATATATATATATATATATATAAAAATGACAATCATAATTTTTCGATTGTGTAGGTTCTGAATGCTGACATAATGTAGCCCTCGGTTCGGACAGTCACATTTTTATGTGTAATGAGCTTTGGAGCTATTATTTAGCATTCATGTATTATTAAACAGGCCCATATTTTTCAAGAAGTTTGACAGAATTACATTTTAAATCTCAATCTGAGCTTCATTCGTTTGTTGTTGCTAAATGTGGAGATTTTAAATTGTGGTTTAAGGACCCTGCTACAGATTTTCAGCATTAAACACTGGTGTTAGCGCTCCCACTAGCTCAGACTGTTGGAAAATAGTCTGAGTCTATTCCCCCGTTGACACTGTCGTTGGTTTACAGGTTTAATCTAAATCTGTTGGCATTGATGCACCATGTTGGATAAATGTGTGCTAATCCAAAAATAAAAAGCAGTAAAAAACCAAAAACTACACTGAAAATCTACTGTTAAATAGGTTAAGAAGCTAAACCTATAAGCAGCAAGCAAGGCCATCTTTCAACTTTTTATGTATTAGCTTTGTTTTATTGTAAAATCTTCGTTGTTGTTGTTGCATCATTTAGCAAAATAGAGGAAAAAAAGAGGCGTGTAAAATGTCTTTGTTTGCTCAATGGTAAATAGTGTTGACTTTAATCACCTTAGCGTTGATTTCTCAGATAAAGAGCAACAATCTTTTCCTAATTTTATGGAAACTTGTTCAGACAGTGAAAGAAAATCAAATAAATTCTGAATTAAAGAATGTTGCTTGTTTAAAAGTCTGCTTCCTTTTGTGCACAGAAGACAAAGACTTTGAGGAGTGGTAATGATTTCCTCAGCTTTGTCTTTGTTTTTAGGCTTTAATCAGTCACCACAGGTCACAGTGTGCGCCCCGGCATATGCTGCTTGTTATACTGTGTGTGTGTGTTTGTGACTGTGTAAGCTGTTTTTCCATCCAAGCCATCAATTTATATTCTCTACAGGTTCTGATAGTGCTGCATCACACAAAAACATCCTATCTTTCATGCTTCTCCTGTCTCCCTGTATTGTAATTGTGTTAGACACAGTCGCCTTTCAAGCATTTTAATTCATATCCTCCATCTAACGTCAAATCAAAATGTGTATTTGCTACATGATGTTTGCTCAGGATTGTACCCAAACCGCTGGAGGAGAAGCTTAAAACATTTTATTTACAAATGTTATCGATAATGAGTGCTAAATTCTCCAGGTGTTCAAAAGTAACAGATTTAACTTGTTTCCATGAACCAATATTCTATAAGTTATTAAAAAAAAAATACAAGATATGGAATTTTCTGGTTTAAAAATCCTGTCTTATTATTGAAGGGACATTTGTTTTACTTTCAGTAGCATTTACCTTTTTACTTTTATCCAAGTAACTTAGATTTTTTTATTTAATTTAACTATCTATACTTTTACTTGAGTACTGAAGACTAGTGCTTTTGCTACCTCTGGGTGCAAAACAATGCATCAAATGTGTCAATACAACTTTTTCTTTACAACTTTGCTTTTAATTTGACATTACACACTATATAGGGGTGTGCATTGCCATGACCCTGACGATACAATTCACGATTTGCATGTCACAACA
Organism: Gouania willdenowi; assembly: GCF_900634775.1. NCBI lineage: Eukaryota > Metazoa > Chordata > Actinopteri > Blenniiformes > Gobiesocidae > Gouania > Gouania willdenowi. The sequence goes on along the minus strand of NC_041060.1, from coordinate 9,746,319 downwards.
CGATATAATCCGATACTAAACAATACAAAATGGTATGAAGTACAATTTGTTTCATTTTTTTTTAATCTTGCGAGAACAAGTAAATGATAAACAACCGTAATTCAAGTACTAATATCAAAAACAAGAGGTATGTTTAACACACTGTGAAATTAAATTTTTCGAAGAAGTTTAACATTTGCCTCTACAACAGATTCTGATTCTGTTAAGTTCTTAAATTCTCAAAAAAAAAGTAAGAAAAATCGTGCTATGCATATGTTAGCGCAATTAAATGTTTTTTTTTTAATTAAAATGTGGACATTTTTTGGATCAATATGATAAAGGCATGATAAAATATTGCGATATATCATTGAAATTATTTTTTGTTGCACCTTAATGCTGCATTCACACCGAATGCGTCAAGAAATGTTCGTGCGACCAGATTACATACAAAGTCAATGGATAGACACGGCCCAGAGACGTAGTCTTTATTCTGCGGCGGTGCGTTGGCTGTGTGAGCGCACTCCCGATTTTTTGTCATATTCGCAAGAGTTGAAAACATTGAACTCCTGTTACTGTTTTGCATGAAAACCAATCAGAGTCTTTGTTGACGATGACGTCAGGCCGTCAACACAGACACCGGTCTGTTCACCCATTCAACCATGGAGTAGAAGCTGTGTGTGACCACCTGGAGCTGTATGACACGGCCTTTATAACCGGGACCGGACTAGGAAGGATTAGGCGTGGAGGAGAATCAGCGAAGAGGTGGTAGTAGCAGGTAAAAGTTATCTCTGTAGCACTGAGCTAGGATAGCATTAGCCGCTAATCACACCGCTTTTTTTCACTGGTGGTTTATGTTTATGAGAGGAGAAAAAGGAGCACAGCTCCTTGCTTCAGCAGGCAGTGAAACTCACCCAGTTGGATGTGTTGCTGGTGGGCGGGGCTTTGCTTCAAACGTGCATTTGAACGCTAATGGGAAAATTTTGGGATCCTGCGGAATGTTTCGTGCGGCAGACGCGTCCGGTGCCGCAGAAGACGCATCCAGTGTGAACGCAGCATTAATATACTGTGAGTATTTTCTTTAAGTGCCTGTTTTCCCCTCACATCATAGTTTCTATTGATGTAATATCTGTAGTTTTCACTATCCAACCTTTTCTGACTTCTGTTGAACTGTTGGCTTTCCACTTCTAGACATAAATTCTTTGCTCAAGCCATGCAGGTAATGGTCGTTATTGTCGGCCTTGAAGCTGAATTTGGTTTAATTCGTTGAACAAGTCGAAAACATCAATCAGATTTCAATGTTGCTCAGAGCAAAGACTTGAAATGGTTCGTTGACTCAGCTACATCTGATGTTCGCAATGTCTCAGCGTCCAAAAAAATAAAACAATACAGAAAAAATGGGTCTGAAAACAAGAGTGGGCTCTGCTCTTGTGTGTATTCTCTGTGGTTCTCTTTGGCTACAGTCCCGTTATTTAATTGACCAAGCTGACTTGTGCATGTACACAGAAGCTACAGATAACTGCACTCTGGTGGCAAAGATATGGATAGTCACTTCCCAGGTCTCTTTTTCCACCTCTTTTAACTGCACTTATTTGCCAAGGATATTGGATCCAAAAGTGCTTGCCTGTCTGGCTCTGATGTGGTGAGCATGTATGTGTGCGTGCATGAGCATTTGGCTGTAACTAAATCACCTGGTGAGAGCCAGCATCGTTCATCTGGTGAGAAAATGTGACCTGCCTAGTGAGTCCATCAAGGGCTTATATTAGCCTGAAGCTGTCAGGGTTTTCTTTATCCAGCTCCAGGTTACAGTGCTGTGGAGGAGTGCTGTGAGTTCATAGAGTTTGTTCTAAGAGTGGGACGATACTAAGAATGTGCCTTATGTTATTGTTTATGATATATAGACAAAAACATTCCCACTGGTAAGTATGTCATCCCACAATAGAAACTAAGGATAGACCGATACAGATTTTTTTAGGGCCGATACAGGTTTTTTTTCCCATCAGCCTTAGTCGATGACTGATACGGACTGCCGATTTTCTTGAGCTGATATTTGGAGCCGATATTGCTTTTACTCCTTCAATTTACATCATAATGTAAGATGATAACCAATGGTATGAGTCTCAATTTTTAAGAAAGGAACATTTATTGAAATTAACAAAGGTGAGGTAAAATGACAACAAGTAAAAAATATTTAACAAACATTAAAAACAGGAGATGTAGAACAAGAACAAGTAAAAAAAATCGACGGATCGGCGACGCAGCAACCCGCTTCGGCCCATGCAGATACACGTAAAAAACACAAATATCGGGCTGCCGATGTATTGGTCTAATAATAATGCATCAATTTTATATAGCGCTTTATCATAGACACTCAAAGTCGCTTTACAGAATTAAGGGATTACACTTTCACTACTATTGTAGCCACAGCTGTCCTGGGACAGACTGGCGGAAGCGAGGCTGCCATAGTGTGCCATCGGCCCCTCCGACCACCACCAACACTCACTCACAGACTACATTCATACTAGGCAATGTGGGTGAAGTGCCTTGCCCAAGGACACAATGACAGATACCACTGGGGTGACTGCCAGCCCACTCTGACACCTGGAATTCTCAGTGGTCTCCCATCCACCTTCTAACCAGGACCAGACCTGCTTAGCTTCCGATATCTAACAGGATCGGGTAATGACAGACAGATCAATAATAGAAACGATAAATTCCCATTGATGACGTATGTAGGCGCGCGACACACTCGAATGACGTAGGAAAGTGTGAGCAGTGTTGGAAATTAGCAAGGGCCACGGGCCATACCATCAATTTAGCCAAGAATGCCCCTAAAAACCTTGTTCTACCGCACAAAATTGTCCCCAAATTTTTTCAATTGAATTTGTTTGTAAAGAACCTGTTTACAATTTAAGCTGGAAAGTGTTTTCTATATTATTTTAAATTTTCTAGAAGCTGTAGGTCTATTAATCTTCTGTTTGCATTGGTGTTTTTAAGATTTTGTTAAGTTAAATAAACCCATAGTTTCCCTACATCTGTCTTCTTCTTTCTGTAAAAGCTGCCGTACTACTTACGATCTTCTCTCTGAAAAAGAAAAGATGTGCTTTTCCTTCATTAACGATGGTAGAAGCTACTGTGAATCTTAATCTATAAAAGTATCTAACTACGTTTTGTTTCATGGCCTCCAATCATTTAAAAAAATGTCACTTGCTACTTGAAATTAATTTGTGTAGTTTAGTTGCCTTTGTCATTGCTTTGGTGATAGATTAAAAATAAAAAAAATATTAGGCTTTATTTATTGTAATTTTGATCATTACCATGACAAATACCAGATATAATCGGGATACATTTTTCAGTCTATATTGCCCATCCCTAGACGATACACTGAATTTATGACACAATATGTTTGACGATAATAGGCTTGCGATAACGATTTCGAACAAACTCATGTCATTAAATGGTAACTGTGGCACAAAAAAGGTTCAATACACATGCTTGTGTAATGAATAAAAAAGATAAGCACTACAAAAAATACCAGAAAAATCAGGTTTAGGAAGCCACGACATCACGCCAAAAATAGCAGCTCCTCATTGACTGTATTTTAAGGTATAAATTCATACAAAAAAGTACTTCAAATGTAAATAAATCCGTACATATTTTGTTTATTGGTTATACATTAAACACATTTAAAGTTAGATACATTTCAGCTATAGGATGCTTTTAAAGTCAGTCCGACAATCTTGGCACTAGTATAAATACAGAAAAGGAAGTAAAGGGCTCCATCTCTTAGCCAAAGTTATTGCTATTGGATTAAAAGCCTTTTTTATAGCCCTGAAGTATAAAAATACATCACCTTTAATAGTACTATCCGTGTTGCAGAGGATGCATGTGATGAAGTTAATTTTTAAACCTCTAATAATCCCGGGAGGACTGAGTGCTTGACAAAGACAGTGGCCACTTGTTTGACTTCCTGCTATTGATCTGAGGAACAAGAGAACAAGGAAGGCGAGGTAAAAGTTGCATCTGCTGTGCGCCGTGATCCATACTGAACTTTAGCTATTGATCTGTTATAGTGACTGTTTAGAAAAGGAAGAAAAAAGATGGTAGCATCTACAAGTTTTAAAGCTAGTGCCGTTTATGTTTGCTGTAATAGCTCGGCTTTTATCCGCTCAATACTAAATAAATGTTCATGTAGTAAGGTCATGGTTTGAGCAAATAAGGACAATCCTCTTTGGCTTCTTACTTAAAGGTGGTGCAGTTATTCAAACTGACATTTGTTTGGAAAACTAAACTCAACCTAACAATTGGATAGTTCCCTGTGTCCTCTGTGGTATACAGTGTTGCTACAGGAGTTTTATTGGTGCACATGGCTTTGACCACATAGTCAATCTAATAAAGAACTTGAATCTCAGAGATAGAGATTAGCGGCCTCTATAAAGACAGAGATCTAAAACTTTATTAAGCTAAGTCATAACCAAGCCCCAAAGTTCAACATTTATTTAATGAAGTTCCTTAGTTAAACATGTTTAACTAAGGTTTTGTAAACCAAAGCAATGGTAGGCTACCACTCTTAAATGGAGTCAGTTGGACCTGAAGATATTGGATCTTGGTTGCTTCAATGCCTTCCAAAGCTAAAGAATGCTACATATACAGTATATATATATATATATATATACATATATATATATATATAACTATATATCCTTTCCAAAAAATTAGAATATCGTGGAAAAGTAGTTTAATTTCCATTCAAAAAGTTAAACTTTCATAGATTATAGATTCAGGGCACACAATTTAAATGATTTCAAATATTTATTTGTTTATTTTTACATAATTTGGGCTTCCAGCTCATAAAACCCAATACTGTGAAGAAATCACCATTTAAGGACTTGACTATTGGCCAGTGGTCCATGGTCCTCTTTTCAGATGAAAGTAAAGAGTGCCTTTGATTCTGGAATCAAGGTCCAAGGGTTTGGAGGAAGACGGGTGAGGAACAGAACCCAAGCTGCTTGAGGTCCAGTGTGACGTATCCACAGTCAGTCATGTTTTAGGGTGCAATGTTCTGCTCTGTTCCTCACCCGTCTTCCTCCAGACCCTTGGACCAAATGATGTAAAAATAAACAAATACTTCAAATCTTTTAAATTGTGGGCCCTGAATCTATAATCTATGAAAGTTTAACTTATTGAATGGAATAATGAAAATCAAACAAGTTTTCCATGATATTCAAATTTTTTAGAAAGGGTTTGTATATACCAATCACAAACCTGGCTGTGTCAATGATACAGATATATAATTACATGAACGGTCGCCCTCAAATTGAAGACTAAAGGGGAGTAACAACAAGTCAGCAACATTTTAGGCTTGGCCAGGATGCTCTAATGTGTAAAATGAAACATTAATTGATGTCAAAATGTGAATAATTAAAAAATAATAATAGTAATTTGCCTTCATTTGATCTATAGCGGGAGATAATCTGTGTATGAAGCTATTGCCTGTAATACATGTCTGCATGAATAAATACAAATAATGAATGAATAAATAAATAAATGAATTAAATGAAAAATTAAAAAGAGGAGAAAAAAAGAAAAGTATCTGGATGGTTAGATTTTGATTTAATGCTTTTCAAATGCTGAAGGTCCACCTACAGTACAAACATGTCACTTCACTCTACAGCCTTATACTGACATCACAAATACAAACTACTTTTATTGACATATATTTATAAGGAAACCTGTGACTATATATACAAGTACACATCTAAGATATTGATGTATCACAGTTCATTGAGTATTAATGATAAAAGGTTGAGAGACTATATCGTCTACACACAGGGTAGAATGGATGGAGGTGAGTGTCACCCAAACTGGCAGATGACATTTGGAAGACGGTAGAGAGTCACGCTTCCATGGTACATACCGTTTAGTTTGGAGACGGTGGCTCTGTCACAGAGAGCAGAGGCTGAGCTGAAGGTGGCATGGATACAGGTGACAAGGTTTTCATTCTGTGTGACAAGGATAGACAGATTTCAAATGAACACATCAGTGGAAAAGCTAAGATGAGCAGCTGATGGATAAGGTTAGAGAGGGCAAATGGAAACGTATGCAGTGGTGAGATAGTGGTTTGTGTTGATGATTCATGAGAAAGAAGTACATGTTGTAAGAACCCAGCAAGGAGACCTCCTTTCTTTCATTAGATTTGGTTGTTGTAACAAGTCTTAGACTTTGATAACATAAACACATAATGGCCCTCATTTATCAACCATTCGTACATTTAGATCTGAACATATGATGTGCGTTGACCATATTAGCGCAAGCTCCAGTATTTATCATTTTGACGTGTTTGTCATCGTACGCTACGATCAGATCTCACGTCTGGTCTAAGCTCGTGTAGACAAATCTCAGTGTATGGATTTGTGGTATAGCGTAGCAAAATCCGACTGAGACCAAAAATAAAGTATTAAACAAACCTTAGCTGTCAATTAAGCATATGCAGATACATATTCAGAACAGATCTGAATGGATTATTAAAACAAATTAAACAAAATAAAACAATTTTTAAAAAAGCCCACGTTATTACTGATACCACTTTTTTGGATTTCCTTTCACGGAATAATGTATAACCGTTCATCCAGTCTTGTATAACCGTTCATCCAGTCGTACACACATGGGATGCGCTGCTATGCTCCGTCTTGGAGAATGATGTGCTCTACAGAGGAAATAAGACCTCATTCAGTTTTAAAAGTAAGTAGTTTCTTAAACTGCAGTAATCGGTAATGTGATTATTTATAGGTGAAAATGGCTGAAGGTACAATAAACACAAACAAGAGACAACAATTAGTCATTTTTAAGGCTTTTAATGTGATATTTATTGCCTAAAGCATGCGGACTGAGGCCGATTATAACGTCCTATCCATATTTGTCTCCAGGATTTCTGTTGGGAAGTTGCTGGCAGCGCACACAGGGGGGCAGACATCACCTGCTCAGTAACTGATCCTCTTCCAGAGAATGTTTAAATGCACTCCTTTATGTTCAGTTTTCACAACGTCAAAAAGCACATCTTTGTTTTGTTCTACCTCAGATGTGAGGATGCCGATTTTCATCTTGGAAATCTTATTTTCTTGTTTGACCTCAGTGGGCGGGGCCTCTGAAACAGGAAGACATAAAATGTTAATGATGATCAAATTCAGCCGCCGGATTTATCAACACCTGATAATTTGTACGCTGGGATTGGTCAAATACGAATGTTTAATGAATCACACGCTGGTCCTGTCGTGCGACCAAATATGCACTCAGATTTGCAACCGTTTTCATCCAAGGTTGATAAATGAGGACCACTGTGTTCAGATCTATCTAGTTTTTATTCACGTTTCTACCATAGTTTTTTACAATTAGAAATCAATTGTATTAGAACCTAGATCTGAGAAAGACGAATGAATTCCAACATGAGATTAAAACCTGAGGGAGGAACACATAGCAGAATGAGAACAGAGGGTTGAAAGGAGGACAGGGTAGGAAAGGGGGAGTTGAGTAGAATGCAGAATTGGAGATGAGGAGAGGAGGGGGAGATGAATGGGAGGGACTGAGGGAATTACAAGATGATTTTAGAGGCAACTAAGACAGGAGCGTTGGTGGATGTTGATGTCGGGCTACATTCTCATGCTAAGCCCTCTTAACCTGCTGTTCCTCCAACTCACACAAACGCACACTTAGCGTGAGTCACTCAGACACCCAGACACACTTAATGAGACTAATGTTGGCCACCATCACTGAGAGGCTAGCTCAATGTTTGCTTGATTGCGTGTGAGCGTGCCTGTGTTTTTATCAATGACTCCCAGGGTTACCGTTGTCATCTTTGACTATCTAATAATTGATCCACCAGTGGAAAAGAGACAAGACTATTCAACTCAAGCTCCAACAAAAATGAATCAATGTATGCTCATTATGTAGCTGTCCTGGTATTTAATCCTAAAATGGACAAATGTCTCTGTTTATTACAGTAATGAATTAAACCCTACTATTCCAACTTCCTGAATTTGAAATTGGAAATAGAAAAATGTTGAAGGGAACCTGTAGAATAAAAGGTGAAATTAGTGGTTTTCATTTCACCTTCATTGTTTTATTTGCATAGCTATGTGTCTTAATGTTCCAGCACTGTCTTGAAGGGCCACAGCACAATGGGGCAACGATAACAGAAACGTAGGAGTACTATTTTTTGTTAGAAATGGCAAAACAAAAATGATGATCGGTAAAGCAGTCTTTAGCCTCTGGATCATCTGCAGTCAAGTAAAGACGGGTACAGCCTGCCTTCGTTAGCCACACCTGCAGATAATCAGCTAATCTTGTCTTGGAGGGAAAAACTAAAAGAGAACTGACTGAGACACACAAAGTGTTAACATTTTAATCAAACAATTTCAATTTGCCATATTTTGTTTTGAAAATATAAGAGCGACTGCCCTATAGGCCCCGCCCCTCCTATAAAAACTAGCACCTGTCTACTTTGGTCAGACAGAACAAGGTTGGATTGAGAGAATTGTGAATAGAGAGCTATAGTTATTATTAAGTAGGTAGTTAGCATAGCTGAGATTGATATTTATAGATTTTATAATATACATAGTTCCCACAGGCCACGTGACCTCCTCGGAGACGCCATCTTTGAGGACAAGCTTAGAGGCACGCTTGTAATGTTTACCTGCTTCGCTGCATTCTACTCCACAAATGACGGTTAAATAGTCTGACAAAACCAACACAGATGGCCAGTGAACCACCCAAAAAGCGGTACAAAGATGGTTTAGATAAACAAACGAGACACAGATACGACAGCAAGACGGAATTCATCAGTATCGATCCGTACCAAGTTTGTCAAACCAAAATAGAGCTGACCACAAATACCTTTCTGCTATAATGTACATAGACATTCTAAACTAGTTCATTTGTTCCAAAAGTGCTTATACTATGGAAGAGTGCAGGCTTTTCAAATGTTGTACGCCTCGAGGCTTTCAAATCACTCGAGGCGTACAACCAGTTTGTGACCAAGCCCCCTCTGCCCGGCACTGGACACCGCCCCGTGCATGCCAGGTCGCCCGTCCGCTCCGACCCCAGGCAAAGGGAGTCGACAACGGCGGTGAGGCCAGGGAGTAGGGGAGAGCTTCAAGGAGGGAAGGGTGGCGGTTGCTGCTCCTCCAGCTCCGCTTCGCACCCTAGCCCGACAGACCCAGCCCTGAGAGCCAATCCTTATTCCGAAGTGGTGATTAGTGCACCATTAACCCAACACAATACTACCATATTGTACTCTTTTGGCTGTAAACAGAGGCTAAACTCATTTCAGCTGCTCACAGCAATGACACCGGTTCAGGAAATGCCCGTACGTCATGTGGGAACTCTGTCTAGACTGGGCGTATCTTAACTGCTCCAGGAGCCCCGCCCATAATCATGGCAATATTTTTTTTTACTTTCAGCCTAGAAAAATGTCAGCTAAAGCCTTGGGGTTTAGTTACTTTTTAAGGCTGGCACACAGATATGTGGAACAAATCCGAAGCGATCCTGGCCACATCAAAGAAAGTTTAATTTTTCAGGACTGATCCAGGGTGGTCCCGGAAGTATGTATATATCCTGCCAGTTCTTGGTGGTCTGGGAATACTCAGGCCAATAGGACCAATGCAAAAACTCACACAAATAATGGTAAAAATCCTGTGATACCAGCTGAAATAAATACTAAACTGTTGTTTCCTTTTGTGTGTGGCAACTATGACAACTAATAGGTATAAAAAAATTAAAAAAAAAACTTTGACAAAATATTATTTAATTTTTTAATACCTTATCTCGTATAGCTCGCCAAATCCCACCCTGTAATGACTGACATGCAGTAGGATTTCACTGCACAGAATTGGTGGCTTCAGTCAATTATACCAATGTCCTCTACAAATCTAAACATCACAAATAAATGTTTGTGCACTTTGCATGATGTGAACTGCTATCTCTCTACATCTTTAAATTGCATTTCATTAAAAAGTCAGCTACACCAGCACAATTTAATGTTTAACAGTTTGTCAGCCATTATGGCGGCAAACTAATGTTGTTCTTTATTTATCTTTGGAAGCCTGCCATTCAGTAAATAGTCTTGACTTATTAGGATCAATCCAGATAAGAAGACCTGCAACACAACTTCTGAATGGAATGGAATGTGTTCGTGTGTCTGTGTGTGCCAGAGCGAATGTGAGTATGCAACAGGCAAAGTCCAAAGCCAGGAAATAGATTAGACATCTAGCTAGCAATAAAGTAAATAACCTTAGCTTCTGCTTGTCCATTCGAAAAGAGGAAGAAAAAAATCAATACTGTGTTATAAAGGCTTAAACAGTGAGGCTAAACACTGACGCTCAGACAGGCTGTGAAGGGTGGGGCAATTCTGAACAGAAGCTGTCCACATCGCAGCATCAGAGACATTATTTCCCTGTTGGAGAAGTAGCAGTAAATAGTTCTGATTTACTGCATTAGCCATGGAAACATTTCACTTCCTGAAATTTCCATTTTATGCCATTAAAACCACAAGATAAATGCAAAAAAGTGAGCATGTCACTGTCTATTACCTGAATAATTTACAACAAAGACCTCAGTCGACTGAAATACACAACTTAAAATGCAGTGGAGGGAAAAAAATGCCTCACTTTCTAATAACTGGATTTGAACAGATATTCCAAAGGGAGGATTTTGTTTATTTACAGTCCCTCTTATTTATTAGTCTCGACAGAGGCAATATTTTGGTCGAGGTATAGCTGGAGCAGCTTGTGCACTGCTTGCAAAAACCCCCACCCAAAAAAACAGGGTACTAAAAGACAACTTTATCACAGCTGATCGTAATAGCGTTGCTCTCAAGAAATATTTATTTTGTGACTGATTGATGGTTAACACTGTTGTAAGGCTTCTGAGTTACAGTATGGCTGGGCGATATGGACCAAAACTTGTAGCTCTATATTTTTTTCTCAAAATAGCGATAAACAATATAAATCTTGATAATTTTAATTCAAATAAAGTCTGACCAGAAAGGGAATTCTGGGTTAAATTTGCTGATGCGAAATGCCACACAGGCTCATTCATTAACAGTCGATTTTGTTGATCAGTTAAGGCTTGATCTGGGTCAGGCTTCTATGTTGTAAAATAGACATTGTTGGTCATAAATGTTCAATGTTGAATAATCACAGGTGGCCATATTGGATTTTTCCAATATGGCGATGCCAGTCAAGGTTACTGTCAAATAGGAATCATATTTAGCATTCCTGAGGTCCAGAACCTTATAAATGTGTTTTTGATTTTAATTGTGACTTGTGGTTGACTAGTAACAGAAAAACCTGTTTTTGGTTGGCCACCATTTTATATTGTCCAACCGACCCCATTGAGAATTGACTCCGGCTCCCACCAGATTTGAATTCTGCCAGTCAAACACTGCAAGTATGCCAAATTTGCACAATTCTTCCCCTAACAGACCAGAGTACTATAAAAGACAGCACGTGTGAGTGAATTCTTGAGTGTGGATGTTCAGGTGAAGGTTTGGGTTTGGACGCACTCAGAAATCCATCTAACTGTGCTGTTCATGCGGTTTCCGGTTTTAGTGGAAACAGCGACTCCTAAAATGATTATTTTAAAACAAAATAAGCTATCATATATACATTGATATAGGAAATATTGTGATTTTCCGTATCTCCAAAATAGAAATCTCGATATATCTTGATATATCGCCCAGCCCTGTTCTAAATACATATCATCTATCAGCTGAGAGTCAGGCCTACAGTATCTCTGGCAATGTTAAACATGTCTAGGTTCTACATGTGGTGTTTCTGGACAGACTGACTGCTTTCACACAGTGAACCAACATGTCTTCCTTCTAGCTTCTCATTTAACGTCTGGCCCATTGTCAAAATGGCCGTCTCCCACATTAGCACATGGCCAATTTACTGGGTCGCACGAGGCTTCCGTATCCCTCCTCCTCTTCCTCTACTGACTTTCTCCCTCTGTAACAATTTGTTTAGAGCATGTGGATGAGGTAACAGAATTGCCGAGTCTCACGTCATCCTGCTGTGCTTTAATCACTCGCTTCAAAGAGTCTTGTGTTTCTCCCTTATGACAGCAGAGGGAAGGGAAGAAAAACCTGAGGTCAATTTGTCCTCATTCTTTGGAATCAAAGCAAAAGGGAATTGATTTCTGCTTTTTCTCTTTATAGTCATTTATTTGACTGTTAAATATATGGTCCTTTTTTCAGTGGTTAATGAGATTAGCATGAATGGTATGTCAGGATTGGGACTGGTTAAAAAAAAAAGTTATACTTTTAAACTGGAAAGATCGGAACACAATCCTGGCTCTGATTGGTTCTTTTTGCTCAGTTGTGGTGCATTCTGGCAATCTGCCAAAGGCTGTCGGAGCAGCAAGGGGGGGCTCAATGATCCTGTTTTTTTCACACAAACTACTAGTTTCATGTAAGGCTGTCCTTACATAGTGACAGCTTTAGCAAATATGACAAAAAGTCACTTTTGTAAGTGTTACGGACTGCACCTTTAATAATGCAAGTGAGAGGGGAACAAATACCAAAAGGAAAAAGTAACCCATACTAGAAACACACACTATAGGAATAAAAGAGTAACAAAAACAACCCTAGAACTAGAATAAAACAATGATTGAAACAAAAATAGAAACTAAATGAAAAAGAGCACAACCAGGGTTTGAGCCCACAATCTGTAAACAGGAAAATACTGAAAGCACCACATAAAGAACAAAATCAGTTCTAAACACAGTGATCACAAGACCTAACAATTTTACGGCGCTTCAGCTAACAGATAGTGAGTGGCCTCATTTATTTTCAGCTACATGGTTATAATTAGTATATATAGTCCCACCCACACTTGTCTATCAATCCTTTATTAAACAGTTTGAGAGCTGAGGGGGGGCCAAAGAGATCCTATAATGCTCTTTATGACAGCGGACATCTGTTCACCATCTCCTTGATTCTTCCCAGACCCACTTCACAAAATCACTTCCCACTGCCCTGTCCTCCTCATGCCATCCAACAATTCTGCACATGATCTGACCCAGTCCTGCTTGAAGTTATATAAAGCAAACAGTAAGGGAAACAGCACAGTTTCAACCTTAACACTGGACAGAATACGACCTACCCCGACATGCTGTGGTCTGTTGCTCATGTGGCTCAGGGCCGACCACGGCTCAGTGGCAAAGTGGGTCGTCCAATAACCGAAGGGTTGTGGATTCGAATCCTGCTCTATCCAAGTCATTGACATTGTGTCCTTGGCCAAGACACTTTACCCACATTTCCTCGTATGAATGAAATTAATTGTGCATGAATGTTGGTGGTGGATCTTGTTGGATTTTTACTTTCTGTTTATGGATTTTATATTTTGATAAGTGCATTGATTAATGACTTTCTTGTAATTTGCGCTATACAAATAATGGTGAATTGAATTAAATTGGTCAGAGGGGCCGTAGGTGCGAAATGGCAGCCGCGCTTCTGTCAGTATGCCCCAGGGCAGCTGTGGCTACATTGTAGCTTAGCACCTTCTTTGAGTTACTTGAAAAAAGTGCTATATACATTTAAGCCAGTATTATTATTATTATTATTATTATTATTATTATTATTATTATTATTATTATTATAACATGTAAACAGCGATCCATGAGGTTTTAGGAGAGTCCAGCCTATTCCTCTATAACGGACATAGGCAACTGGCGGCCCAGGGGCCACATTTGGTCCCCAGTCTAATTTTGTGTGGCCCCCACAAGGAATATAAAGGCCAACATAATGCACAAAATAACTCCCAAAACACACAAATAGACAGCAAAATGTACTAAGTACACGAAAACACACAAGAAATTCCCAAAATGACAACAAAGACACACACACCAACCACTTATACAAACAAAATGACTATGAAAACAAAACATTACAGAATAGCTCCAAAGACACACAAACTGTCAACAAAATTACAGAAAGTGAACCCGAAAATGCACAAATGGACAACAAATGCAGAAAATGACCAAAAAATACACAGAATTACTACAAGAACACAAAAAATAATAAAAACACACATTGACCAAAAACTGACAAAACCATAAAGACAAAAACAAGACAAAACCATACAGACAAAAAAAAGACAAAACCTTTTCCCCTCCCCCGTATTAATGTTCAGATCAAACATTATTCTAATGCTGACACAAATGTTGATAATGTGGCCCTCGGATCAGATGCGGTCCCATTTTTGTGGCCCTCGATGTGATAGTTGACCATCCCTGCTCTACTGCTTCTCCCTCAGCAGCACTGGCTAGACGCTGTGGTATCCATCCAGGTAAGCCTGAGCTCATTGTAATGTAATTGCAAGCTGTGGTTTTGACCAGCAGCAAATAAATAGTAGCAGTTTTTTTCTCCCTGTTTTTGGTCTTTAAGATAATCTCTATAGAGGTCTTAACCATTGACAATTTCAATTAGCTACTGGCCATGATGAATGTACAGTAATAACTTTTTTTTTTTTTTTTTTTGCTTGTGAAGCATCTTCTTGCCCAGAACCCAAAGCATTTCAGCTAAGCATTGAACTGATCCCAAAGCTGTCAGGAATAGGTAATTACTTCTCTGAGACTCCTGCAAGAGGTCAGAGATTGAGATTAGCCACATCAGTTTCATGATTCATTGCCTTCTTCGAAGCTCAAGTGGGCAGAGGTTCAGACCTTGAGTTGAAGAATTTCCTATCATGCCATTATGCCGTTCAGCCATGTAGTATAAGCTACATGGCTTATACTCCATGAGGATGGGTTGGAGTATTTGGTTGTCTCCAGAGACTGACATTTTCAACTCGCTAATTTTCCTCACTCTTGAGATATGAGATGCTGCTGAACCTGGACAAAGCAGCAACAATTAGCTTTTGTTGCAAAATAATGTATAATTAGGTGGAAATTGTGTGACCGGGCAAGATAAAGTGCATAGTTTCCGAGCACATTGGGGTCCTCCATCTTTCTACTCCGGCTGTAATTAAAGGTCGGCAGTCCTTACTTGATATGCCTGGGTTTGTTCCCATGGCTGTCTGATAGCTAGGCTGCCTAAAAGGCATCAACTGGCAGTGGGAACAGTTTACAGCATCCCTGGACACAGAGTTTCCTGCAGAAAGCATGTGTGTTTATCTGTTTTCTCATGAAGTCTATGATACGAATTTTACCCAAAATGCAGCAATCAAGCGGAATATCAAGTACGCTACACGATTGCATTGAATGATAGATTAAAGAACTGTACCCTGTTTTTTTTTTTTTTTTTTGCATTGACATTAGGTTACTCAGCTCTTCGCAGAAACTAGTGCCCTTAAGACTGCAAAGTGAGACACTGTGGACTAAAATGACATTTTGCTTACAGGGACACATGTTGGGCTATTTGAAGAAATTGGACTTTGTTGTTCTGGCTGTCTGGTGAAAATATATGGCACATCGTTCCCATGAGAGGAGGGAGAAAAAAAAACGGTGACATTTCTGTACTGTTCACTTCAGCAAACCATCCTCTTGTCATTCCCTAATGCTGTGAGTGCAAACCTGCAGAAACACTGACATTTCTTTCTCTACCAGTGTAGGTCAAAGTTTGGAATGTATACGGCTATTGTATGTCCTTTATCCATTTGCAAAGGGGATATTTTTCATGTGTTAGGACTTCCAATGCTATCAGGTACTACTTTGCTATCTCTCTCTTAAACTCATTGATGGGCGACTGTGGTCAACTCAATGAAAAATACCGATATTAGTAGGAATGTAATGGTGAATGGTAAAGGTAGGACGATATATCGCACAACAAGATATTGCAATATTAAAACGTCAAGATGTATCATGGAGGATGCGAGTGGTATCGTGAAATTGTTATGTTTGTTGAAAAGGTCATAGCCAGATTAAGTATTTAAATATGGGTTTTTGTCCAACTGCAATTTGTTTTTGATTTCTTTCCTTTCAAAAAATAGAATGTTGTATCACAAGCTCATTATCGTCTGTCGTCCTGTAACGTGACCTCTGTTTATCGTCCCACCTTTATCAAATTGCTATGTTTAACAGAAGCTTCTCACAGGTCTGTTTTAGTCCTTGTTGGGTGAATATGGTTCCCCTGTATTTTTTACTGGCTGTGATTAGTTTAGCAACATTTAGCATCACACGAATGATGGAAAGTGCATTTGTCATGATTGTCTTATGTTGGTATATTACAAAAAAAACCCCAATGCCGTTCTTAATATATATCGTCGATGGTGTAATGATGCTGTCTTCTTGACCCAGGTACAGTAGCTATCAACCCACCATGCTCTTGTTTATTGGGCTTGTGTGAAGATATTTAGCATTTGAGTTCTTCCACCTTTTTACTTGGACTTTTGCCATTTTCCTTATGGTAGCAAAGCTTTTCTAAGGGTATTACGGCTTATCCTCCCATTTCAAACTCATCATGGTTTAATAATGGATGGCACGACATTTTTGTAATGGTTGTCAAACCCAAGTCTCTAAAGGTTATAGCTCTGTAATAAGCTGGCAAACTGCCAACGCTGTTTGTGGACTCTAGCCCAATAATAGTGAGGAGCAACTTCCTTTTGTTTTCTTCAAGTAAAGATGTTGGAAAAAGGACATGGAAAAGAAAAACACTTGTGCTATAAACCGAAGGCATTTGTATTCATCATTTTAGCAGTTTTTTTTTTTTTAGTTTTTTTTTTTAAGCATTCTTTAGCCAAACTTGTTAAAGTATTTGGATGATACTTTTCTCCCTTTGACTTACAGACAGAAGGGTCCGTTTTCCTAATGCTATTATCTCATCTTAACAAGGTCTGTTGTTGCTGCTTGAATATAATTGCTGGAGGCCTTTTTAAGATAATCCAATATTGTTGCTGAACAGTTTTCTACTCAACACATTGTCCTTTATTTCAGATTACATTATGTTAGATTACGTAATGTTTTTAGTTTTTTGTAGTTTTTTTATACAAAAGCAATAAAGGATCAGTATATTTCTTTGGCATTTAGAAACCCTGCTCATCGAGAATCACCATCAACCTCACAAGCAAGCCGACTTGGCATAAGTCGCCAGACTCATGTTCTGTCCACACAAAACTTGGCCACACAGACTGAGTTATATCATCGGAGGTGAAGAAGTGTCATGACATGACCTGTAGGCAGCCAAGCTGTCAATTAGTCTTCTCCAGCTCTACTAATTACAACCTTGCATTTCACCGAGGCACCGATGAGGGGAAAAAATAAAGCACTTCGTGGGCCAGCAGTTCAATGAGCTGTTTCTGATCACGAGAGCTAATTAAATATATCTGCTTACCAGGAGGTCAATGAGTGGGAGAGGAGCAAGAAAACTGTAGATCAGGTTTATACACAAAATAACTGTGACTCAACCTGTAGTAGAGGCTACACTGGTAATCACCCATCACACACATGGATATCTTAATACTTATTGCCGTGGTTGCCCCTTTGTCTTATTTCAGAATCCATTTGGCCGACTACAACATTTTTCTGAGAAAAATATTTAAAAACAACTAGAGCAGTGGATGTCAGTCTTGGGGACACACTTGGAGGGGTCAACTTCAGCCAATTTTTGCTTATTTTTTTACACTTTTTCCTCAACTACGCACAACTTACTGTATTTTAACCTGTTTTCAACATGTTTTAATGCATTTTTGATACATTACTCATATTTCTGCCTCTTCTCCAACAAATTTCAATGTCTTTTCTCCATAGTTTTTCACATTTTTGCCACTTTTCCCACGTAATGTTGCATATGTTGTCACTTTCAACCTAATTTCACCATATTGCATGCTTATTTTTGCAGATTTAACCACATTCATGATTTGTCATGCCCATTATTTGCCAGTTTAAACTACTTGTTCCTACTAATTTGCAACTTTTAACCAATTTCTTCAATGTTCATGTCTATGTTCAACCACCTTCAGGTACAGTGGGGGTCCCTCTGGCACCTTTATTTTGTGGGTCTCAAGCTGAAAAGGTTGAGAACCACTGAACTAGAGCATTATGATGTAATAAGCGAGTGATAACACACATTTTAAAGAATCTAATTTTGTAAATAAGTGGAAAGAAACGATATTTAGTGCAGTGGTTCCCACTAGGATGCCATTAGGTGTTTCATGGATGTTCACACATCCATTTGTACTTTTTCAACATGTACAATATAACTGTCATTGATTTTGAGTGAAATTTCTCAGGTTACTGAATAATTTTTGCAAAATCTACAAACCAACTCCTGACACTTTTACTGCTCTATCATAGCCTAATGGCTTTTAATGGGAGTGTAAAAGTTCAATAAAGAAACTTTTTTCTTTTATGCTTTAATTTCCTGTCACTCCTTAATTTGTTGAGTAAAATGTGATCATAGTTAATGAGTTAACCCTGAAACTTGGCAGTCATACTCTTGAACCTAGATCTAATGTTTGATGCTTATGAACTTGCTCCGTCTTGTTCTTTCTGCTCTTATCATTGCTTCATTCGTTTTGCTTTTATTATTGATGTGAATACCTTTGGCACATCCTGACATCCACCACATTTATTTGACACTTTGTTGACTTTTTCATTTGACGCTATCACAGAGTGGCTTGTTTCCTCGTGGTCAGTGTGAGCACTCGGTTTAGTCTTTCCTCTGCCACATCATGGCAAATAAAAAACACCAACCTCAGCTGTTTAAGAGAGAACATTTCTGACATTAACAGTGAATGCAGTGAAGACGAGTGTGAAGATAACATTGACCCGGCCTGTGCCTGAATCTAAACTGTTGATACTAATCCTATTCTTTGGACTTCCTTTTGGATTACAGTATATGAATAGCATTTGGTGTGTTTTGATTGAAAGCATAAATTTTAGACATGTTACAAGTGTTTTTTCAACCTTGGGGTCATGACCTCATGTGGGGTCGCTTGGAAATCAAATGGGGTTTTCATTTTCATTATCTACATGGACATCAACATAACAAAATAACGTCCCCAAATACCCCGTTAAGCCCTTAAAGAAGGAACGAATATTAGTATAAAATAATATAAATAGAAAAACACTTGTGATATAAATAGAATGTATATGGAAAATAATACAAATATACAATGATATACAAAACAGTAGTGACAGTAATAGCTTTCTGCCCTTTCCTGCACGGAAAGGGCAGAAAGCTCAAAGACTTAAAACATAATTATTATTTTTTCAAATTGAAATATTACGTATACATTCTCTAACAACCATTTACGATACTTTCACTTTCTCAAATATAAATCTGGTTCAAATAAAAAGCAGGATGCAAATATCTGAGCTGGTGCATATTGTCACATGTGAGAAAAAGCTATTGTTATTGTTCCAACCACTAATGAACATTTGTGACTTCTGTAACTAGTTTTCTTTTTGATTCAAAGACAGTTTTAAAACAAAGTTTAGGAATTGAAATAAACAGGTGATAATCTGCTAAGGGCAGTGATTACACACTACTTTAAACTTTGTGTAACTTATTCACTACTTTTTAAAGACAAAATCGATTCTACCGCTGTTCACATGTCTCATTATTGCCTTGGATTCCTGCCAGCGGCCGTGACTTTCGCCTGGTGTTTTATTGCTCTACTGAGCTCAGAGTTTCCTCATCTTGAGCTTTAGGACCTGCTGCCTCGCAGGTTTTTAAAAAGTTTCCCTATGCCTTCACACCCATTATAAATGGCCGTGCCTATATCAAGCGTTGCACGATAAGGAGTAATTTGTTTGTTTTAAGTATGGAATGGAATGATCTGAGACATTGTTGGCCATTGGGTGGAGAAACAAAGTATGGTGGTAGGGCTATTAAACAGAAAACAATCTTTTTTTAGTTCATGTGGATGTAGTTAAGGTAATTATTAATTTTAATTACATTTTGATACAATTACTCCTTTGTATATATACAGATCTATTTTCCCTTTCAAATGATTCATACTTACTGCAATGCTATACAGAGTTTAATGTTGTTAATAGTCCATTGGCGGAGGAATTGATTTTTGTATTACAGATTGTAATCTAATGCAGTGGTTCTCAATCTTTTTGGTCCCGCGTACCTGCTTCCAGTGACGTGTCGTCAGGGTAGGCAAGGTAGGCAGTGCCTACCCAAGGGTGAATTGATATTTTGATAATTTGTTTTAATTATAATATATAATTATAAATTATTTATTTTTTCTTTTACAATAGCCTACAGTACCTACTGTATAAGTTTGAAAGTGTCCACATTTTGTGCTTTTAATAGCCCAAATTACTAAACAGTGATAATTCCTGGAACAGCTGCACAGTCTCATTCCGCTGTACGGCAGAGGGAGGCCACGCCCCCTCCCAAAGGCATGTTGCTCCTCTACCTCCGTTTCCATTGCGTGTTTTTACGTGTTTGCGCATGCGCAGTCATGTCCCCAAGATGACAACCATTGACGTCCAAAGGCAGCGTAGAGAGCTGCCTTTGGACGTAACCACGCAATGCTAAATGCTATACGTAAGTTCACAGTATATTAGTGAATAGATGCCATGTGACCGCTGCTGCTACGTTCTCTAGCTAGTGGGCGGGAAAACACTACAGGCAGGGTGACAGCGCTAGATAAAGAAACTTTTTTTTTAGGAAAAACGACAGCTTTTAAAAGATGGGAGACCAACACCTGAGTTACCAGAGCTTCAGCAAAGTAAGATGGTACAAAAGGAATGATTGACTTTGTGGATGCTCCTCACTGAGGCTGTTCCGAGTTGTTGTTGGCTTTTTCTCCGTGTTTCTGTGTTTCCAACACATGCGCTGCCGTTTCATGAGATACTGTATATCTTGTTGGGACAGTATGGAGGCTATATTGAATAATTGTTTGTTTTTTTAATGGTGTTTTACGATGTTGATTTTGTTAGATGGCTAAATGCTTGTTCATGTGGGTCTTGTTGGGTTTTTTCTTTCTTATTATGAATTTTATTATTTGATAAGCGCATTGAATGACTTTGTTGGAAATTGCTTTATACAAATAAAATTGATTTGAATTGAATTAACACTTGCCAACAAAAAAATATGAAATTGTCATTGGTGGTCTCGATTTGCAACGTGCCTACCCAACCCTAGTGGTCACGGCACGTCACTGCCCACTTCCATAGGTGGAGTTAGAGATTCTTGCCGGAGGAAGGGCAAAAGAAAGACTGTACTGAGATTCGCGCCAACCACAATTTGTATAACATGTACAATAATGCAAAAATTAGTAACATAATTGATAATGTTGACTACAGAAGCTTGCATTGACGCATTGTTTAATGTTGTAAATTAATGATAAAATCAGGCCGATGGCTGCTTTCTGCTTCCTTTCACTTTCTGTGCCAAAAAAAACCCCTTGTATTTTGAAAAGAACAACAAATGAATTAATGTGTATTTTTCACAGTCACTGTGTTTTATGGCACTTAAAATATGTGTACGTTATGTACATAATATTAAGAATTGAATTTGGGAAAATTTATCAAAATATTTGACTACTAGGTGGGGCACTGCCCCCCACCTGGCCAATTCTGCATATGCCCCCTTCTCATTTTTTGTCAATTCATTTCAACCCCCTCTTCATATCATAGTAGACTCTCAATAACTTCATATGCTTTTTAATTTAACAGCGTGCTCTCTTAAACCCCTAAATGTGTCTCAAACATTGGTTCCCTAAGGCTTAATCTACAAATTCAAAACAATGAGTGGAATTTAGTTAAACTTCAACTTTTAAGTGATTACTTCAATAGTAATTACATTAGTTTTTATACAATATAGCTAATTATTGTCTCCTATTGTCAGAAGTGTGATAAAATAGCCTCTACAGCATAACATAATCCTGTTTCAATATAGGCCTATTACAAGAAAATGTAGTATTTTATTGAGCAATAGTACTGTTAGTTTGTGGTGAATTTGTCCAAAAAATAGCCTAAACAAGGAGCTAGAAACATTTCCCGGTTATTTTTAAATTAGTTGTTAAATCTTTCTGAGTACCTGTTTAAGAACCACTGATCTAATGACACATTTTTAAAACCATAATGTTCTATGGGCTAAGCAGTGTGCTACACCTGTGTGGATATGATGGGAAACCTACACAATCTTTAACACACACACACACACACACACACACACACACACACACACACACACACACACACACACACACACACTAATTTGGGTCTCTCAGCTGCCTAGTTTCTTTATTCCACTCTTTTTCTATCTCTAACGTTGTTTTTCTCCTGTTGCTTCTCTCTTGCAGTTCAGCAGATGAGAAATTTCGCTGGAACAACCAAGGTAATAATTTCTCTTAAACACATAAATTCTCTTCAGTTTGGTTCCATGCGTTGCCTATTGCTGATCGTGTTTATGCATTTGGTAGTGAGAGAAAACACACCCTTTGTTTGTTATACTGAAGCATTTTTTTTTTACAAATGCTATGTTGTTTAATTTATTCAGACAACTGTTCCTTAGGAGATCCACTTTGATCTCTTGATATGTTTTGACTGACAACTGCCAGTCTTCGCCAGAGGCGTCTGCTGATCTCTTTGATGCTTATTTTGAGGTTTCCTTGATTTCCGCATAGTAATTCCAGCAAAATGATAATCTAAGTAATTTTTCCTTGTAATTTCTTGCTGGAATTAATATGCGGAAGTCAAGGAAACTTCCAAAGAAACTTCCAAAGAAACTTCCAAGGAAACTTCCAAGGAAACTTCCAAGGAAACTTCCAAGGAAACTTCAAAGGAAACTTCAAAGGAAACTTCAAAGGAAACTTCAAAGGAAACATCAAAGCGATCAGCAAGATGCTTCTGACAAAGACTGGATTTCCCAAGGAACTGTTGTCTGAATAAATAAAATCAACATATTTTTCAAAATAAAGACATATGTAATATGACTTCCAAGATAATGTCGATACAAAAAATACATTAAATGATAAAAACCAGATAGTAGTACATAGTTTTTGGGGCCTTTTGACAAATTCATTAAAACATGAGTTAGTTAAGTTGTTTTGAGAAAGGGGTTCAAAACAACCAAAATCACTTTTTTCACTACTTTAAAAAAAAAAAAGGAAAAAAAAAACAAAATTAAAAAAAATATTACATTTGTGTTCAACAGATGTATTCATATGTTTTTCTCTCTCAGTGAATGTGCCCCCAAGGCACATTACTAAATCGACATGAATGGCTATTTTCCCTCTCAATTTGTCCTTGTAGTTTCATTTTTATTCATAATACCAAAATGTGCTATGTTTTTTTTTTTTTTTTAAAGCTGCTTTGAAATTCTCATTTGGATTAACGACTGGAATAAATAAGATAAATGCCACAGATAGCGAAAAAGGTTTTACCCATCACATGAACATCATCAGTCTGCCATTTGTTTGTGAGAAGTCAATAAAACGAGCCTCCTAAATCCACTCACGAAGGCCTCTACTATTACCATTCCTTCTCATCTAGAGAGGAGACTAATGTTGCTCCTACTCATTTGGAAGCTTTTATCTCATTGGCACACCACTCCAGCTCTGACACACTGGGAGTGTTATCATCCTCTTATTGACTGGGAAATGCTCAGGTTGTTAGATGGAGTTTGAACATCATCCCTAATCAAATGTGAGGTTTCTTCTTTTTTTGAGCATTTAAAATGGTAATTTTATTACACTTTTAGGGTGCATTCATACTGACTGATTCTAGAGCATTTAAAATGCACATCAACGCTCTAGGATTTGTTTTCTCGGATAGTCGGTGTGAACACTCAATATGAAGTTTAGAGCGGATCAAACAGGTGAATTCTAGAGTCATAGTTTCTACTGTTCTCGAAGCATTTCCAATCAAAGCCTAGAACGATTAGGAGCGGTGTGAACACAACCGCTCTCGGAGCAGATCAAACACAGGAAGTATTCAGATTAAGATAAATTCAGTTTACAGTCATACCCTCCCTTTTCTACTAAAATGACAAGACAAATGCAACATTCATGGTAGCACATAGACAATTACAGGATCAAATACAATGGACCCATGTGGAAGATGCATTAAAAGCAAAGATAGCAATAGAACACCCTAAGACTCTAATTTAGCCAAAACCAGACAGTTACAGCTACTTCTCAGCATTTAGCAGCGTGATAGCTGAGGAGATCAAATAGTTAAAGGATCTGTTGGTTTTCTTTGGGGGTGCATAATAGCGCCGCCCAGAGGGCATGAGACTAAAGTCAGAGTACGGTGACGTCGAGCGTACGGCATTGTGGGTGGTCAGGAATAACTGAGGACGATGCAAAACAGGGCTTTACAACCACCAAAAGCACAGCAATGTGTTGCTGCTCCATTGTTGAATGTTGTGAAAGAACAAACAGAAAATGCAGAAGTTTCTATGCACTCTTAAGCGCTCACTTTGACCCATAGATGAGAGCCTACTATGTAACTGCACCAGAGGCTGTTTGGAGCAGATCAGAATTTGCGCTCTGAACGCAAACCGAGCCAAACCAAGGTGATAAAATTATCACCTATCCTCCGCCCATTTGGACCGAGTCCGGAACTAAACAAGTGTGAAAGCACCCTGACTTAAAAGCTATATCATCTCAGACAGCGATTCTCATCTGGTGGGTCGGGACCCAAAAGTGGATTGCGGACCTGTACTGGTTGGGTCGTGGACAGCTGGTCAAAAATGAAAAAAAAATACCTAATGTCTCTCATGTTGCACTTGACTTTTATTTTGAAAGAAACATTTCTTTCTTTTGACAGGCATGCTGTGATATGCATGTTGCACAGGAAAATATTTAGATTTGTTTTTAAAAAGATTATATATGTGTTTTCAACAGGTATTTTTTAAAAACAAAATTTGGTTGGTTAAATAAAAAATAAAAAAAGTGGGTCGCGATTTAATGACCATGGCAAAATGTGGGTCCCAGGGTGAGACCAGTGGAGAATCCCTCATCTAAGAAATTCTGCTTGGATATGAATATAATAAAAAGCGTGTCAACAATATTAGCTCTAGCACAACTAAAAAGATACAGAGTTCTTTCAACCTTCACTTAACCCTGATCCTGAATTGTCTCTCAACCAAACAAAATGATTTTTTTAGTCTTCCTTTCTCATTTGCGTATAAAAGATTGGCTAAAACAATGTACATTTTTAGTGCCTTAAAATGACCACATTCCATCTGATCTGATTGATGCACCATAGAAAAGAATAAAACATGAACATGTTGAAGAGAATGTCTTGTGTCACACCATTGTTCTGTTGTCCTGTGCAGATGGGCAGAAGGACATTGAAGAGGAGCTGACGACAGGCCTGGAGTTGGTCGACTCGTGCATCCGATCGCTCCAGGAATCTGGAATCTTAGACTCACAGGAAACCACGGGAGACAGTAAGATGAAAAATTGATGAAAATATTGTTCTGAGTGATATTTGTGTTTAGAAAAAAAAAAGGTTTTATTAGTCTTCTTTTCAGCAGGTAGGTGGAGATAGATTTTGTAAAAAGCAATCATTCTCTCCACTTTGTGATGAATAGAAATTTATATTTGTCTCTGTTAAAGCTTAAATTTCCAATTTCATCTGAAATTCAATTACCATTATTTTTATTTTTTGTTTCGTTTCATAATGTTGATGATGGCTAATCGTGTTCATGCACTGAATACATAACTATTAGCCATTTAGTCATAAATCCACAAGTTTCATACTAAGCTATTTAGCACCAGTGAGGATTTGAAACTATGATTTATATTTAAAATGTTAAAAAAACAAGTTCTGATAAACTACGGCCAGGCCCGCGGAACATCTGTGTGCCGAATAGCACGTACCACGTTCCCTAGAATTCAGTAAAATGACTCGGTTCCACCGAGTAAAACAAATGAAATTTACATTGAATTACCTTTGAAACGATATATCACACAACTATGTTCCGATAAATTTAGAAATCACCGGAAAAGGGGGTGGGCCCCCGTCAACCCCCCCTTCAAAAAGGTCTCAGAGAGGCTCTTGACATCCGCTCATAGAATATCCATGTCAAATTACAGCCCGATTCAACGAGCATTAGGGCCTAGGGCCCCTAATCAAATTGCGCAAGGCATAATCGTAATCTACGTTGAATTACCTTGTTAACGATATGTCACATGACTATGTTCCCATAAATTTGGAAATGACTGGAAATACCCCATTAAAAAAAAAAAAGGGCTCAGAGCGTCTCATCATATTCATTAATAGAGTATTGTTACGCTCCGAGTGCTCAAAAGGCACCCGGACAGCAACAGACGGTCAAATGCAACAAAGACGGGTCAGTTTTTAACAATTTATTCATCTTAACACAAGGACGAACACTTCCCGGGTGGGGAAGGTGAGGGCTGGAAGGTTTGTCCCAAATAAATGAAACAAACAAAGCAAACCAGGCCCTATCAAACTTTACTACTGTAATGTGAAAAGGAACAAACAAAAATCCTGACTAACTAACTAAAGAAGAGGCCAAAACGTACATGGGGTGGCACCAACCACTTACCTAGTGTTTCTAGACATAAAAATTCCTAGGTGTGTAAAATGTGGGAGGTACTTCGTCTTACCTAACCCTACACCTTACCACCACACCGAGAACAAAACAAAAGTGAAGGCTACCACGTAGCACAGCTCTCTCCAGACTGCTCAGCAATACTTCCTCTAAAGTCTCCCTCCTCTGAAGACTTCCCCTCTGCAAGTGTGCTGATGGAGCCCTTATATGCTGCAGGGCTACTAAGGTGAGCACAGCAGCAGCCAGCTGATTAGCCTGCTAAAACAAAAGAGGAGGATCACAATAGTGCGAAGTTTACATGCACGTAACAAGTATTCATTCCAAACTGTATTCCAATCTAATGAGGAGTAGTCATTTGAAAAAATGGGGCCCCCTGGCGCCCTCGTGACATCTACGGGGTAATGGGCCCCATTTATTTATTGGTATGTGCCAATTATTTGGTACCACCAACCGTCGTAATATTTGACTGGCAAATAAATAGGAAATCGACTTTCGTTTTTTTTTTTCTTCTTTTGGGCCCCCCCTAGGCCCAAAATCAAAAATTGGGCTCCGAGGGTCGATGCGTACGCATCCATAAATTATATCTCGATTCGTTCACGAATAACAGAGTAGTAGCGATTTTAACTAGTGTACACAAGATGAAGGAGAAGAAGAAAGAAAAAAAAAAGAAATCACAAGAGGACTCTATTACGTTCCGAGCAACTTCACATGCTTTTTTTTTCCTTCTTTTTTTCACTCCACTCTCATCCCCCTGCTCTGTCCAGGGAATGATATCCATGTCTTTTTCACTACGTGACCCCTCGTGGGAGAGAGCTAGCTGTCAGGAGGAATGCAGCGTGGTGCTAGTGGTTTGATATGCTAATCCTCTCACTGAGGTGTCAGCTGGCCTGCTGTTCACATAGGAGACCAGGGAGAGCACACACACACCACACGCACACTATCATGCAAGTCCTGCACACACTTATCCTCATGCCTATAGTCCGTAAATGCATATTATGCTGTTTAATCATCGAGTAACTTGAATAAAAAAACACAGAGAATGCTGTTTGTGTTGCTTGCTAATGATGCAGATTGTCACGCACAACAACCCTGAGCAGCAAAGCAGAGATTTTAATTTAGTTTATTATTCACCACATTATAACATCTCGTATATTGCCCATAGAAATTAGGAAAAAAAAGATTAGTTGATTTCCAAAAAGATAAAACGGAAATGAAAGGAAGAAACGTAAGCAGAGTGCGGTGCTCAGGGGAAATATTAAATGGTTTCTCCCTCACAGCGTGTACGACATGGGGTGAAAACATGGTGGTTCCTGTCTTTATGTGCATGAGTTTGCATTTCATGCATTTGCTAAAGAGATTTTTTTTTTTCCTTGCTAATGATTTATTGTGGCATTCACAAAGAAAAACTGATTTCCTTCCACAGTTTAATAACAAACTATATAGTGTTAACTATTACCAATCAAATGTTAATCTAATTATGATATAGTATGTCAGAGGTGGGTAACTTTTATCACAGCAAAATGTGATTCTCTAATCTGAGGTTAGAGATATAATTTTTTTTATCTTATTTGTTGCCTTGAATGTTTTTGGAGTAATTTTGTATTTTTTTTTTGTTTTGTGTATTTTTGTGTCATTCTGTATATTTTTGTTTTGTGTTTTGAGTCATTTGGTGTATTTTTATTATAGTATTTATGTATTTTTTATGGAATTCTGTATGTCTTAGGGAGTCATTTTGTGTATTTTTTGCTTTTTTTTTTTGTTTACTTGTGCTTTAGTGGTTTTTTTGAGTTATTTACTATGGGGGGGGCACCCAACCTAGAGTGAGGGCAGCCAGTTATTCAGGAATATTAGATACTACACTTTAGCCACAGCCTGTACACACACTTGGGAGGAAATGATGACTCTAAGCAAACCGATATAACTCTGGTTCTTCTCAGTTACTTTAATACTAAACTCATCCCACACTAATTGATCCGTTACTACAAAAGAAAAGTAATACATTAACTTCTATAAATATTACTCGAATACGTGTTTTTAATTCTTGCTTGAATAAAATTATTTAATGGAAAAAGATTATACATGCTCATATAGAGATGTGCACACATGCTATACATGTTCTATCTGCTGCAGCTGTGCTGCACATGCCTTTACTTAGGTTGTTGGTTACATTAGTGTGACAGAGCAGCAAAGTGTCTTCATGCTTCATGCTGATGATGATGCTAGTGCAGATGTTTATGTGGATGCTGATGTGTGTGTGCATTAGACTGCATATGCACACTGCTACTTATTGAGCACAAGGTTTATAGTGTATAGGCTGTGCGCAATGCCGCCACTGAAAAAATTGAGAACTGGTAAATGTGATTCTCTGATCTGAGGGTCGACATTCATATCAGCATTTTTAATAAAAACTGAACATTAATACAGGTAAGAACAAATGTTTGTCTTTTGTTGTCATTTTGTGTATTTTTAGTTGTCATTTAGTATATTTTTCTGTCATTCTGTATATTTTTGTTGTTTTGTGTTTGAGTCATTTTGAGTCAAACAAACAGCTACGTATTGAGCATAAGGTTTAAAGTATATAGGCTGTACACGATGTCACCGTTTAAACAATGAGAACTGATAAAATATTAAAATGTGACAAAATTACTCCAAAAACACACAAGTTGAATAACTGAAAAATGTAAAAAAAAAAAAGGACAAAATTACACAAAAATGACCCTAAACCACACACAACACAACAACTAAGGCAGAAAACATGGCTAAAACATTTGACTCATGTAATACAAAACTGGATTTCCTCTTATGGGGCCAACTTCCGGGATTTATATTGTGTGTGCTGTACTACGACGCTGGCTAACTTCCTACCAGGCTGAATCACCATGGTAACTTAGGCTAAACGCATAAGATCTGAGCAAGTACAAAAGTCCCACCTCCTGACCAATCAGTTCTCTTGGAAAATGACCTGATCACATTAATGTGACAGCAGCAAAGTGTCTTCATGCTTCATGCTAATGATGCCTGTTAATGCAGATGTTTATCCATGTGTGTGCATTAGACTGCATGCACACACAACTACTTATTGAGCATAAGGTTTAAAGTGTATAGGCTGTATGCAATGTCGCCATTTAAGTAATCGAGAACTGATAAAATATTCAAATATGTCAATTGGGAATGGGATGGAAAGGAAAAAAAGCTCTTAGTCTGTACTTTTTGCATGTTGGACAAAAACTAAAGATTTGATCTGAAGCAAGTGCATCTAGGTCATACAACCGCATCCATGCAGGTGCATGCTGACATGTTGCGTGTTCATCCATGTGTGAGTTCACTGAAGTTGGAACACATCCTAAAATGTCTAAGTAGATACTCCTTTATATTCCGTCTGAGAAGCAGGAACGCACACTAGAATTCAGTGGAGCTTTCAACGTTTGCCATTATAGTGATGATACATTTATGAAGCTCTTTACTTCCCCAGAGGCTTTCCTGCTCATATGAAACACACTTAAAGTGGCTTACAACTCTGGCTTTGTAAACACACATAGAGATTCTATTTTTTTTAGTTTTTAAAATCATTTGAAAGTGCCCTGAGGTAATAATTATGTCTTAAAATGTCTTATTTTACATGTCTGGATCATGGATGATTTTATGTCTTTTTTTTTTTTTTTTTGCCCGAGACTATCCTTTACTGGACAATGAAGCTTTGACCTAGTAAACTCAACCCATCTTCCTGAGCTTAATATCACATTTTAAATAATGCACAATCACCAGCCTCGGGGGAAACAGCAGGAGCCACATTTGCTGGTGTTTAGGGTGACTTTTCACTTCGGTCCAGCTTTTACTTTTCAGTGTTTTTATTCACAGTGACTCTTTTTGCCATCAGCTGCTGACTTTATCTGTTCCATGCTGTGGATACTGATCACTGAACGCAGCAACTGCTTTCTTTTTCCTCTTCTTTTTTTTTTTAAAGATCTTAAGAAAGAAGTTTATTTTCTCTCCTCTGCGGCTTCTGGATGGAATTTCAAACCGCTGGCAAAAAATAAAAAGACTTAGGACTTAGATCAGAGAGGCAGTTTGCATTGATGGAGGACATCTCAAGAAGTCTTTGAGATAAAAATAGAAGATCAACAGAATTAATGTTCAAAACTCATGTCTAAAAAGTGATGATTTCACTTTTTAGTTATTCCTAGATATTTTTTTTGCAGAGGTGGTAAAGTATACTGATATATCCTACTCAAGCAGAAGTACTGTTACATGATTGAAATTGTAATTCATATATAAAATACTCAAGTGCAAGTAAAAAGTAGCTCAATTAAATAGTACTCAAAGTAAAAGTTACTGACTTATAGAGCAACCCAAAGCAGCACAAGTTGTCATTTTAACTGACAAAGCTGCTAAATGATATTGAATGCTTCACCTCCTATAGAACTCCGTGGGCTGAAAGGGGCGATTGGTGTCATCAATGATGTCATTTCAACATGGCGGCGCACAGACTCGAAAACTGTGAAGTAGTCCTATTTTAAAAAGTAAAAAAAAAACAAATATGGTGCAAAAGAATGCGTTTTGTTAGGTGTAGATCTTCTAATAAGGACATTTCAAAGGTTTTAGGCCACATTAGTAAAAACAGTAGAGAATCCCTTTAAAACATTTTTAAGTGCAAGTAAAATTACTTGGAAATATACTCCAAAAAATTTAGGGACCCATAAAAGCAACTCAATTACAGTAGCATGAGTTACTTTCACCTCTGAACTGCAGTATTACAACATTATTTCATCCATGCTAAACATTGTGACAGATTTCTTAATATTTGCTTGAAATCGAAAAAAAAAAAACGATATTTGCTTTTCTATTGTTTGCCCCTATTGTAACAGTTTTATCTTCCTCGCCTTTAAATTATAGACAAAGTATGGAGTAGACACAGAAAATAGGGGGGAAAAAAGATCAGAGCAAAAGAGAAAAATGTAGTCAAGAAAATATTTTAAATGGACGCCAAGAACAGAGTGCAGTTTAGGGGTCGCTGAGCATGAGAGGAAGAAAGCAGCGAGAGTCAGGAATAACATAGTGGCTAAAAAGCAAATGGGTGTCTTAAAAGAGAAAGACAAGACCTGCTGTTTCATTCTTTTTGAGCCAGCTTCACTTTGTTTTTACTCTGCACTTCAAGGTCTGCTTCACACTGACATATTCACTGTGAATGGATTCATTCTATCACAGTATGAGAGAGGTGACCTGATTCCTGTCGACTATCAATATTCAAATAACGGGTAAAACCGTTGATATGGTTAATAGAATAGAATAGAATAGCCTTTTATTATCATTACATAACATGCAATGAGATAGAGCTCCCCATAAAAATACAATCATAAGAATAAACAATGTATATACAATATAATAGATTTTTAAAAAGTTCACATACACTCATATCAGTATTAACATAATACTGTGCCAGCGTATTGCATAGAAACTCTTGCATATTTCCCAGTATATTGCACCAGTCAGATAATATTACATAACAGTGTATGGTATTGTAAATTTAGTGCATATGAGAGTTCAGAGTGGTTATGCCTTTCGGAAAGAAACTGTTCTTGTTAAAACAGGTAAGGGAGGAAGTTGTCGTCCTTGAAATCAGAAAGGACTTTTGTAAAATACATTTTATTTTAAGTTCATCTTTGAATTGATTTTTATAGTGTACAGTGACTGTAGATGTGCTGTAAATCATGGACACGCTCACTCACGAATATGCATAAGTAGGCCGCAAATCAGCCTGTTTGTGTAAAGTTGCTCAGAAAGTGACTTTTCAGAGGCTAAAACAGGAGAGTTTGGGAAAATAAACCTCAAATACTAAGTTTTTGGGGTTCTTAGAACAAATGGAGATGGGTGAAAAATAGCATGACATGGGAACTTTAAGTAGGAATTAAACCAACCTAGCGCCATTTCTTTAATCCCAAAAACACTTTCCAGTCTCTGCAGCAATAAATGGTGATCCACTGTATCGAAGGCTGCACTGAGATATAAGAGCGCCAGAACTGAGACCAACCCTCTGCCTGAAGCTAAGAGGATATTTATTCAACCATTAACTTGTCATGTTTGTTGTTGTTTTTTCCCTCTCATTAGGACAAGGACTGCTGTCCCAGAGTGCTTTGCAACTCAACAGTCAGGATGCCTATGCAGCAGCCGGTTACCATAGTAACCACGGGTTAGCGCTGAGTGAATCAGGTCGCAGTGGGCAGGTTGGAGGGGCAGTTCACAGCTACAACCAGGTGAGTTCCCATCCAACTCTTAATAAACTTTGCTCTTTTCCTGTATCACGTTTTCTGTTTTCTTAACGCCATTTTTGTTTTCCACCTCCATCTTTTCCAGGTGACGTCCAGCCGTGCTGCTGCTGCCCAGTTAGCAGGCTCCCCCTCCCAGTCCCAGAGAGACTCGTTTGCCCAGCAGGCCTTCGGCAGTGCCTTCCAAATGTCCAACGAGGTGGGATCTGCACCTGCAGGACCGCCCATGTATTACTCATGTGCCACTTTGCCCGCTCAGGTACAAATCGCCGATGGACTCACTTTGATGTTTCAGCTCGCATCAAATGGACACTCACTGAAATAACGTCTGTCGTAGGAACGATAAACACTAAGAAAGAACACCATGTCAAACTCAAAGTAACAATGACAGAGAAAACATGAATTACTGTAAATTACCAACTACTTCCATTGATTGATGTCTCTGCCCCTCTAAACACACAAATTTAAGCACATTTTACAATATTTGCAGGGTTTAGTTTTCCCATGATTGTATCACATGATGGCAGCCATTTTTATTCTCAAATTGTCCAAAAACAATCCTGCAAAATATCCCCAAATAAAATAAAACACGCTATAAAAAATCGAGGAAATCTGGAGAGAATTTAAGTTTATTAAGGACATTGTCGGTGCCGGACATATTTTACACATTATTTATATAAAAGTGAAAACTAGGGCGCAGTAATGTTGAAATTGCACATTTTCCCGCCTGTAATCTGCAGCCCACTTCAGCTCAAACTGGTCCCAATTTGGCCCCTGAACTAAAATGAGTTTGACAACCCTGCTCTATCAGATAGTAACACAAGCTGCCATGACTTTAAAAACACACAAACACCAACAAAATATACAGTAAATCATAAATGATGTATATAAATTTGTTCACAAATGCACAAGACAACTACAAATATATAACTTAAAAATGTACAAAAAAAACACAATGACCCTAAATCACACACAAAACAACAAGCGCTGACCAATTGACTGAAAAAAAAAAAAATGACAACAGACATAAAAATGAGTCAGAACGCACAAAACAACAAAAATATGCAGATGTCCTGCAATATTTCTACAAAATTTCCCCAAATAAAAAAGATTGAGGAAATCTAGAAAACCCCTGAACTAAAATAAGTTTGGCATCCTCAACCTTTTCAGCCCATGACCCCCAAAATAAAGGTGCCAGAGACTGGGGACCCCCACATTTGCTTGTTTTTCTGAATAATATCCACTCTCATCCAGGAAGTTTCATTATTTGTGCCATTGTATATAGACATCTTAAAGATATAAATCCTTGTTTTAATCAGAAAGAAAATGGGTTAAAATGGTGGAAAAAGTGGTAAAATGTGATTTTAAAAACCACAGAAATGTGTTAAAAGTTGCAAATTAGAGGGCCAAAAACTGACAGAAAAAATTGTAAAAAGGGTTCAAAGTGTCAACATTGGCACAGAATAGGAACATTTAGTTTAAACTGGCAAATAATGGGTATGAAAAATTGTGAATGTGGTTAAATTGGCAAAAATAAGCATGACATATGGTGAAAGAGGTTAAAAGTGACAATAATGGGTCAAAATATGCAACATTAGGTTGGAAAAGTGGTTGAAATGTTTTATAAGTGCCGAGAAAGTCTTGAAAGTGGACGAAATGGGCAGAAAAGGCATTGAAATTTGATGAAAAAGTGGCAGAAATGGGAGTAATGTAGCAAAATGTATTAAAAGGAGCAAAAACACAGCAAGAAAAAGTGATGTAAATAGGTAAAAAATATAGTAATTTTGGTGTCGTTGCTGAAAAAGGGTAAAAATAAGCAAATTTGGCTCAAAATTGTTCAAAAAATATCCTTGGCAGGGCGTCTGGTCACTCCCCTCCCAGTGTCTTGTGACCCCAAGGTTGAGAATCCCTGCTGTATCAGATAGTATTGCTAGCTATCGTGAATCATCTTAAATACTGAGCAAATGGTTCTCTGTGTCAGTTTAGATTATTATTTTTTGACAAACCAATATATACTCATATTGTTTCCTTTTAAGTGCACAGTTGCGTGCATTACCACTGCTGTCACATACGTTGTAATAAACCCCCTGTTTTATTGCAAAACTTCATAATTCATTTCTCTGCATTTGCAGTGATAAACATATAACACTGAAGAACAATGCACATTATTATGATGGTTTTGGTAAATCAGAATCATTATTTGACTTCACTTTATCTAAATTCATGCTTCAGTACCTCATGGAGCTCCAGTTGGCATCTTGTTGCTCGAAGCCATATTTTAAGTTCCTTTGGCTCTGAAAGTAACGAGTCATTCTTTCATGTTTCGACTGAACTCCTCCAGCTCTTCATCAGGAGGACGTTATCACAGATTAGACTTTCTGCTCTCTGGTTTCTCACGCTCTGGGGGAGTTGTTCGTCGCTTTGAAAATAATGACACGAGTAAAAGGAGAAGATGAATATTTAAAGTGAGTGACATTTGACTTTAATGAAGTACAAATCTTGTATTACAGCGTGTGAGCTCCCCTCTGCAGGCGGTGGGATCCCCGACCAAGCTGCAGCGCCTGGGGTCTGCCTCCAACGACATGCCCAGCTACGCCACGCTGCAGAGGGTGTCCTCGCCTAAACAGTCCCCCAGCCGACTCGCCAAGTCCTACAGGTTGGTTCACGCCTAAGGGTTTGGGTCAATTACATTTCATCATTACAATTACGTCTTTAATTATCCATGTTCAATTACAACTCCATTACGATTATGGTGACCTGCATTTTTTCCAATTACAATTCATATTCAAATGATTATTTTTTTCCGTCAAAGTCAATCACAATTACATTCTCAATTATGAAAGTTCAACTACATTAATCCCAATTACTGAGCATGAAATAAATAACCCCATGAAATGTAACTTTCCTCTTGTGTTAGCTTTCTGTTAGCATCTCTTAAGATTAATGGGTCAGTCTTTACCCATGTCTTAAATCAAGCTGTAAAATACACTAAAAAATAATTACATTTGTTTCTCATCTCTTGGTTACTTTGTTCAGCTTCCTTATCCATGAAAATATTGGTATTCTTGTCATTTCCGGACTATAAACCGCTACTTTTTCTTACGCTTTGAACCCTGCGGCTTAAACAATGACGTGGCTAAATTGTGGATTTTTCCCGGTTTTATAAGCTTCATGTCGCCACAAAATTGAGCTCCGTCACATTAGACTAGGTGGAACAATGAAATTGTTGACATTAAATTGTTCTTGTTCATACTATATCATTCTGATCACTCATTTTGTCATGATACACACTGTCTCGTCATAGCAACGACGCAGAGAAATGTTGTCAGAGAGAGAGAGAGCCCGCTACAGCAGCAGCAGCAGCGTGGATGAAGTAAAACATTTGTTCAGGTTTGATGGGTGCTCTGGACGCTTCCGTAAGGAGGACGGACAGACGTCTACAGCAAAAGTCAGCCAGTTTGTAATAGTAGCATAACAGCATGAAGTTACCAAATCACCACGTTGGATTTGGTCAGAAGCGATCGCGTCCGTATTCTGACTCATAGTCCGACTCGCTGTGATCGATCCGTGGTAGTTCACGGTAAGAAGAGCAGATGAAGCGGTGTATCAGTGATGGTTCCAGTAAAAAGTGACCATAAAAAGCTGTAAATGGGGCAGTGAGGAGGAGACTTCATGTAGTAAACGAAACTTTGCAGTTGAAACACGGACACTTCTGTGAAACCTAACATGAGTACAGCAGCCCTCCTACCTGCCTGTTCTGATTGGCCGAGTTGTCTGAAGGGCACCCTCATCAGCCCATAGGGTGCGGCCTATGTTAGGCTGCAACATTCGTGTGGATTTTTCTTAAAAAATTGCTAAATTATTGTAATGCGGCCAATAAAAAGTGCGTTTTATAGCCCGGAAATTATGGTAATATTTTTGATGTGGCCTTTTTTCTGTCATTATACCCTTAGATTACATTTTTTTCTAATATGGTTAAATTATCCTCAAGATTCACTGACAGGTAGCAGATTACTGTTTATATGATATTTCTATTGCTTATTTATATTTATATATATAACCTCTATTATTGTTTAGTTTATCTCCTTCATTGAAGTATTTCTCGGGTGTTGCGTTCTGTTGTCTTTTTTTCTTGCACTTTATCTGAGCTGTAATGACAGTAACTCTCTCCACTGCTGGATCAGTAAAGCTACTCTTTACTAAAAGTTGATATGAAACATATTTTAATAATTGTTACGTATGTGTAAGACGTAGAACTGGAACATGGTTTCTGTTTTGCATTTCATTGAATTAACAGTTTTTATAGAATTTTTATGATAGTCATTAAATACAATTACAAAGTTGATGATCTGAACTCAATTACAATTCAATCACAATTACAACAGCAACAGAATTTGACCAATTCGTGCTCTTTAAACTCAGCGTTTAAAGACGATCACGTTGGATTTTTACTCGTCCCAAAGCTGAAATAAACACATGTGAGTCATCGATCAGGCTTCTAATGACTCAACACTTACCTCATAACCTTACCTTTAAATCAAGCCTTCTATTATGTAGCACTTTAATGCAGGGTTTCATTAGTCCCACAGGCCAACATGTGAAACAAAGGTTATTTTCTTATTTTTTACTACCCGTTGTGGTTTTTAACAATACGTTTTCTGCGAAATGAGACCAAAGTTTTTAAAGATTACAGAACTGAATGAAACCATGAAATAAATGGGAGCTTGGCTGTCTGGGAAGACAGGTTTTATGTCTTGGCGATTTCTCTGGATTATCTTGTAAAGGCAAGATGGAAAGTAGCACCGCAATACTAATAAATAACCAACAATCTACAGACATTTGCTTTTTTATTGTGACTCGGTTGAAGTAGAGATTTATTTTGGCCCTAGAGTAATGTTGTTAAATTTAAAAAGGTTCAATAAATGGATATGAAGAAGTCCTTTCATAGAGGGAAAAAATAGCAGTAGTAAAAAAAAAATAAAAAAAAACAGCAATTCTTTTACTACTGACCCTTATTATGGATGATTTTCAGTTTTTGAGGTAAAAAGGTTACGGCCGTATTTTATCAACCCATAGAGAAAAGAGAAGTACCGTTACCATGGTAACAATAGTCATGTTAGGTATTCATGAAATAAATCCCCTGTGGCTTGAAATCAGGTCGATATATACAGTATATAAAAAAAGAGGAAAATTATTGTTGTAATACTATATCGTGTTTTTCCTCTGAGTTTATAATCCATGGCTGTCAGCAGTCAAACCGAGACGACCTTTTTTTCCAAGTGCAACACATAAATACCTCAAGATAAAAATCGTGGGTGTTTTATGCATGATTTTTCCGTCAGTAGAGATAGACCAATTGCAAATGTATGTGTGTTTTTTTTCCACATTTACCTTTATCTCGATGGAAATATTGCCACAGTGTATAGAGTTAGCTCCATATTACACCTGGTTGTAATACTTAATATACTGAAAGGTATGACGATGTATAAAAATTGGCCTTATTCATGCTATTGGTCTTTTTTTATTTTATATTCCTATTGATTGGTTATTGTTGGTATTCCCACAGTTAAAATCAAATACATTTTCCAAACTACATTATAAAATGTTCATCTTCCCCTCCCAAAATATTGTATCGTTATCTTGTATCGTATCATATCATGATATTGTCTATCGTCCCACCCCTAATATACAGTGACTGTCTATTCAATCTCAATCAGAGAAAATAGATGGTTAGGACTAATATTTGCATTGTTTCTAAACTGTTTAAACAATATTCCGAGGCAAAATTCCCACTTTTGCTCCAGTCTTTATACAATGTGTAATATTTATTTTACTCCCAGCACTTGTTAATGTGTTCTTGAGATACAGTATATTATAGTTACCTCCACCAAGGAGGTACCCGTAACATTTTCATAAATGTTTATTTATTTGTTGGTTTGATTCCATGAAATGTTTGAGCGGATCCTGGATCAAAATACTGATTCTGGATTTGTTTCAAAAATCAAAAAAAAAAAATCCCTTTCTTTCATCATTGGCGATATTTCAAAAATTCAGATCTCTGTTCACAACTGGCTGATCTTTATGAAATTTCACTTTGTTGTGTAGTCTTATTAGTTTTATCCGCATGAGATTCAGATTGTACGTTTCATTGCAATTTTTCCAAAAAATTGAGGTGCCCATACATTTGGATCTGCTGCACGTGTCAAACTCAAGGCCAGGGGGCCAAATCCGGCCCGATAGATCATCCAATTTGGCCCTCAGGAGAGTAAAAATGACAGAAAACCTAAGTTATTGTGTAAATGACTAAATAATCCAGTTGTAGATGGCACAAATTCAGCAACTCCACAATATTTTTCGGGGCTTGGATTTTTCCTTTGTTTATATCACATGAATGCAGTCATTTTTAAATACAAATTGTGGAAATAACTCTCAATTTTTTCACAAATCTTGCAATTTCTCACAAACAATTCCACAAAATTCCTCTAAATTGTAGAAAGATTGGAAACAAAATCAAGAAATTTTTTAAGTGAATTGAACTAATATTAAAAATAGGACACCTAAAATCTACGGACCACTTAAGGTGAAACTGGTCCATATTTGGTCCCTGAACTAAAACAAGTTTGACACCCCTGATCTACTATATGTTTATTAATGAAGATAAAAGTCTTTAAAGTGTGAATGATCATGATATAGTGATCAGAATCACTGATCCAGATTACTGCCAAAATTGTTGGTTTGCACCCTCTAGTTTAAATTATTTGAAATAAATCCTCTTTTTTTTTTTTTTTTCCTGCAGCACCTCATCGCCAATCAACATGGTTGCGTCTGGTGCCCCCGGCTCCCCGCTCTCCATTGCAGCTTCCCCGGGAGGAAACCACACGTCGTCGCCCATCCACCAGCTGAGCTCGGCGGTGGGAAGCTATGCCACCCTGTCGCCCAAACGTATGCTGCATCACATTGGAGGAGAGACCTACAAGATCTCCCACGAGCTCTACGCCAACGCAACCCTGAAAAGGCCTGGGAGCCTGGCAGGTAGAGGTCAAGATCAGTTCTTTACTACTTTTTATGTGTCCGTTTCAAATCTTATCAAGACATTGGTTATCACTGTGTTTCATTGGTTGTTTCAGCAATGTCACGTTTTCATAACACTGTGTTTTGATGTCATTTCCAGACCCATATGGTTAAAAAAAAAAAAAAAAAAAATTCTCATTTCACGCTTGGTATGTGGCCAAATGTAATGTATTTGATTATTAAAGACACATTTGTAAATATAAATATCTGCAAGTAGTATGATTCACATGGATTTGGAATATAGTGGCTATATTGCAACTTTAGATGTGTTAGAAAATCTTAATAGTGTTTAAGATCAGCTTTTAGTTGTTATTCTCTAGAGAAGTGGAACAAACTACACATTCCTATGTGAACATTGATAAGTTAAGAGATTTTTAACAATTTTAATGTCGATATAATGGATTTTATGTTTTTATTGCTGATTTCAAAGTCTGTTTATTGTTGTTATGTATTTATCATTTTTTAATGTTCAGTAAAGCACATTGCATTGCCTTGTGCAGAAGTGAAAGTAATGGATTACAAGCACTCAAGTTACTATACTGGAGTTTGCTTGTAATTTTGAATAAAAGTAATTAATCCCTAAATTTCCCTTCAGGGATTAATAAAGTATTAAAAAAAAATTTCTAAATCAGTCATTTTACTTGTACTTAAGTATGTTTTAAAAAAAAGTAATGTCATTCGTTACATTTCTACACCCGACGGTCACTGAGTAAATTGTAATTTTTTCTTTCAAAATGATCAACGAACATTGTGAAACTACAATAAATTAAATGACCAGTCAACAATCACAGATGATCAACCAGATTAAACGTAATGCACCGCGCCAAAACAGTGTTTTCTCCTTTTTAGAGTTCATAAATGTACCTACTTGGTTTAAAAAACAATTGTACATTTTGACAAATCTTTTAATTTATACACATACCTTTGTGGAAAATAGATTAGGCTCCAATTGATCTCGTCCTTTTTAAGTTTATACATGAGATGTTTTACTGTATGTAAGGGAACCGTGGCAAGATTTATTACTAATAATAAACATGGGGGGTATTTGAGTATTATTTAATTAAATTATGTTTTACTTGTACTTGAGTATTTTATCCATGACTTACTTGTACTTGAGTACAATTTCAATCAAGTAACAGTACTTTACAGCTCTAGCCTTGTGTATGAAATGTGCTTTGCCTTTATTACACACATATATAACTTTTGCTTGTGTCTCTCTGTATATATCCTTTACAAACCAATGTATAACTGGTTTTTGTTGTTAACCTCCACCACTATGTGTCCCTTAGGTTCCAGAGGCTCCTACAGCAGCCAGCACAGTCACCTGGGCTCTGAGCTGCGACCCCTGCAGTCCCCCGAGCACCACATCGACCCTATCTACGAAGACCGAGTCTACACTAAACCCAACCTTAGAGGACAAGGTGAGCAGGCAGGAGGATTTAGCAAATCTGTCATTACAACGTCACTTCCGGTACATTCTTAGCGTGCTAGCACCATAGCAACAGCATAAAGCAAGATTAATGTTGCCAAAACAACCAACCTACGGATCCTATACATAAACCGAATGGAGACTATGTAAGTTAAAGGTACATTTCTCACTAGAAATGTCATCAAAACACAGATAAAGCCATGAGCTCTCTTAATATTGCTGTTCACAAAGGGGTTGACACGTGCGCAAATGACGTGTAGGTGTAGGAACACATTAAAATGTGAAGGGATATAAATAAAAAATATTGATAAAACAAAGGAAGAAAGTAATTACAACATCCAATCGGCCCGTGTGTGGATATTTATCTGCTTTTGGTTTGACGTTTATTGGCCGGTTGTTATAGCAACCACAGAAGAATGTTCATTGTAGCGGAAAAAATACAGCTCGTTTACATAAACCAAATGAATACTATGAAAGTTAAGGGTACATTTCTCACTAGAAATGTCATCAAAACAATTCTAATGCCACAATATATCTTGAAATAAGGCAATTTGCCACTAAAATATACAAGATTTCCACCGTTGTTTTTCACGAGTCAGCAGTGACGTGACCTGACTTCTGCCCGTTGAATTTCGTGCAGTTAATGCAGGACAAATACATCGTGCTGTTGTTGCTCGAAGACATCACTTTATTTTGTGCTCTAATAGCACAAAATAATAGATTTACTGTCATGGTTCTAATGCACGAAAATCTGTGAGACTGGGTTTGTAATTATGATATTTACAAATACAGTCCGCAAAACTTCATTCCTAAAAGCGAGAGCGAGCGATTTGCGTTTGGACTCCAAGCTTTTTTCATCAAATATGTAAACCATGTGTTGAACTCGGGGCCCAGGGGCCAAATCTAGCCCTTTGGAACATCCAAAATCGGCCCCCAGGGGAAAGTATAAATGACTGAGAAAACAGGAATCATTGTGTAAATGACCAACTAATTGAGTTGTGGATACCTCAGTAGGGTTGCAAAGGGGCGTAAAATATCTGGCACATTTCCACGGGAACTTGTGTGCGTGAATTTTGGCAATATCAAAAAAAATACAAACTTTTCATCGCAATTATTTATTGAAATTAAGCAGAAATTGGGAGTAACTTTAAATCCCTGTATCATTTCCAAACATAAATATTGGTATCCATGCAAAAATAAATACACTTTAAAATGAAAATTTCAACACATTTATTTGGAAGTAGAACTTTATATTTATCCAATTGGCGTTTCATTGAATTTGTCATGAATTCAATGAAACTCTACAATATTTGCCAGTGTTGGCAGTTTTCCCGCGCTTGTATAACACGATGGAAGTCATTTCTACTCACAAATTGTTGGAAGAAATCAACATTTTTCCCAAAATCCTGCTCAATCCTCAAAATAATTGACACATTTTTTCCAAATTTAATAAATATTGTCACCTATTGCTTGGATACTGTCGGTGCCTTGTACACTACAGGCATACTTTCATTTATACATGGAAATGAAAAGTAGCACTAATGTTGAAATTGTTCAATTCAGACTTGTCCATATTTGGGCCCTGAATAAAAATGAGTTTGACACCCCTCATACAAACATAGGCTTATAGAGTGCATTAAATGTTTTCGGGGTCACGTTTAATAGTTAATCATAATATATCAATGTTTAAAAGCCTCCACATTTTAAAATGAATACATACATAAGCTATAGTCTTCCTTGCTTGTCTTATTACAAAATGGCAACCACGGCTGAAGTACGAGAGTCTGCACCGCTGTAATTAAGAGACCACGCCATCAATTTTGTAAACAATCTCCATTACAATGGCCATAAATTTTAACAACCTGAGCATAGCAGTCGTGACTCTCCAAGCTCCCAACAGAGGTGTCTTAAAGAAGAAAGAAATAGGCCCAATGATCTCATCAAGGTCACCTCAGATAGCACATTAATTTCCCAGACTCTGTGGACATTTAGAAGACGTCTTTAATAGAGTTGTCTGAAGGGAACAGTACGATCATCGCAGTGGGTGTGCAGAAGAAATTATATGGAACTAAGGATCGTGATCAAATATTGAAGTATTTTCAAAAGAAAAGCTAAATCAACAAGGCAGAAATGCTACAAATGTGATTCTGTTCATTAATAGATCATTTGTACGCATCCCATTTTGTTTTAAGCTGCTTTTTTTTCCAAGTATCGCTATCGTTTTTGTTTTTTATAAGCAACATTTAGCGTAATGCCTGGAAACCCTATTAACAATTGAATGAAAGAAAAGATTTTAAAATAACATTCGACTACAGTAAAAAACACATTTGGAATCAATTGAGTGAAAATAATACCATGTTTTGGAGAATAAGGTGTGGTAGATGATTGATGGTCCAAGGTTCAGAGATGTGGTTTTACAGCAGTTCAATACTGCAAACTTAGAACAAACTGAAGTTCAGTTGGGAACTTGGTTAAAAAAACCTAAAACGAACCTGAACAGGAATCACACATTGATTTTATATATATATATATATATATATATATATATATATATATACTGTATCGAGACCTAAAACCTGACAACCGTATGGACTAAGGGTGTAAAAAAAATTGGTTTGGTGACATACTGCAATATTTCCAAAAAATGCACTTCATTTATATGTATGTATGTATGTATATATATATATATGTATGTATGTATGTATGTATATATGTATGTATATATGTATGTATATATATATATATATATATATATATATATATATATATATATATATATATATATATATATGATTTAAAAACTTAACAGAATCAGAATCTGTTGTAGAAGCAAAAGTTTGATAAACATGCCACACTTGTTTTTTTTTTTTATATTCATCCTTGAATTACAGTTAGTTACTACAGAAGAGTATTAGTGCCACAGAAGAAAAAAATTTGGAGCCTAAACAAAAACAAAAACGTTCAGTACTTCACAAAAAAAGGTGAAAATCAAAGTCGCGATTTTTTTTTTTTTTTTTTACAGAAAAAAAGTCGATAATCAAAGTCAAGATTTTTTTTTTATTTTGGGTTAGGGTTAGGTAAAAAAACAAAAGTCGAAAATCAATGTGGACATTTTTTAGGGCCACTGAAGAAAAGAAAAAAAAAAAAATAATTTATGCACTTCAAGACAAAAGTTGAAAATCAATGTTAACTTTTTTTTCATTATGCTGACTGATGGTGCAAAATGCCTGCCTTTGAGGAACTGGTTAAACTATACTTTAGAATAACTACGGATCACTGTTACGTCAATGTGCAAAAACTACGACTCTGCTTACGTGCTTCCTCGTTAGTATGATGGTCAGTATCCCCACTTGTCACGCGGGAGACCGGGGTTAACTTCCCCGATGGGAAGATTACATCATTATTTGTACTGTG
This sequence comes from Gouania willdenowi, assembly GCF_900634775.1. Taxonomy (NCBI): domain Eukaryota; kingdom Metazoa; phylum Chordata; class Actinopteri; order Blenniiformes; family Gobiesocidae; genus Gouania; species Gouania willdenowi. The sequence goes on along the minus strand of NC_041060.1, from coordinate 9,701,684 downwards.
CTTTTTTTTTTTTTTTTTTATTTATAGAACATGTCATTTGTTTGGATTACCTTACCAGGAACTAACAGTGTTTTAGTCTGAGTCAGTCTGCCATGGTAATTATATTTTTGCAAATGCAATTTGAAAATCTGCTAAACGGTGACTTGGATGTCCAATTGTGTCCTGGTTTACAAAATCCTTAATGGGTAGGATAATGGTCAGCATAATGAAAAAAAAAAAAGTTGACATCGATTTTTTTTTTTTCTCCAGTGGCCCTAAAAAATCTTGACATTGATAAAATTGAATAAATTGTATTTCATACTATTTTGTACTTGTAAAAGTGAATTTTGTAACTGATGTGTATCATATTGTTTAGTATCGGGATACTCAAACACATAATTTAGTAAGCAAAGTCAAAAACCTCCAATGTCTTGACAAACACCACAAGATGAAGAAAGCAGACGTCCTTGTCTCCTCTCTATGTTTAAGCATATTATTTTAATAGTTTGAATTTGATCTTAAATTACGCCCTAATATACATAAGAAACACTCCTTCTGCTCATGTAGCGCTATTAACCAGATCAGGTGGGCAAATCCAATTGAGGTCTCGATGTCTCTCAGTCACAGACCATTTATTAATTAGTTTCAAGGCTGGAAATTAATCTCTATTAATCCCACGAGCGTTAGCTTGGCTGCTCTGAAATCAAAGCCAATCACCCATATCCTAAATTGTTGACGCTGTGCTTGCTTAATTTTGCTTTAACAATAAAAAAAAAAATTGCCAGAAAAGGAGAAATTCACAGCAAGAAACAGACTTTTTGCACATTGCTATCATTTCATTCCAAAGTAAACTGTTTCAAACAAACAGGATTGAGGTCAGTCCACACATAACGGCTCCCCGTATGCAATGGTGGGCCATATTAATGCATCAAACGACTCGCTTGCCAACCCCTGCTGCGTGCATGAGTATGTGAGTCACGACTGCTGCAAAACGTCACATCATTGCAATGTCGGTCTTGACTTCTTCTTTTTTTCTTTTATCTTTTTTTTTAAAACCGATTGCATTTCAAGGTCACTTTGAATAGTTTGGAGATGAACAGAAATGTTAGCAAGCAGCACACACAATGGTTACTGCAATTCCTCACTCAGCGTGTTTCCTGGGAAATGGCCGTTGCTGTTCTTTATAAGTCGTACCATTACAAGAGCTCAGTGCGAGACCAATGCATATTGTATTTTAAAACTGTCTGCAGCAATGCATAAATCCCAACGAGAGCTAATATTGGAGTCACTTGTAAAACCTGTGTTGTGCACTAAACTACATGTGGTTTAAGGATGGCTTGTTAGAGCCTGATATGTAGCAGCGACCCGAAATGCAGCGAGACCCGAATTGTTGGGTGAAAATAAAATAAAACTTGAAATATAATAAATGGTCAATAATGCAACAAAAGTGCTGAGCCCCAATTTTTTTTTGCATTTTTTATGTATATATAACGTTTTTTATGTTTGTATATACAGGTCCTGGTCATGTAGTTAGAAAATCATGAAAAATGCATACATTCATTTCACACAGACTGACATTTTTCAAGTGTTTATTTCTTTTAATGTTGATAAATATAACTGACAACTAATGAAATTGATGTACAAGTTTCACTTTTTGAATGGAATTACTGAAATAAATCAACTTTTTCATGATACTCTGATTATATGACCAGCATCTGTATGTGTATATATATATATATATATATGTGTGTATATATATATATATGAAGGTAAGAAAAATGTCAAGGTTCTCCAAAAGGCTTTAATAATATAGATACACATATTCATGCATACACATCTGTGTATAGTATACGACTCTACATTGAAGCAGTAAGCCCTTTAATCTATAATTCATTGACTCACTCTATAATTTAATAAAATGATTACTCTATTAGGGGAAAAATGGTTCACCTGACTGTAATAACAAAAAAAAAGTGTTCACGTTTCGGGCTCAGCATTTTGTAGTTGTAACATTTTGGGTTCTATTAAACATTTAGGGCTCAGCACTTTTATGACATTGTTGACCAGTTATTACATTTTGGCTTTTATTACATTTTCTTTTTAGTAACAATTGGGGTGTTGTTACATTGCGTGTCGTAACAGATCAGGCTCTACCATGGCTGAACACACACATTTGCTCCTCCACAATAAAAGATCTTATAGCATTTTATTGTGAGCTGTTAATCTCAGCTGTTAATGTTGGTGTCTATATCTTTAAATGAGATATTTCCACTGTTTTGTGGACCTTTTTGTCTCACTGTGCATTGATACGTCTGCATCTTTGTTTCATGAGTAGTAGTAAGATGTTTTGGTGAGTTTACATTTTGTCCCTGATTTTGAGTTTGTTGTTTTGTTTCTGACTTTATTTCTGTTTGTTTTCTTCTTCTTTTGTACGTGTTTTTTTTTTTTTTTTACGTTTGTGCTCCTGTTGTGGCTTTGCTTCATTCCTTTAATGTGTCGGCAACTTGTGTTTGGTGGTAATTCCATGGCTCCCTTAATAACCGCCCCGACTTGGCCTTAATCAAACCCCAGTGGTGAACCAGTTGTACCAAGATGTCCTCAACTATTTGCTCTGTCCCTACGCTCCTTATCCTGTTTTAGCGCCGCCTTCCCCCGGTGTCGACCCGATCCCTTTGCAGCGAACAGGAAGCCAGAGCACCACCGCTACCTTCCAGAGGGGGAGCTTTGCCACAGGAGGAGGGGCAGCGGACTTTACCAACCCATACCGCACTCTTCAGTTCTGCCCGTCCACTGAGTCGCCTTACAGCAAGTCGGGTCCCGCCCTTCCACCTGAGGTGGCCCTGGGTCGGTCTCCGTCAGTGGACAGCATCCAAAAGGACCCAAGGTGAGGAAAAGATCAAATGGTTCTGTAGACTTGTTGATGAATAATTTTGTTCACCTTTCCACTCTCACAAATCGTACTGAGGACCAGATTCAACCCCAAATAATTAGAAACGTATATGTTAAAGTGCACCACAGTATCCAGGCTTCTCACCAGGAGTTTTCCACAGCATAGGTGGATCGTGAGGCTCACGCTACTGTTGTAGGGGGGTCTGGGTGGAAATTTAGAATTGAATAACCCTCTGACAGTCACATTTTGTGATGTAAAGCTAACGTTTGTTTTGTTTTTTTAGGGTTAGGGTAACTGCCTTACTTTAAAACCAAAAGTTATTTGTTGAATTAGTAAAGGTTCATGATGAATGGAGTTAGAGAGTTACTCATGCTTGGTTTAGGTTCTCCACTAATAATCACTCACAGATACGGTATACTGTAGACAAGAATTAGCATTTTATTCAAAAGATTGACTCCAAGCTTTTCAACGTTAAACTTTAAACTCATTTATTTTGAGATTATGAAGCAAACCGTTTATATTGGACGGGTTACAAAGTGGAAGATACACACAGTAGAGCTTTAATCGAGCCTAAAAAGAAGACCTCAGCCCAACAGAACACGGCTCGAACCCGTCCGACCAGAATGTAGCCGATGTCTCTTTAAGCCCGAACCAGTTTCAACCAAACAGTATTCACGTCGCGCATGTAGAATGATTCATTGCGAGTTACAAACGTGACGAGCAGCTTCACATGCGCTACATGCTACGTCTGGTTGAAGAACACAGTTTATATTGGACAGTGATTGTGGGTTACCAAGTAGAGGATGCACACAGGGCACATTGGGGGCAGCTAAGTCTCTGCAGGGGTTCTCGGGGTCCTTAAGTAAAGACGGGAGCATCTGAAACAAAACGCCTGTAGGAAATAGACGGTGCGGCTGATGTATGCGTTTTTTGGTTATGCAGATTAAAAAGGAAGTTTAAACAACACGGGCACACCTGGAAGTCGAAGTGTGCAACAATTATTACAAAGGTATCGATTAAAAAAAGGAAAAAAACAAACAGAAAATCCCCCCTGTGCTGGTTGAAACACACCATAGGGGGGCAACATTACACCGTAGGGGATCAAAATGACATTGTAGGGGCCCCAATGCTGAACTGTGCTGGTGAGAACCCTGGTATCTTCTTTAGGGGTGGGGCCTGGTGATACATGGCAGCACACCAGTGGTTGTGGCTTATAGAATCTGGTCCTCAGTATGACGCTACATTTCTCACTCTGTCCTCACTGATTTGCCTGGTGTTGGAGGTTGTTTACGCTGCTGAATGAATGCCTGTGCAGACTTCTTTCTTCAATTTAGAAGTTTGCACTTTAGTTTAGTGCCTCTCTCTGTCAGCGGCAATCAGTCACATTCTTATGAGGCAGGTAGACAGGGCTGATGTTGAAAACAGTCTGCATAAACAGCAGGAGTGTGGGTTGGTTAGAGAGAAAACCCTTTGGAAAAGATAGAGGTTTTTTTCATACTTTTCACCTCTAAAATTAACTTTTTATTTGTTTAATAGATTTTTGTTGACTTGACTAATGATCTAGAGATTGGGAAGAGAGAGTAAAGCTGAAATATTTCCTATTGTAATGTAATATTTGAAGAGTTAACCAGTTGACACAGTTTTTTTTTGTTGCCATTGCATCTTCTCCCATTGTTTTCAGTGTCTGTTGTGTCACCCTCAAGCTCTGGCATTACTGTTGTTGCACTTCAACACATCAGCATCACTTTTCACTTTACACTCAGGTAGACTGCACCGCATTTAACCTTTAATTTACAACATGCACACTCATACTTTGTGTGTGGTTTTGGGTTTAGTTACTTTTTAAAGAAAGCATATATTGCTAGATATTCATTATACAGTAAAAAAAAAAAAACTGATTGTGCAGTCCTTTAACTCACTGACATTCATTTCCTTACGTCAAAAAATCCCATTCAAAAAGGCCTGGAAATGTCACTTTGATAGAGGAAGATATTTTGAATATAGCAATGAGAGGTAAATAATGATATAGGCTTTTCACAGAGAACTTTAGGTAGATAAAGAAAAGTTTTTTGTCGATGAATTTCAGGAAAGTGAAAAAACCATGCAGCAGTTTATGGGTTTTTTTCATTTTACCTTTAAAGTTTAGGTTGTCGACCAAACTTTACATTTTAAAGTTCTTGATTTTTACGATTGGAAATGTATTATTGATCTAATATATTGTATGATTATCTAAAAATGTATTTATTGTTCCTGAACATTGTCCCAGATTTTCACAAAGGGTTTTCTCTTCCTCTCTAGGTTCAGTAATTCAGTGCTTTTCATCACCTTCTTCACCAAATAGCCACTTTGGGTTGTGGCAATTCAAATGTCGCATTTTCAAAAGCAAAATTTTATTCTTAGAATGAATTACTGTAGGTTACTTTTGTATTTCAATGAAATAGCATAGGGAAAGTACAAATCAGATAAAACATGAATCGTTTTGTAAATATGTTGTAGATATCTACAAATTCAACAAAGCGCCACAATTTTCCTGTGCCTATATCACATGACTGCAGTCCTGTTTAATCACAAATTGTCAAAATAGCTTTACATTTTTCTTAAATCCTGCAATTTCACACACAGAACTACACAAAATGTTTCTAAATTACACGAAAATTGGTCCCAAAATCAATACATTTGGAAGTGAAGGTCCTGCAGGGACTGATATGTCATTTATTGTTTAGATAATGTAGGTGCCTTTCATACTGTTTATACCATTTACACGTGGAAGTGCAAATTAAGGCAGATTAATGTTGAAATTGCTTATTTTTTTAATGGCCCACTCGAGATTAAACTGCTCTGTATTTGGCTGATGAGCAATAACAGGTTTGACCCCCCCCCCCCCACATACAGTCTCTAAATAAGGTCACAGGTCATGTTGGTGAGGCATAAAAAAAAAAAGCACTGGAGCCTTTTTCTGTAATAAAAGACGCCCGTCTGCATTCAAACCGCTCTGATTCTCTCCTTTGTCTCCCGTTTGTTATTATGAATAATGTGCAACATCACGTGCATCTGTATTACAGTGCATAATAGTTTGCACCGCAGTCAGCGGATGAACAAAAGGCTGTGCAGAAAACACTCAGGGGAGGTGTGTGTGTGTGTATGCGTGTGCGTGCGTGTGTGTTTTCTCATTGTGACAAACTGTATTTGTTGTTTCACCTGCCTTGTGAAGAACCTTTCATGGCCCCACGCTACGATGACACCGCCCACATTAGTTGGAGGTGGAAAGGCTGGTTTCACCAATGAAACACGGCCAAAATGTCTGTGCAACAAAAATGTTGTCCTGCTGTGTTGTTGGGTGGAAAACCACAAAAGCAGTAACTAAAACCAGACGTTTAAGTACACAACCAGACATCTGCGGATCAACTAAATTAGAGGAAAAGATGCAATTTCTTTAAATGAAGAGGGACTCAACTTAAACACAACAGGAAAAAAAAAACATCTGTTGTTTCACTAACTAAAAAGGGGACATATGGCTCTGATGTGACTGTTACACACTTATACAATCTGTTAACTACGGGAGAGGATTAGGGCCAATTTTGATGGGGAAAATATTTTTGGGCAAATCCAGAATCAAGTCGAAATTTCAAGAATAAAGTTGAAATATAATGTCAAGATTAAAGTCAAAAAGACAAGATTAAAGTGGAACTTTTGAAAATTCATTCCAAATACAATATTGTGATAAAAGTCGAAGAATTGCTATTAAAGTCAAATCTACTGAAGCTGACTAGGACCAAGTCACCATATACGACAACAGTCTCTATCCAAACTAATCCTAATCTGTTTCTGTAGCTCCTTTATAGCCACAGACGGGACTCAATGCTCCACCTCTTCCACACTTGGCTGTTTTTTTATTCTGAAAATATTAAGTTTTTGGCAATTTTTTTTATCAAAGCCCTTAAAAAGATTACAACGCCATGTTTATGAGCTAAAAAAGAAAGTAACTCTTTGTTATTAAACCCAACTTTTAAGTATAGATTAACGTATTCATTGATACACGGCATTTTGTAGATGACCGTGATCTGCTTTTGTCATGAGAGGTGTCCTGATCCGATATAGATATCGGATATCGGTCCGATATCAGCCAGAATACGCGTTTTTGTCCCCGCCTTCAGTTGTTCCCACCAAATACTGACAGTAAAAAAATGAACCGAACTGAACTTGAATTGTTGACTATTGTTCTCTGTTTGAGTAACATCACTTGATCAAGCCTTTTCTAACATTCCACACTACAAAATAAGTAATAAAAGTATGTATGATTCGTGCCAATATCATATCGGATTGGTATCGGCCAATACGCAAGTTGTATCGGGACATCCCTAGTTGTCATATGGTGAATTGGCCCTTGCCGGCTCCCGTAGATTGGACTTCATTAGCAGACCTTCAACTTTTTATCACAATATTGCATTTTGAGTCCATTTTCAAAATTTTGACTTTAAAATCTAGTCTTTTCGTTTAAATGGTCGGACTGTCAACTTCAGTTTCTACATTTTGACTTTATTCTCGACATTTTGACTTTTATTTTTGATTTGTCCAAAATTATTTTCTTCATCAAATTTGGATTTCATCCACTTCTGTAGACCTGTTAAGTACAGCGTTTATTTCTTTTTAATTTTTTTACCAGATATACTGTACGTCATTGAGAACAAGTTCTCATTTGCACCACTCAAAATGCCCAAATGAAATAAAACTGAACATCTTTAGATTTTGTTGTAATGTAGGTTGTTATAGATAAAAAGGGGGCGGAGTTAGAGAACCCCTTCTTGCCAAGCGCTGTATGAATTGAATATTAAAAAAAAATGAATAAAACATCAAGTTAGTGAGCAAATATTTAACTCAGGGAAGATATCCACACTCTTGATTAATAAGTTTTAATTTAAGGCAGTTTTAGCCATATTGTTGCAGCTACTGTGCAAACATTCTATCACATTATCACGAGGATTAAAATATTCTCAAAATTTCAACTTTAATCTCGACATTTCGTCCAAAATTATTTTCTCCATCAAAATTGGTCCTAATCCACTTCCGTAGCTATCCAAATGTACCTATGTGCATATTTCTGCACCCATGTAATTCATAAGAATAAAACTCAGGTGTAAATTCAGTCTTTTTGTGGGATTTATTGACTCTACATAGTTTCACACCAAATTTTTCATTATTTTTTTTAAATAGCTTTCATGCAAAAGGAGCTTTACCTTTTTTTTTCCTTATATAAAAAACAAGATCAAACCTTTAAAATAACTTTGAAATTCAAACACAACAAAATACACACTGATTTATACTGTACATCACATGCTTGGCATTGCTTGTCAGTTTTACACTATTTACTTGCAACTAAGTCCTGCTTTCTCCGGATAAAGTCCGTCACCGTCAATTATCTCATCTTCTGTCATTTTCCTGCCAACTTGACTAATAGGGCATAAAAGTAGAGATTGCTGTTGTGTGGGAAAAAGAAGAGAACAGACGTAGCTTTTCTTTCCCCATCCATCCAAAAACCTCCTCTCCACACTCAGCCATCTCACCTCCATTCTACTTTGCATGTCTGTCATTCAGCACCTGCTCCTCCTTCATTGCCTGAAAGCCACATGTTGAGAGAGAAAGATGAGCTTCTATTTACTAACCGTCACTATTGGTTTTTTTTGAATAATATCTTGCCAGAAAGCCAACATATACCTCTCTCTCTCTTTTTTTTTTCTTCTTCTTCTCTCTGCCTGTCCCCCCCTTCGATAGGTACGACCCCGAATTCCTTGTGTGGAATCAAAATCAAGCCGAGCAAAGAATGACAAAGTAATCCAACTCTTTATTCATACTTACATTCTGTCTATCTATATCTATCTATATCTATATCTATATCACCTCTCTGTCTCATTCACTGAATCTCTCCATCCTCTCTATTTGACACTGATAGAAGATGCAGATGGGAAATGTTAGTATGAAAACATGTCAAATTCATGCTATTCACACCTTTAGTTTTTATTAAATAGTCGCAGCTTTATTGATTTTTTTTTTTTTTTTGTTTTGTTTTTTTGGACGTGTGCACATAATACTTCACGTTATATTATACCTTTCTGTTTACCTTATAATTGGCTTCTAGATATATTGGGTTTGTTGTTTTGACCGTAAGTATTCCTCGTTCTCTCCATTGGCTTTTCAACCCATTTCTCCCGCTCGATGTGTTTTTTTTTTTTTGTTGTTTGTCATTTGTTCAGCCGTCTTCATTGTTTACGTGTCCAGTGGGTTTCTAATGGGAGTGCTTTGTGTTTGACTTGTCCTGGGAGGATTTTTTGCCCTTGGTTTTATTTTGTTTTCTAGGATGCGATGCTATAAAAGATGTCCTTTTCCATCAAAATCCACCTTTTCTATCCTAAAAGTAATGACATTCGTAAACACAATAACTTTCAAGCTTAAGCTGTAAATGTACTGCTCATCTCATTAATATTGTCTCTGTTCGTACAAAGCATTTTTTATTAGTAGTGGGACTTTTTTCTTTAACCCTCCTATTGTCGTTGGGGGTCATTCTGACCCCATCCAATGTTTATCATTCAAAAAAAAAATAGTTGACTCATATTTCATGACTTTTCCTAATTTGCTGGACACATTATGCACAGATTGGTGTTATATCTGGGGTCAATTTGACCCCAAGCTGTTTTAGCTGTGTCATCATCCTTTTATTTCAGACTCAGGAGTCAATTTTAAAAACATAGACACAATTAGTATTCACAAGATAAAAGCACATACAAACAAAACAGATGAAAACAGTTATTATGAAAGACAGTAACTAGTTATTTTTGTCATATATTACAGTAATATATTCCTTTTTGAAGTAACTCAGTAGTGTAACTCATTACAAAAGTGAAAAGTGGTAGTAAATTACTAGTTACAATTAAAGAAACTCAAGTTACATGCATATTTAATGTAAGTGCATATTTGCTTTGTTTTCTCACTGTTTGCAATTATTTGAGGAAAGAAAAGATGATCATTGACGTTAAATATAACTTATGGGGAACTTATGTTACTGTTGAAAAGAAGTTGCTTTATGTCAAAGAATTCAGATTTTTTTAGATGCGTGTGTCATTGTGAGGAGCTTCATTAAATTTGAGTTGCTTACAACAGATGCCAACAAAGTCTTCACTCCTGGATATAATGAACACTTCACATGCACGTTCTTGCCTTTGACCACAATTAATTTAAAGTAGTGTTTGTATCGTCACCTTTAAAAATAAAAACTTTTCATCGGACTGCTCCACGCTCGCCATCTCTGCTGCTTCATCTAATCTGTAGTGGTTGTGTGTGTGTGGCGCGTGTGCTGGCACATGTGTAAAAACACTGGCTCTGATTGGCTACCACGAAACATGACGCCGCCTTAGCCAATCGTTAGCTAATCGCTCACCTTGTTTTTAACACCACCTCCTCACTACTTTTGGATAACAGTTTATTCAATCATTGCATGTAACACACCACATTTAACCTTCAGTAATGTTAACGGTGTTGGAACAGTGTAAAAAGTAATTAGATTACCCCGTTACTGAAAAAAAAAAACTGCCGTGTTTTTAAATGCCGTTATTCCAAACACTGGTGACCTTACATTGAGATTTGGACAAAAACTATTCATATAAATTAAATCCTGATGGTGGCGCTAGAGAACAGGTCAAGGTGTCATTATCAAGGGGTTATTTATGTATTCAACAAATAAACAAAGTGCCTGTTTCACAAACATTTCTGAAAAGGAGGCAAATACCCTGGGGGTCAGATTGACCCCAAGGGTAAAATGTGTTAGTGATATTTGAGGTTAACATGACGGTTAAAAACATTACACGAACTGACAACATCTGCATTGCCATGGTAACATTATTTGATGAGAAGAAAAAATGAAAAACACAGATGGAACTAAAATAGCACCGTAGTCGAAGAAAGAGAAGCATAATGTTATTATTACGCTATTTTCACTCTCACAGTTAGAAACAGATTGATTTAAATGACATACTGCTGTTTTATTACTGGAGAGCTGATAGACATAATGAGGTTCCAGATTCCAAAGGAAAGTGTAAATGAAAGTGAATGGAAGGATGAAAAAGAGCAGAAGATGATTTGTCATTCTGGTCTTTAACCTGGAAAAGCCTCGATCTAATGTGGTTAAGGTCATATTGAAGCAATTCAGACACTTTAGAATTAGTTCATCTAAACACAGGCTTGTATCTTTGCTTGGAGTAAATTGTTGGAAACAAATGTTGATAGTTTTCTGTGAAGGATTTAATGCAAAAAAATCATTAATTTAATTTACCCAGTAATTATAATTTCTATGTATTTAATGACCAAGTTAAGAGTTAACCTACAATAAACAACATGGACTCAACAAACAAAACAGCACTAGTCATCATTTATTATGGTTTTTTCCTGTTACTAATGCATAAAACTGAAAGTTTTTTTTTTTTTTTTTATTGTCTATATACAGTATATATACCTCACTGGCATTTAAAAATCAAAGTTTCTTTCCCTTTGATTCAAATTTTCCTCCTTTCTTTTTTTCATCATTCCTTTCTTTCTTTTTTTCTTTTACGCTGCAGGTTTTCTCCACCTGTCAGTCTCAGTATTTCTGTCTGTTTCATGGGGATTGAGTCATCAGATGCATCTTTATTTCCCCGAATGACAGTCCTCAGCAGTACAGCACGCACGCACGCGCGCACACGCACGCACGCACGCGCACGCACGCACATTAATCTGCTCTGAGCTCATGCTCTGGTTTCAAATCGCTGTCTTTTCTCAAAAATTCCTTACTCACAGGAAATCCTTTTGGCTCAGTAACAGCAGTGAGCATCAGTCTGTTCAGGAGCAAAACACCAGCGCGTACCGCACATCGCCATCATTTAGAAACACATCATTCATCTGTAGATGTTGTTGTTCTTATTCTAAATGTATTAGTTTTTTCTGCACCCTGGCATCTTGTATTGTATTGTGGTGTGGATATTTGGTCTGTGGGTGACATCATTGCCTGTGCGCGCACACGCGCACACACACAGAGACAGAGAGAGAGAGAGAGACAGGAGTCGTAGTGAGATAGCCCACCTGGTTGCTTAGGAACAAAGAGTGGATTGACAGTTTTGTCAGTACTTTGTCCCAGTTCAATGCGTCTCCAAATGAAATGTTCCGTTCCCTCGAGCTGCCTCAGTTAGACAAACAGAGGTGCACATACACGCTTTGTGAAAAGAAATGCATATGTTAATATTCCACTATGTTGCATAGGAATTAAAGTCTCTTTGTTGGAAGTTTTGCTTTGTCATTGAGCTGTGAAAAAGTTCTCAGTCTGCCTGTGTTGTCAGAGTAATGGTCTTTTTCTTTCTTTACATTTCTAAAGTAAATATTCAATTGTAATTGAAAAATAATTGAATATTAAATTTATCTTGATTTCACACATAAAAATATGCTTTAATATACAGTACATACAGTCTACTTTTGTAAAAAATAGCTTTCAAAAATTGTAGCACTGGTTCATGGGCTATACATCATGTGGAAAACTCACGGCCCGGGGGCCAAATTTGGCTCTTTGGAACAACCAAATCGGCCCGTAGGAGAAAGTTCTCCTACACGAATCTTTGTGTCAATGAAACTTAACAATATTTCCAGTTTACATGGTGCTTATATTGCATGATTGCAGTCATTTTTTCTGTTAAACTGTTGGAAAAAAAACCAAATTCATACAAAATCATTAATTTTTCCCCAAATTACGACATAATGTTTCCCTTTATTAAATAGAAATTGGTCACAAAATCTAAGAAATGAAAAGTAAACATCCTGTTGGGACTGATATCTGTCACTTATTGCTTGGATATTGTCGGTTTCTTACATATTTTGTATTCTATGTATATGTAGAAGTGCAAACTAGGGCACAATAATGTTGTAATTACTCGTTTTCCCGATAAAAAATCTGCAGCCCACTTAGGATCAAACTGCTCCGTATTTGGCCCCTGTACTAAAATGAGTTTGACACCCCCTGGTTATACCATAAATATTTTATACTATGTTTATAAATTAATGAGTCACTTATAGTTCCTTTTTTCATCTCATCTCAAAAGCTTTTTATCAGGTAAGGCAGGGCAAATGTATTTGTATAGTGCATTTCATACACAAGGCAATAATTTTGCTTTACATGATTAAAAAATACAACTGAAAACATTAAACAGTTTAAAAATCAACAATACAAACATTAAGAACATTAACACTTTATTTTATTTTATTTTTTTCTCAAGGCTGCCTTTTCTCGAGTGACATTAAGTCTAGTTTTGCACTATTAAAAGAGAAATTAATCTACGTAAATGTTTTTGATCACAGGTGTCAAACTCAAGGTCCGGGGGCCAAATTCGGCCATTTAGACCATCCAATTCGGCCCGCAGAAGAAAGTTGCAAAATATTATCTAAATTACCAAATAATTCAGTTGTAGATGTCTAGGATATCTAAATACGCAAATTCAGTAAAACTCCACAATATTTGGAGGATCCCATTTTCCCCATGCTTTTATTACATGACCTTTTATTACATGACTGCAGTCGTTTAAAGTCTGAAATTATCCAAAGAACTCAATTTTCCTGAAATTATTTCACATAATTTTCCCAAATCGAATAAAAATTTGGTCAGAAAATCAATGAAATTTAAAAGATAAAATCCTGCAGGGACTGACATCTATCACTTACTGCTGGGATATTGTCAGTGCCTTACATTATGTATGATTTATACGGCGTATAAAGTACAAACTCGGTGACATTTAAGGTTGAAATTGCTCTTTTTCTCCGCCTATAATCTGCTGCCCACTTATGATCAAACTACTTTATATTTGGCCTCTAAACTAAAATGAATTTGACACCCCTGTTTTAGATATTTACATTATTACAATATATGTAACATACCTCTCGATTCTTGTTTACTAAATATTCATTGTATTAATATTACATTATCTGGAAGAAATGAATCTTTTAAAGCCTATACTGCTGAACTAACTGATTTTTGCCAGTCTTCTAGTGCTGCTACACTCTTTAAATGTGTTCCATATCATGCTCTAACAGTGCAAGCAGTCGCCGCGTGAACACTTTTGCCCCCGAGTTCACAGATGGCTCGGTGGTATTTGCTCACCCTGCCGCGATGTTGTCAAGCAGCGTTTAGTATCGGGAGCGCATTAACCTCCTGTGTTTCCTTCTCCTCTCCAGGAGACAAACACAAGCAGGGATAAAGAGACGCTGTGGGGAAAGATGTAAACTGCCAGGATAAAGTTAGGAAAGGAATGAACCGTTATAGTACAGATCTGTGGGACACGGGAGAGAAAAAAACACAATGGTTTAATTTTAACTCTTGGTCTCTTTTTCTAGCGTCAGACTGATTCTTCTGCGACAAACGTGTCAAACTCAAGGCCCCGGGGCCAAATCCGGCCCTTTAGAGTAGTGTTCCTCAAATGGGGGTACTAGGGTTACACGATGTCACTACAGGGGGTACATGAGAGACAGAGAGAGAGGAAAGTTAACCAACGGAAACATTCAAAATATGGGGTTTTATAAGGTTTATTCTTAGTTAAAAATGATAATCTTACTAAATATTGCCAGCCAGTCACAAAACAACAAAGAAAACACACAAAATAAGAGAAAAATATATTGAATAATAAAAAGAAACGACAAAATAAACAAAATGACACCAAAAACACAAGCACTAAGAAAAATACATACTATACTTACTAAAAATACAGGAAAAATAACATAGAAACATGCAAAACGACATAAAAACACTAAACGACACACACTGAGAGAGAATAATTTAAATAATACCAACCACACACAAAAACTACAAGAAAAGCACACTAAATAATAAAAAGAACGGACAAACCATAACAAAATACACAAAATGACACCAAAAACACAAGCACTAAGAAAAATACTTACTATACATATTCAAAATACACAAAAATAACATAGAAACATACAAAATTAAATAAAAATAACTAAACAACACCAAAAACAGACACACTGAGAGAGAATGATTTAAATAATACCAACCACACACAAAAACTACAAGAAAAACACACAAAATAAGAGAAACATATATTGAACAATAAAAAGAACGGACAAACAAAATATGCAAAATGACACCAAAAACAAGAAAAACACTTACTATACATATTCTAAATATGCAAGATCACTACAAAAATACACCAAAATACACACAAAATAAGAGAAAAATATACTGATGAATAAAAAAGGACAAACTACAAAATGTAAAAAATGACACCAAAAACAAAGAAAATGACACAAAAAACACATAATGATGATAGAAATTATCCTGATTTAAAACAGTAACTGAAAATACAAGAGTACGTCTTGTTCACACCAGGAGGAAGATGACCATAAATGATAAAAACAACAGAAATAAATATATTCATGAGGCACTAAATGATGTTTAATTCCACTTATTTACAAAATAAGGTTCTTTAAAATGTGTGTTATCACTCATTCATCCATCATTATGTTCTTTAGTTTTTTTTGTTGTAGAAAAGGGTACAAGAGCCAAAAAAAGTTTGAGAACCACTGGTTTAGAACATCCAATTCAGCCTGCAGCTGCAAACAAACAAAACAAGTCAGAAACCATTAATCATTGTGGAATGAAACTCTACAATATTCGCTAATATTTTCTCCATGCATTTATCATGTGATGGCAGTCATTTTTATTCTCAAATTATTAAAATAACAAAATGTTTCCAAAATCCTGCAATTTTCTTCAAATTATTCCACAAAATTTCCCCAAATGACATAAAAATGTGTCACAAAATCAAATAAACTGAAAGTAAAGATCCACCAGGAACTGATATCTGACACTTATTGATTTGATATTATCAGTGCAGTGCATATTTTATCATTTATTTATACGTGGAAATGCAAACTCGAGCACAATAATGATTAAATTACTCATTTTTCTGCGTCCCACTTAAGATAAACCGTTCGTTATTTGGCCCCTGAACTAAAATGAGTTTGACACCCCTGTTTTACGACATAACATATTTCGAGTTTGATGAGTTTATTGCATCATTGGCGTTATTCAGTTTGTACATGTATTATAAATATGTGCATTAATTTGCCTGCAGACATTTACTGCTGAAATCCTCTGGCTGAATTTGATAAGCAGTGACGTACTGCTTTGTCTCTAGGGCTGCAACTATTCTCAGATCTGGTTCTCTCTCTCTTTCTGTCTGTCCATGTCTTACCTGTCTGCATGTCTTTATGTTTCTCACCTTTTTATAGCTTCTGTTGTTGGTGTAGAAAAGCTTTTTTGGAGCTTTTTATATACTGTATATGTCACATGCTCCACTGAGGCTCTGTTCGCTCATTCAGGCAAATGTTAAGGGTTCTCTTGGTTGGTTTAACGCTGCCTTTTATGTGCATTACAACTTTAAATAAGACGCTTTTATTGGATAAAAATTCAAAGATCAAGAGAAGATCAGACATGGACAACTGGTGGCCCAGGAGCCACATGCGGTCCTTGGTTCTAATTGTGTTTGCCCCCCAAAGAAACTGCACAAAAATGATAAAAATAAACAATAAAATAACAAAAACACACAAAATGACTTCAAAGTCATACAAAATGGTACCACAACCACAAAAACGGCAATGAAAACACACAAAATACCTCCAAAAGCATAAGAAACAAGAGTGAAAACACACAAAATGACTCCAATATTGTACAAAATGGGAACCAAAAACACCAAACACAGAGCAGCCATAAAAACCCACAAAATGCCTCCAAAAACACAAGAAAAAAGAATAAAAACACAAAAATGACTACAAAATCATTCAAAATGGAAATTAAAAAAACAAACAAAAAACAGCCATAAAATCCACAAAATGCCTCTAAAAACACATGAAACTACAACAAAAACTCACACAATGACCCTAGAACAACAAAAAATACACATAACGGCAACAAAAACATACAAAATATTCCGTAGACACATTATAATGTTCTAAAATGATGGGAAAATATAGAAAACAAAAACAAACAGTTCTTTCTTTGCTGTATTAATACTCGTTATTTTAAATGCTGACATGAATTTTAATGACTCTCTGATCAGACCAGCATGTTTTTCTGAGATGAGAGTTGTCCAACATTCATGGAATAACAACCATTGATAAGTCACTGGTAATTTAAACAACTAAATGTGCACAACGCGCTCCACAAATTATTTGAATTGTAACATTAGCCAGATTATTTTAATGTTTACATCTAATGGCATTTTTAAAGACAAAACTAGTCCAATTGCACTCAAGAGAAATCTTACAGGTAAAATAACTAATTTGGCAATTAAAGTTTGTTTTTTTCTAGTTAGCATTGACATAGGTTCACACCATCTTAATGCTGACTGAACAGTTTATGAGATATCAGTAAAGAAAGTGGGATGAAGTGCTGCAGTTTAAGTTTTAGAATATGAACCCATCAATGTTTGCAGAATTCAGTGGAGACATTCTTCATTGGACTGTCCATTGTCTGTTTGGCTGAATCTTTACTTTCAGCTGCATGCAGCATGTAGACGCACCATTGGGCACAAGTTGCAAAAGGCACAAAATGACAGAAAATATACGAAACAAAAACAAAAATTTACCAAAACACAGTAAAAGACGAGAGAAAAACACAGAGAATACTCCAGAAATGCACAAAACTGCGACAAAAATAAACAAAACGACAACAGTAGTACAGAAAATGACTCCAAATGACTCAAAACTAGAACAAAAATACACAAAATGACTCAAAAAACATGCAAAAAGAAAAAAAAAAAAACTACTGAAAATGACAATGAAAGTACACAGAAAGACAAGAAAAACACAAAAAATGAATGCAAACCCACAGTACTACAAAGAAACAAACAAAACAACAGAAACACACGGAATTGACAGCATAAAAGGGAAAATGACACCACAAATACATATAAATACACAAATACACAAAAGGACAACATAAATCCAAAAAAACACTTATAATAAGCAAAACAACTTCAAATATACACAAAATGACAAAAAAAAAACAAGATCTTGGATCAATCCACAAACGGTAAATTTAAACAGGAACGTAGAGCTACAGTATTGATGGTTATACATTATGTTGACCTGTTTAACCTGACTTACACTTCATTACAAAGTGTTGTTAAGTTCATCACTAGTGGCCCACCTCCTTATCACATTGTCTATTTAAAGATATAAACCCACACACTGTCCACACTAATGTGACGGCTCACTCAGCCATAGCTCGCCCAATTAACCCAGAAGGTGACCCACACAAGGTCACGTCAACTCCAGTCCCGTTTAAAAGGCAGCACATGCCAAAGAACAGCATTATTGTGGGGCGCCATTTGTTAAGTTGCGCATGCTAAAATAAACTGCAACATTTAGCAACAAACCACGTTTAAATAACATATTTGAATATATTTATGTAACTTTTGACCAGATTTGCAGCAATATTTTTGAAAATTGTGATACTTAACTTTTTTCGTAAAAATATGTTCAATTTAAATATAAATGTTAAATGTAATTGTTAAATCTAAATGTAAATGGTAAATCTAAATCTAAATGTTACAACTAAATACTAAATGGTAAATCTAAATGTCAAGGATGAACTTTTATTTTGGTAATTCCAGTAATAGCTAAATATTTAGTTTCACCCGTGGCATTAAGATTTAGATTCAACATTTAGATTTAGATTTAACATTTAGATTAAGCATTTATATTTAGATTTAGCATTTAGATTTAGCATTTAGATTTAGCATTTAGATTTAGCATTTAGATTTAGCATTTAGATTTAACATTTAGATTTAGATGTAGATTTACTATTAAGATTTAGATGTAGATTTAACATTTAGATTTAGGTGTAGATTTAGATGTAGATTTAGATTTATCATTTAGATTTATCATTTAGATTTAGATGTAGATTTAACATTTAGATTTAGGTGTAGATTTAGATGTAGATTTAGATTTATCATTTAGATTTATCATTTAGATTTAACCTTAGTTAAAAAGTAAAGTAAATATCACAAATTTCAGAAATATTGCCTTTGAATCTGGTCAAAAAAAAAAAATTCACATTAGTTTTTTAAATGTGGTTTGTTGCTAAATGTTGCAAAAAGTTTTAGCATGTGCAACTTTACAATCGGCAACCCATACATTATGTGCCTCTGCATGTGTAAATGTACGTGGCTGAAGGGAGAAAACAACAGAGAAACTGAGGTGCAAGAGTGCGAAGAAAATGGGAAAATTGTTCGCAAGGCAAAGAAACAAAAGAAATACTTCATTCTTGAGTCTCTTCAATTTTCAGGTTTTTCAAACACAGGGTTTATCCCATCGACCTACTGTGAAACTTAGAGACAAAAGCTTTTCTAATCCTGGCTCTTCTGCTCTTGCCTTTGATGGCTAGCTGTGTGTGTGTGTGTGTTTGATTACTATATTGGTGCACAGAAGTGTGTGTGTGTGCGCGTGGACTTTTAATTAAGGCTGTATGCTGTCCGCACCAAATAATGTGTGTAATTCTGCCAATGCTTGTGTGTGTATGTAACCGTGGACATGTTTATGTTAGATTAGTGAAGTGAAATCATCTCCGTAGGGATGTTCCACTTCTGCTGCATAGAGAATAAGAAACAAACATCAAAGAGAAACAGGCTCTACACAACAGCAGCGTAAACGTGACTCCTTCCTTTCAGCGACTTCTCACGCCCGTCCAATCAATGTGTGAAAAGTCTGCGACACTCAAGCAACAAACACGTGAATGCATGCATTTCGACAGAGTACAGTTAAATGGAGTATCACAAAAATTGTCATCCAGGGGAAATTCACTAAAGTGAATCGTACGGAAAGAATAAAACAGACATGGGCAACTGGTGGTCCTATTTTATGAAGCCCTTAGAAAAATACACAAAACAAAAGCAAGAATACATTAAAAAAATACAAATAATTACAATATTGCATGAAACTACTCCAAAAATGAACAGTAATACACAGAATTACTCCTAATAACAAATAAACAACAAAAATACCCCAAATTACTCAAAAAAAATATACAAAATTACGGAAAATGATGACAAAAGTACACAAAAAGACAAGAAAAACACAAAAAAATGACTCGGCAAACCCACAGTACTGGCAAACAAGCAAAATGACAACACAAGTACACAAAAAACAACAGAAATGCTTCATAACGAGCAAGTAAACAACAATCATACACAGAATGAGAAAGAAACACACAAAATGACTATAAAAACTCTTTGTTCTTCCTTGTGTTAGATTGGTCATTATTCCAACTGTGGCATGAATGTGGATAATGTGGCCCTTTGATCAAACAATACATTTTTGTGGCCCCTGTTGTGATAGAAGTTGCCCACCTCTGGAATAAAGCATAGCCCTGCATACAGATGTTGTGCTAGTCTTTGATCTTCTTTTAAAAACCATAATACCATAACCAGAGGTGTAAATAGTTCTGATACTGTATATTCTGCTCAAGTAGAAGTACTGTTACTTGATTGAAATTGCACTGAAGTACAAGTAAGTCATACAAAAATACCTCAGTACAAGTAAAAAGTAGGTTCATTACAACTCAAAGTAAAAGTCACTTTCACCCACCATGTTTATTTTTGCTAATAAATCTTGCATACAGTAAACATGTCATGTATAAACTTAAAAAGCACAACTAGAACTGAATTTATTTTCCACAAAAGCATCTGTATAAAATAAATGGTTTTTCAAAATATAGAATTATTTTTCAAATAAAAAAACACCAATTCAAAATGTAAACAAATTATCATGCTCTAAGTATAGCTGCATTATGAACTCTAAAACAGTAAAAATGCTGTCTTGGCACCGTGCATTATGTTTAATCTGGTTTGTTATGATTATTGTCTGGTCGATTCATTTTTTGTATACCTTCACAATGTCCGTTGATCATTTCATAACAAAAAATAATAATTTACTCAGTAACGGTTGAGTGTAGAAAATGTAATGAATTACTTTACTTCTTTTAAAACGTACTTGAGTACAATAAAATTTCAGATTTAGAAATATACTCAAAAAAGTACCCACAAAAGTGACGCAATTACAGTAAAGGTCGTTGTTTTGTTGTTGTTCTTGCTGCATCTGGCGACAGATTATCTAATCCAATATGATCGGACTCTTTCTCCGTCATCCAATCCCATCTCTGAGTGCTCACTGTGGCTTTTAATCTCACATCCATTCTTTCAAACAATAATCTGCATTTCTACTTTAACGTGCACGTCCTTAGGAGTGTGTGTGTGTGCCTGTGTGTGTGTGTGCGTTTGCCTAAGGCATGCCGTAAGGCAGAAGCTGAGCTGGAGCCCTGGTTACAGGTCAAAGCTGGAGCAGTTATATCGAGTTCTCCTCATAGCAGATAAAAGCCTTTGCAGTGACCACACCTGTCTCTGAGCACAATCCAACATTAATATGAGTGAATATGAATAGAGACAGTTATTTTAATTGTGACGTGGTAATGTACAGGAAACAGGAGTTTAACAGAGATGATGAGTTATGATAATTTAAAGAATTATCTTCTCAGTAGGGGTGTAACAATTCGTTTTAGCGACGATTAAAATCACGATTCTCTGTTGCCGTGTCAATTCAAGAACAATATTGGTTTTTTTGCCAAAATAATAATGTAACTAGTGTGACTGAACTAAATACCTGAATACTGTACAGTGCTGGTGAAGTTTCATAGATAATTATGGACGTAAACAAACAACTAAAAAACATTTAATGGGAAATGTATTCATATTTTATTTGAATAAAGTCCAACCGACACTTCAGTTTAAATGAATAGGATATTAACTTTTCTGCTCTCGTTTTCAATACTCAGTATGTTTTCAATACAAAAATATGTATTTATGTATATTTTTCAACAAAAAGTAATACAATATTAACAAAGTGCAATATAAATCCATTCATCAATCTAATGGATGAATTGATACACCCTTAGTTCTTACTCTCTCACCTACTCCTCGCATATTATTATTGTGTTGATGCTTATTTTATTTTATTTTTTAAATATAACTATTAAAGACAAAATGTGGGGCTCATGGATAATAAATCAAAGCTATTCCTTCTGAAAAATTACATAATTTACTCTCAAAGGTTGAAATTGACGCTTGCAAGATTTTTTTTTCACTGCATTTTTGGACAAATGGTCATGTGACTTAAACCTTGGAAAAGTTTTACTTATTGAATTTTGGAAATGGGAATTCTTTTTAAGAATGAAAAGATGAGACAGAAGTGGAAACGTGCCTTTGATAAGGGATTGTACTTCACTCCTAGTGTGATGAAGCTGTATTATATTAAACAATATCAGACCTGTACATAATATTTTGTCTTTCTTTCTTATAGTTAGGCTTATGATAAGATAGAGCAAGATGAAGCATGAATTGATTTTAAAGAGGTTTTTTAATCTTTAGTTACGGTTATAAACTCCCTAAATACTCATAGGAAACTCATTGGATAAAATCATCGCTTAGTAAATTACTCAGATTCTGACGTGGATTTAGTCATGGAATGTGAGGAAAACAGCAAAATGATGACAATGACGGACAGTAGGAAAGTTCTGACCTTTGCGGATGTAAAATCGGGTTTTATATCATTGTGATATTATGCAATAATCAGCTGATTGAACAAAATATGTGCCTTAGCAGCAAAATACTCCTACATTATTTTCTAAATGTATATCAGCTATCTTTAAAATGCCGTCACCAGGTCAGCAGGTTATCCTCACTAAATTGCCGGTGTCGTCATGTTTATCCCTGGGGCTGCACCTTCTTATCACCATGTTTAGATAAAGACATCAACCAATATAACTAGATAGCTTGCTTAGCAATAACTGGGATAATTAACCCAGAAAGCAACTGTAGTCTTGTTTATTGAGGGGCAGCCATTGGATGTGTCTAACAATAGCGTTCTGTGACTCTGCGCGTGTGCGTGCGTGTGCCTAAAGGGAGGCTGTACAAGCAGGTAATTAGGATGCCAGAGTTGGCTTTTAAGCATAAAAACATGGCTGATGGTTGTTGAAAATCCACTCATTGGCTGTGTTGAAAATGTCATACTAACGTACTACTCACAGCTTGACGTCAAAATGAGTATGTAGTGCGTTCACATTAGATAGTATGGAAAGATTGAGTATGCAAGAAATACCCAGATGTATAGTATATCGGGACATTTTTGAAGTATGCACGGTGGAAACACTAGTCATAGTCAACCGCCCCATGATGCATTGTAAAATTGGCAAGCTGAAAATCCAATATCCCCTTTTCAAAACAACAGCAGTTTTTTAACGCTTTTGTAAACCGAACCCTTAATTCCCAGCGTTGCTCAATGGCGGCCATCTTACCTCAGACAACTGACGTTCTGACATACTGACGCGCTCGACGGTAGCTGTTGGAAGGTGAGTGATCAGCTTAAACAAAAATACCCTGAACTCAATGAAATATTGACGGATTTACTAACGGTTTGCCTTATTACAAACCTTATTATACCTAGGTATGACATAGGATGCTTGTACGTGTTGAAAATGCCGCTTGGCGTTTGAAAATTGAGAAAGTTCGGATTATTTAAATAGTACATGCACCATTGACATCGATGTAATGAGTGGGGCCAGCTGTCTGAGGTAAGATGGCCACCACATTGCTACGTCACTCCCCATTCTCTAACAGCGCGGGTAAGTCATCTAGAGCAGTGATTCTCAACTGGTGGGTCACAAACAGTTGGTCAAATAGAAATAAATACTTCGTCTCTCATGTTGGACTTGTCTTTTATTTTGAAAGAAACTTTTTTTTTTGACAGGCATGCTGTAAAATAGCGCGCATTTTGCTCAGGAAAATGTATAGATTTATGTTTCAAACGAGCGAATGTGTGTTTTCAACAGCGATGTTTGAAAAACGTGGGTCACGATTTATTGGCTGTGGAAAAATGTGGGTCTCGGGGTGAGACCAGTTGAGAACCCCTGATCTAGAGTTTATATATATCTATGGTGGTTTGCCCCGCCCAATAAAATATGTCACAATGTTTACAAACAATCAAAGGGTCTGTGGGGCGCTTGTTTTGAAGTCAACTAGAAGTGATGTCAATAGCACAGTGGCGGGTCTCCAAAAATCTCTGTGTTTCTGTGAGTTTTATGGATCAAATGACCACATTTTACCCTTGGGGTCAATCTGACCCCAGGGATATTTGCCTCCAAAAAGTTTTTGTGTCAGACACTTTCTTTATGTGTTGAATACATAAATAACCCCTTGATAATGAAACCATGACCTGTTCTCTAGCTCCACCACCAGGCCAAACTTTTAGATTAAGAATTAATTTATATTGAATAGTTTTCATCCAAATCTTCTCAAATTTACCACAAGAGTATGAACCCTATTGGTTGTGGTGTTTATGATCTTTCCTGCGTCCAACTCTTTTCTAATTTAGGGTGCACATTCATCACTCTCACAGAATTAACCATACTGATTGATGTTGGTCTTTCCATCTTTGGAAGGGATTGTGTCTGCTTAAGTGGAAAAAAAAAAAATGAATTCAACTCTTATTTTTTAAATGACGAACATTGAATGGGGTCAAATTGACCCCAAGGATAATAGGAGGGTGAAAATGCTTTCAGAACTTTCAAAAGTGATATTTAGCCTCAGTGTGCTTCTAGTTTTTGTCGTTGTAGGTTTGAAATTCAGTTCAATTCAACTTTACTCATTTTGCACAAATTACAACAATAGTCATCTCAAAACGCTTATCAAAATATAAGAAAAAACAGGAAACTTGGAAGTGTACTTCAGTGGGAACTGTCATTATCGGCCATCATCCTAACCATACTAACAGTATATATAGCAGACAGTATATACACATTGAGTTTGTAGTGTATGGTACGTGTGCCATTTGCGAACACAACCTTAGATGTTATAATTTCTGTAGGTTGTACTTATTAAAATCATGGCTATATTTTACTTTTTCTGCAAATATTGACGAGGCTACAGAAAGAGTTGCAGACGTACATACTGTAGAGTTCCCCGTCAATAAGCTGGCTTTAGCCCCTCTCCAAACTTTTCTATAGGATGCTGCACCTTCATGTTGACATATTACACAAGTCGAGAAAGTTGGTGCAATGAACCAAACCGTCCTGCAGGCCTAGGATAGATGAAGAAGGGAAACCAAAAAAAAAAAAAATGGCTGAGAATGTTGCTAAAATTAATATATTTTTGTCAGATTTATAACATAGGAAGCCCAGTGCCATTATTTATCCATTAATTTCTGCTTGGCGTGTTATTTTAAATAAAAAATGACTTCTACCAAAATCTGTGGATTAAATGTGTTGTTTTTCTTCTTTTATTCATCTCCAATACCCATCCCTGTGTCACTCGCTTATTTTTTTGTCTGTTTTCTTTTTTTTTTTTATATCCTTTCTTATCCTCTGTTGAGCGTTTTAAATCAGGATCACACCAGGGAAGCACGCTCCCTGGTAGTAGCAGCAGTAACAGGTTCAGCTGAACATCATTCACATCTCAGTCTTTGCTCTCATCAAAGTAAACAATGCTTTGTGTGTGTGTGCGTGTGCGTGTGTGCGTCTCTGCAGGGAGTTTGGCTGGAGGGATCCCGAGCTGCCAGAGGTGATCCAGATGTTGCAGCATCAGTTCCCGTCGGTGCAGTCCAACGCCGCCGCCTACCTCCAGCACCTCTGCTTTGGAGACAACAAGATTAAATCTGAGGTATTGGTTTTAGAGAGACTTCCCTCCAGAGGACAATCTTTCAAACACGGGGAACTAAAAATCATGTACATGAGAGGTATCCGTTTACTCAAGATTACACTGAGAAATACAAGCTTTAATTTTCCTCGACCAAGGTTTACAGAACGCTAAGGCGTCCCTTAGTCACGCTCCGTCACAGCAATGGAGAACAAGACGAATTGAAGGCACTTTAGGCTACGTTCAGACTGCAGGCTAATGCCACCCAAATCAGATGTTTTTTTTTTTTTTTTTTTTTGCCCATATTTGAGCTGTATACAATCCCACCCTGGCCATTTCCATGTGCACCTAAATCCAATATGTATCTGATAGTTTACAATGTGACTGCTGTCTGAAGGTTGTATTTATCAAACCTCGACATCATTGAAATGCGATAAATGTCACAATTCTGCATCCCAGGAGGAGCAGCGTGGGAAAAAACTATCTTTTAAATCTTTTTAATATTAGTTTGTGTTGTGGTGCTGACTTTGGTTATAAAGAAGCTTAATCATTGCCCCACACACACATGCAGAGACAAGATACCTCCATATTGACTTCTGTAAACACAGTGTGTGCCTTCGTGATCATGTATTACCTCCTTTTGTGCTTCCAGGTCACTACAGGGTCACATTGAGTTCAAACTAGTGTTTCTCAAATGGGGGTACGGGATGGCACTATAAGGGGTACTTGAGAGAGAGAGTGGAAAATTACAAAAGCATTTGAAATATGGGGTTTTATATTGTTTCTTTTTTGTTAAAAATGATAATCATAATAATGATGATGGAAATGATCCAGATTAAAACATGAACTGAAAATACAAAGGTCAGTCTCAGTGCCACACCTGGCCTGAAATGAACGGAAATGATAAAAACTATAGTAATAAATTTACTAAGGCGCCGCTAAATGCTGTTTCATTTTACTTATTGACAAAGTCAGATTATTTCAAATGTCTGTTGTCACTGATTCATTACATCATTAAGCTCAATAGTTGTTTTTTCACAGTATTCTGAGCAAAATGTTGTAGTCGACAAAGGGGGTACTTGGGTTCAGAAATAAGAGAAAGGGGTACTTGAGTTAAATCAAAGTTTGAGAAACACTGCTCTAAACCAGTGGTTCCCAAACTTGTTCTGCTGCCCCTTTGAAGAATAAAAATATCTCAGGCTCCCCTTTTCACGACAAAAAAGGTAAAAAAAAAATAAAAAAAATAGGTTAAAAAAAACTGAGCTTTTTTTTTAATCTCATAAAATAACATAAAATTTGCAATTACATATTTTAGAACAGTAATAAAGCTCTTTATTATTAAAGTACAATATTTTTCATGAGCATGTTTTAGTAAAGACATTCTAGAGCCCCCCACCCCCAGTCATGACGTCAGGGACGCCCCCCATCTTGGGAACCACCACTGTTCTAAACTGATAGAAGTCGCATGTAATGTGTAATATGAACTAAAATGAAGAAATAAATCTGATTTCTCCCCAAAAAAAATCAGAATTGTGCTAACTGAACGTAGCCGTAGACTACTACTGGAACGGTTAAGATGCCAAAGGGAATTCCGATCCAAAATATGAGGCGTCGGATTAAACATGCGAAAGAGTGCTAATGCTAAATGTGTTGCATTCTGTCACACTGCACAGTAAAGTAGCTGCAGTAATTGCTCCACATTTGTTCATGAATATCAGTGTCAATACTATTGCAGTTAAATCTGCATTAATCAGTGATTTTTTAAAAAAAAATTTTTTTAAGTGCATACTCACCCAGTTTGTATACAGTACATAAATGCATTTAGATGCAGAAGATTCATTTTCATCTTGTTCCTTAAACTTATTCCTAAAAGTTAGTTTTTTATCTCGATATACAAATCTAACAGTTCTGGAATCTTAATAGCTAGTACTTACAGCTTTTATCAACTTATCTTTTGATTAATTGTTCCTGATGTGCACCAATACAGTGTGTGTGCAGTTTGAAGTGATAACATGCAGGTAACATGTTGTTCAAATGCATTAACTGAAGTGTTTCCACTAATTACTTTTCAGGTTTCATGTTTTCAAAGCCATCTCTTTCTCATCATTGCAGCTTATATAATTGAACAAACGAAGTGATAGCGCTTCATGCTGATACATGAGCTGATAGCTGTCGCTTTCCCAGAATATCAGCTCATATAAGAATAACACATGATAAAAGACAGTTTTGAGGCTTTTGGAACGTTTTTGCTAAAGTGTGACACTCGTTGTTGAGTTTCTCGTCCTCTGCTGTTAAATAAATAACCTGGAACGCTCATGAAAACAAAATACATGTCCTTTTTGTTAAACTGTATGACCAAAATCCCCACAGACTGGTGGTTGAGGCCCTCCTCCGCTTTAAAGGGAAACTCCTTCCCACGTGACTCCACCTGCACTCCACAAATCAGACAGCATTAACTCCTCATTACGCCCACTTAACCCAGCTCTAAATTGTAGCCTCGTGTTTGCTCTCTGTCCTCCTCTGCTTCGGTGCCATCATCAGTCAGTGTCTCGCACGGAACTGCTCCATAGGTCTCTTCAATGTCAACTTAGTTCAGCTCAATTTCACTTTATTAACCCAGAGGGAGACGATGGATTTTTCAGCAAAAGTTCTTAGCAATCCACCGACAGACAACATAAACAAAGTGAGTGAGACGGACGGATGAGTAAGTCATCTGGTGAGGCCACTTACGTGTTTGGAGAGGAGTGTTAAATGTGCCTCTTTTCCCCCAAAATATGCAGCAATACACTGTATGACAGGGATTGGCAATTTTTATCACAGTGGGGCCACAGAAATGTGATTGTCTGATCTGAAAATCACATAATCAACAATTATGTCAGCATTTAGAATCATGATCGATGAGCAGTAATAGAGAAAGGGTTTGTGTTTTTGTTGTTGTTTTGTATATTTTTCTCTCATTTTGAGTTTTTGTGTTGGTTTTGTACTTTGTGTAAGTAATTTTGTGTATAAAAAAAGTAAATGTAAAAAATAAAAAAAAAACAAAAATGAAGTAATTTTTTGGTATAAAAAAGTAAAACAAATTATATTGTGTATAAAACTTTAAAAAAATGTAATTTGTGTTATTTGCTGTTAATTGTGTTTTTGGATTACGTTTTCGTTTATTTTTATTTTCCTTTTGCGCTTTTTTTTTTTCTAAACTTTGTATGATTTTTGGAATAATGTTTGGTTATTTTTGCTGTTTGGTTTATTTTTGTCATTTTTTTGTTTTTTTCTTCTGGGGTCTCACCAAATAAGACCAAGGGCCGCATGTGGCCACCAGTTGCCTATATCTGCTGTATGACATCATATCGAAGTAAATTGGATAACTTCAATCTTTTTTATTTATTTACTTAATTTGTATTATCCTTTTATTACTTTATATACTTTATCATTTTAAACCAGGAGTTCCCATGAGGCCAATACTGCAATAGGTTGGTTTCAATCACGTGTAATGATATAATCTTACCGACATCTGTTGATGTCATATTTCAGTCTGTGTGTAAGATGTCACCTAAGTAATCTAATGACCTGTATAATAAAGTTTCGGTCTTTATTTGAAGGACCAGAGGCTTGATTCATTAGCGCTGCTGCTGCTTTGTATCTGTGCCATTTCTAAAATGTCATCATTGTTTTTATAGAGAGCACCAAGTCTGCCCTACATTGTGTCTTTGTCTAGACAGAGAGAAGCAGGGAGGGCTGCACTAACACACACACACACACACACACACACACACACACACACACACACACACACTAATGTGCCATCACTGATCATACCCTTTTAAAGCATTTTAGCACTGATAAATGTTTAAATGAAAAATTTCAATTATGATAAAATGAATCTTCTCAACTTGTTGTAGATGGAGAGCCAATTAGCTTCACTGTACTAGTGAAGATCTACCTGTCACTAGTAATACTAGTAAGCATTATATGCTAATAATATTAAGATATTACAACCAATCAGGAAGCTGGGTTTGGTTATACTCCCTCCTAATTAATTTGCATGGATCTAATGTTAATAATCTTCTTATACTAGAGAGTTTGAGTGTACAGTACTGGTAATAGTAGTTAACAAAAATGTAGTTTTACTATTTGTAAAGGTTTTTGGTACATTGCTTTACTAGTAAAGTAAAATCATCTACAAGAAGGCAATTTTATGTTACTAATAGCAGTTACTAATTTTTTTTATTTTTTTTTTCAATATATTGGTAATGTGTACTCACGCACTAGTGTTTACTTGTAGGGATGTAACGATGCAACTTTTTCGTTTTCAATATGATACCGCTATTGCAGCCTTGCGTATCGGCCAATACCGATATTGATCCGATACGATATCAGCATGAATCATACATACTTTTATTACTTTTTTTAATATAAAAAATAATACTTAATTTGTAGTGTTAAATGTTAGAAAATGCTTGATTAAGTGATGCTACTCAGAGTTTACAGTCAGCAAATTCTAACCTTCAACATAATATCTACAATATTCTACAATTGAATAAAATAAATAAAAAATGAATTGCATAAATAATTATAATAATTAAAAATTGGAAATTTGAATCGACACCCCTATGTACTTGTACTACTAGTACACTCAAAATATCTCACTAGTAGAACTCGTGGACTGATTTTAATCTACTGGTAATACTAGTAATGCCAAAAGATTCACAAGTTGTACTGGTAGGTCTAATGCAAATAAAGTAGGAGGGATTAAAACCAAATCCAGCTCCCTGATTGTTTGGAATATTTTCTGAAAGCCAATGGCAGGCCTAAACCCCTTATTATCATATAATGCTTACTAGTAAGACATTTTTGCTTCACTAGTAAAGTCTACTTCCGAAATTGAGCACTCGTAGGGTTGATATCACTGGCAACAGATTTCTACTAGTGAGATTTTGAGTGTACTAGTAAACAAAAATGGTGTTCTACTTGTAGACGTTTTTGGCGCACAAGTGTGTGAGTAGTGTTGCATCTGGTGGTGTGGATGGTGATGACAAAAAAGGTGGTGTGGAAGAAATCTTCATGACAACTGAATTGCAAATATTATGACATTTATTGTACGGAGTCCAAAAACAGTGGTGTCACAAACTGCTGATAGCTGATCTCTGCCAACTATAAGGCATTTCCCAGCAAGCTAGTGCCTATAGACAAGAGAAAGGTCATCCTACAGGGTCATATCTCTAACCTTAGCTCATCACCATATATGGAATCACCTTGCTGTAGAAATAGTTTGAGAAAAAGACAACCTATCAATCAGTGAAATAGGGAGCTTGTTGTTTGACCCCCAAGTTTAAATATATCTCAATGGTACACTGACTCAAAAATGAAGGCCTCTAAGCTCTTCACTGTGATGAACCTTTTAATATCAAGATGTTAAATACTTTGATACACTTCAGTAGACCTCACTAGTGAAGCAAAATTGTCTACTGGTTGAATTTTTAGTAGTACTAGTAAGACAAAAGAAGTGTACTTTCGCACTAGTAAACCACAATTAGTACATGTACTCCAAATTTCAATACTCGTAGAGCTATTGGTTGATATTACTGATACTGTCTCCTTGCTCATTGTTTTTTTTTTTTTTTTCCAGATCCGCCGACAGGGTGGTATCCAGCTGCTGGTGGACCTGTTGGACCACCGGATGACAGACGTGCACCGCAGTGCTTGTGGAGCACTGAGGAATCTGGTTTACGGCAAAGCCAATGATGACAACAAGATCGCCCTGAAAAACTGCGGAGGGATTCCAGCTCTGGTCCGACTGCTGCGCAAAACCACAGACGTAGAGATCCGAGAGCTGCTCACAGGTAATACAGATCTAATCAGTTTAATTTTCTCTTTCAACCTCACCAGGACTTCTGGTCTGAGTCTGTGTGGTCAGCGTAGGCTTGAAGTAGGTGCACGAGCACATGCGCGACCAAAATAATCAACGCGCACAAGAAAAAATAATTAAATGCAAATTTGCACTCCTAAGAGTTTGGGATAGTCTGCTTCTGATTGAGGGCTGATTTTTTTTTTTTATGGAGTGGGTGGGGCTACAGGCACCAAAGAGTGCAGAACAGAAGTGAAAGAAACAAGTTATTCAGGGCCAACGTGGTGGAGGTGAGGGAAATGAGTGAAAGAAAACAGAGCAAAATTTGGTTCCATTTTAATGTGATGGACTCGAGCCATCTAAACATTTAAAATCACAAAGTGTCTACTAAACAGACATGAGTTCATCCATCAGTGACATTAACTGGACCTTTTATGTTTTATGATTTATTATCGTAGCACTGTTGGATGTTAAGTATACAAATTAAGCATCATGATTAATAAATATTTGATATAATATATATTAAAAGCTTAAAAAGCTCTCATTTAAGTGGGTTTTCGGCGTTGGAAAAGCAGTTATTTATACATTTAGTTTCAGTCATTTCCTTTGAAAGCTTCATATTCTCTGGGGCTTTAAAGAGCAGACATCATGTTGTGCTGCTTCTATTTATTTTCAGTTTAAATTAAAGTAAAATCTCACATTATCCACGCATCTCTCCTGAGAGGTGGATTACGAGGCGCGCCCCTGAGGACCACAACACGGGCTCCAACCTGAAACGTCACTTGACTCGTATCCACAGCTGGTTTGTATTCACTGGCACTAACGAACACTTTCTCTGTCATGAAAAATGAATTGAAAGTGTTCAGAGTTGATTAATTTGATGCTCTCAGCCATGCTGAGGTTGAAACCTTGAATAGATTAAAGGATTAAAAGCGATTCATTTCCAGTGCTGTTCACCATGTTTACTGTACACTTCCTTGCAATTTACTTTTAGATTGGTATTCACACTGATCACAGTAAGAAGGCTCTCACCTCTGGCCTGGGGTGTTGGAGAGAAGACGGAGCTAAAAGAGTAGCAGCACGTAATATTTCTAGTGATATGCGGCCGTTTAGACTAATTTAGCTGAATTTGTTATAAGCGATAAAAAAAAATAAAAATCGAATCAAACACAATATTTCACTTGTCGGAACACAAGCCAAAGAAATGAAGTCGGCTGGAATAGTAGAAGGTCTACTCTGAATTCTTCCTATTTTTTGTTTAACATGAGGTTGAATGTTGGTCTTTCCACCTTTTTGTGGTAACGGAGTGGAGTGGAAAACATGAAAGTTGGTCACAACCATCACACACTGAGGTACAACTCAATGGTTCCTGTTGTAATACCTAATGTCCTTCATTGCCTTTTAAAACATCAAAAAGTTGTTCTCGGGTTTCCATGGATACGGTTGATAAAAGGAAAAGTGCTGAAAATTGTCAATTGAACCTGAATTAAAAAAATAAAAATAGCAAAACTAGAAAGCTCAGATTTTTATGCTTTATTAAGCAATACACACTTAATATTTCAGTGGGTAAAAGTTTTCATGAAAAGAAGTGTTAAAAAGTATCAGAACCGGACATATTTTTTTTTCCAAATGTGCCAATATGTCTGTTTATTTTTTTTAAATTTGTTTGTTTTTTTTTATGTTCAATGTAAATTTGTACATTTTTTACTCACTATTCCTTCAAAATGTATGTTTGATTAATCTATTATAGGATTCAAGCTCCAGCCAGAGACTTTCAATTACAGGAATATTAATAAATTGTCATTTAAATGAAGTTAAAATGACTGGATAACAAAAAAAAGTCATTACATTTATTTTCGAACTAAACATCACAAGACGGTGACGATGTTTTCATCATTTTTATACGGTTTGAGTAGCAGAAAACTGACAGCTCTTTCTTTAGGGGTCAGGAAGATTTATGGTGAATATAAGTATAGGCAGGAAATTAAAATTAGAATGAGAAAGGCTTTATCATTGAATTGACAGTGGGACTACCAGAAGCTATTTTTTATTAAGTACGATATATAAGATTATATGCTTTAAAATTAGATTCAGCAAATATATATGTAGGAATAGTAATGTCAATATATCTTGATCACTTGAATTTAACGTAATCGTTGTACTGTTAATATTGAACAAAAGTTGTTATGCAAAGTTCATCCACAGAGAGCAATATTTTTTGAAGAATGACAAGATTTGGATTTAAGCTATGAATTGTCAGTCTTAAATCACTTCTATTTGCAGAATGGCACTTTCTGCATTTTAAATTGGAAGAATTTGGATTATTTGTTATTTTTTTACTTTATATCATATATTCCTGATTTAAAAGATCATACACAGTGTAAGTATGCAAGTATTCCCCAAGTTCAAAAGTAACTAAACCCACAGTTTTTGTTGAAATGCCACTAGGGGGGAAATTTTAAAAATGGCTTGATTTTGGGCGGAGCTCCTGGAGCTACTTAATACTCAATATACCTCTCTATTCACAATTCTCTCAGTCCAACCTACTCACCACCGAGTCCACAGGTGCTAGTTCTTATAGGAGGGGGCGGAGCCAACATTTGCTTGTTTGTGTCGCACGATGGTTCAATGATGTCACAGAATCTCGTTCTCAGCCAATAGCAAAATTCATTTGTAATAGCCGGGTTTAAATCCATAGAGGACAGTTACTCTTACATTTTACTAAATACACCAAATTGAATTTTTTTTTTTTTTTTGTTATCCTCAGCTCATTATCATATGGAATAATAATGGGGAATAAAGGGGAGAGATTTTTGGGGTCTATCCATAAAGTCAACAAAATGATGGTCCATTGTTCTATGAATCTGTCATAACCACATTTCTTTATATATCTGAATAATGACCACTGTTATCCAGGAAGTTTATTATTATTTGCACCATAGTATATAGTCATATTCCTTCCATCCATCCAACCATTACCAGACCCGCTTTGTCCTATTTCAGGGTAGCGGGGTATATAGTGTTTTGTCAGAAATAAAAAGGGTTAAAAGTGACCAAAAATAGTTGAATATGTGGTTAAATTGGCAAACATAAGCATAAAATATGGTGAAAAGAGGTTAAAAGTGATTATAATGGGTCAACATATGCGACATTAGGTGGGAAAAGTGGTGGAAAGGGTTTACAAGTGCCTAAAATGTCTTGAAAGTGGAAAAAAATGTGCCGAAAGGCATTGAAATTTGATGGCTGAAATGGGAGTAATGTAGCAAAAAAGCATTCAAAGGAGCAAAAATATGGCAAAAAAAGTGGTTAAAATAGTTTAAAATATAGAAAGTTTGGTGTAGTTGCAGAAAAAGAATGGAAATTAGCAAAAATGGGCTGAAATTGTTCAAAAACTATTCTTAGTTTCTTGAAGGCATGTGGCGACCCCCTCCCAGTGTCTCATTACCCCTGAAACCTAAGCTTGAGAACCTTTGGTCTACTCTATCGTATTGTGAAACCTGACTTATTGTCCCACTTGTAGTGATTACATTTAAAGGGGACATATTATACCAATTTTTTTAACTTTTAAAACGGTTCACTGTGGTCTAAATGACCTATCTGTGCTGGGGTTTGATCAAAACATAACATGAATCAAGCAACAGAAGAGGTTTAATACCCTATATAGAGCGCTCCGTTTTGGGGGGTGTCCCTGGAGTACACTTCCTCAACATTACTGGGGCAAAATTGAAGGGGTTAAAGTCTTGAATAAGGCTACATTCTGGGTGAACTCATCCTTTAGTAACTCCATAAGTTGATCAACTGTAAAAGTGGCGCTGTCTATGATAAGTGCTGTAAATGTAAGACCGGAGAAGTGATCAGCCCTCTCTCTCTCCACTGTCACCAGCGCAGTTTAGCTTGTGATGTCACAAACTTAGAAAATTTGAAACTGCACTTTTCTCTGTGTTGTAAGACTTACACAGACCACAAACAAAGGACTGGATGGATTTATTTCACATTTTGTGTGTTGGTGGACACTCAAGTTACCTCATATGTGTTTAAAAATAAAAAAAAGTGAATTTTTCATAATATGTCCCTTTTAAGTTTTAGTAACATATACAGTACCTACCACATTTACTTACCATATTGCTGAGTGATGCAAACACTGACACACAAGTCAAATATCCCCGACAAAGTGGTCAGAGATTCTCAAAGTGAATATGACTAATCATGCTTATCATTGTCAGACAAGTATCAAACTCAACCAAAATATCCTGTACAGGCCTCTGACATTCCATGTTCATGAAGGAAGTATTTTAAGCAGTATTTGTGTTGATGGGACACAGCTGTTGGTTCTAAATGGAAACTCTACCAGCGAAGTAAAATTAAGTGTCCTCGAGATTCTCACATTTGATGCTCTGTATGACAAACAAGTGTACTGAATCTGGAAAATAGGGGTTTGGGTTTAGCAGAGATGGAAAATAAAAGGGGTTTTGTATGCTGCGAGAGTCTTAAAGAAGATTACCATATAAATTAGAGCCGCAATTCAAGGCACGGAGCACAGAAATCCCTCCTGTCACAAATTAATCAGCTGAACGACCGACCGGACGCAGACACACCGTGCTCTCCTCTACTCTCTTTTCCTCTCTCCAAGACCCAAAGGAAATTACTCTCACCCCATCTCTCTCTCTCTCTCTGCTCATCTCGTCTTCTTTTCCTTTAGCCTGCAAACAGGCGCATCTCACCCGTGGGGGATGATGGGGGGGGTGCGACACTTTGATAAAAACAAAAATTAATTCATTGTTGAAAACGTATTGGTCCATTTAAATTGATTGCATGGTGATCAAGCCAATCACAGCCAGCCATTTGACGAAGCCACTGTTCCAAAAAAAAGTAAACAAAGAGTTAACAGTGATGAGTAAAGTGACATAAAAATGAGTACCGTGTGGTAAAAAATTGTCCAAAAGTGGCAAAATGTGGCAAGAGTGATAAGTGACTAAAATGGTTCAAAAGCAGTCAAGAGTGGCAAAAAAACAAACAACAAAAGGAAACGGATGGTATGTAATGGCAAGAGGGAGATTAAATGAGCAAAATGTTGCAAACAATAGTGAAAAAGGGCCAAAATGTGGAACAAACAGAGGCAAAATGTAAGGAAAAAAGGAAACAAGTGTTATTTATCAGGCAAAAGGGAGCTTATTTGGATGAAAAGTGGCAAAGTACAGTTAAAGAATCGACAAAAATTTGAGAAAAGTGGCTAAGATGGACAAAAATCAGGAAAAAGGGATATTTATTGGCAAAAGGAATGAATTAATTTAATAAATTAAATTGGTAGTCAACGGTTGCCCTACCCTCAGAACACCCTCACTTTTTAAATGACTGCTCAATATTCCAACACTTCTCACCCTCGCTGACTCTTCTTCTCAAACCAGTGAGCATTTTGAATCAGGATCACAGCAGGGAGTCAACCCGCCGTTTTACCTTTGCCGCATGTTCACAAATAAAAGGACACACGCGCACGCACGCACACACGCACACACACACACACACACACACACACACACACACACACACACACACACACACACACACACACACACACACACAATCCTCACTTGTGCACTTTGCCTGATGACACAATAAGTAGCAAGGTTGTTGTTCTCAGCTGAATAGTTTCTCTCCCTACGAAGTACTCAGAAGGCTTATTTCTCTTTGCAGATAAAAATGTTTATCAGGGGATGATGCTAATACACAACAGCTTTTGCTGCACATGCTTAAGAGTCATATGAATTGTGCATGTTTGCTAATTCCAGCAAGTTCATTTTTCTTCTTTTTTTTAAATAATATTTTAAGGTTTCATTTTTTCAGACAACTTTTTTCAGGAAGGGCATTTCAAATCACATTTTCTGATTTCCTGAGATCAAAGGACATTTCTAAAGATATTTCCTTTGATCTCTGGGAATCAGGAAATTTGCTTTGATCTCCTGACGTGTTTTGACTTTCTAAAGATATTTCCTTTGATCTCAGAAAATCAGGAAATTTCCGTTGAAATCTCCTTTGATATCCTGACAAGTTTCGGACTGTCAGTCTTCCTCAAAGGCATCTGCTGATCGCTTTGATTTGTTCTAATGAGTTTTTTCTGGGCGTGGCCAACTTGACAGTTCTGTTATGCTAGCCATTCTCCCTGTAGCACGAGGTGTAGGAGAGTGAAAATGTTCCATAAACCCTGTTGATGTTGAAGCTCCGCTTGTAACTGTGTAATTGATAATTAATTACAATTATGGTGTATTTATAATTGCAACTGTAATTGGAAACAATCTGCTGCTGTTGTCATCGTGATTGAATTGTAATCGAGTTGTAATTGGCATGGAAATTCTAAAAAGAAAACTCTAATTTACATTTTAATTAAAGGCAACTTTTCCCTCTACTTTTCAGTTCTCTTGAGGATCATTTGACCATTTAAAAAACAATTTAAATCTGTGGTACACTGACAGAAAAAAGGCTCAGACACCCCCACACCAAAAAATATTAATACCAATAATTTTATTGATTAGGAATCCTAACAAGGTAACCAAGAGATGACAAACAAATTGGATGATATGATTTATTTTTAGTGTATTTTACAGCTGATTTAAGACATTGGTCAAAACTGACCCGTTATAAGAGATGCTAACAGAAAGCTAACACAAATTTAAGGTTGTGGGGTTATTTTTTTAAACAATCAATAATTGTAATTAATTGTAATTGAACTTTAGTAATTAAGATTGCAATTGTAATTGACTTTCAGAGGGAAAACAATAATTGTAATTTTAACAGTAATTTGAAAAAAATGCCGATCACTATAGTCATAAAATTGAGTTGTAATTTCATGGATAATGGAGGACGTAATTGTATTTGAAAAATGTAGAACACTTAAGCACACATTAAAGCGATCAGTCACGAGATTAAAGTACATTTCCTGAAAAAAGTTGTCAAAAGAAATGAAACCTTAACATATAAGTGCATGTTTGTTATTCAACTCCAGACGCTGTAAAAAAAAAAAAAAAAAGTTCTCTGTCCTTGTCGAGGACAAATAAATAATATGCCTCATGATGAATATAAGACGAAGGTCTTTTATTCGTGTTGTCGATAGTTTTAGTAGTGATCACAGGTATTAAAAAGTGAGAAGTGTTTCTCTAGTGTGCCTCTATCAACTGTGGGTGATTAAAAAAAAAAAATATAGAAAATAATCAGTCATCATTCAGCTTTGTCGCTCATCCCTAAATGACTGATTATGTTTTTATAAATGCTAAATTAAATGAGAAATCCCACATTTCTGCAACAAACACTAGACTCAATAAAGCCAAATGTAAAGATTTGACTATCCACGTGGTTTGAATCTCAGAGAGCTGGACCTTTTTAAAGCTTCTTTGTTCCCTTTTACTGTCATGGTAGCGTCAGTAGCTGCAATAAGGTTTGTCATTCCACAGTAACTCCTTCTCTCAGTCACAGCAGCACATGTCATTGTGAGCGACCGGTTGAGGCCACACACGCTGGTGTCAGCTCTTCAGCAGCAGATGTGAGAGTAGTCAAACTCGAGGGGAACGCTGTGCAGTGGGGATGTCAGGTTGAAGAGGAACAAGAAAACAAATTTACAAAAGTGAAGTATTATTCTAAATCTGTGAATAATGGCTTTCCAAAAAAAAAAACATTACAATGCTTAATAGAGTATTTTACCAAACCCCAAGAGACAGGTGAGGATTGCATTGTATTAGCTAAAAATGGATATGGATATGTTGTTTAATAAAGTAGTTTTTTTTACATGAAGAAAATGTCAAACTTAACATATTTAAAAACAAAAGCCTAAGGCTTTTTCATTAAAAAAAATCAAAAATTAATTCTGAAATATCAATGCATGTCTTTGGTCCGTTGACGTCTGCACGTTTAGAAGCTCAAGATACTGCAACTTCTGCAAACAAGCTTATCACAGTGATGGATGGGTGGATGGATGGAAGGATGGATGTAATACTTAATAATGAATAGGGGTGTTGAAAAAATTGATTCGACGATATTAATTTGCACGATTCTCGGATCGATTCTGAATGCATCCATATCATTTTTTTTTATTTAAAAAAAGAAAAAATACATATATTATTTTTTTTACCTTTATTTAACCAGGAAAGTCTTTTCCACTGCAGGAGACATTGTAACTGCACAAAGAAGTGCACTGAAACCTGGGCATGTTGACCAGCTTGTGTTTTTTTTAATAAAATCTAAAAAGAAAGTACAAACATTCTGCATTTATTTGTTGTTTTAGGCATATACCTCAGTTAAGTTGCACTAAAGTCATGTTGCACTAAAGTCAAAGTTAGTTTAAAAGCCACAGGCAGATTGTGTGTAATTTTATTTTAAGTGTTTGGCACATGGCATGTTAAAGCCAATGTTTTGATTGTAAAATATGCCAATAAAATATATTTCATACATAATGTTCTCATGAAGGTGTACACATTTACAGATTAGTTGTTTCTTAAGTTACACACACATATATATATATATATGTATATATGTATATATATATATATATATATATATATATATATATATATATATATATATATATATATATATATATATAAATTGCAATAATTGCCTCATACTTTAATATCGGGATATATCGTATCGTGTTGTAACCTATGTATCGGGATACGAATCGTATCGCCAGATGCCAGGCAATACACACCCCTAATAATAAATATTGATTATTATGGAAAAGGTCACAGGAAATCGTATGGTCAACATTAATAAAGAAAACTACAGCATAACATAATACATTTAAGGAAAAAAAATACACAAACAAAAACACAGTTGTAAAACCTATAAGGTTATGTTAGCCCCTGTGATCTACAATTAATTTTTGATTTCTTTTCAAATTATTATCATTTTATTTATTTTTTATTCTTTTTATGCGCATTTTTTGTCCTCCAAATGAATAACATACACATAAAGCTAAAAACCCACGCCCATCTCTAACATCAATATGCTTTATATATGTATATGTACACTACCGGTCAAATGTTTTAGAACACCTTTAATTTTTCCAGTTATTTATTGCAGTTCAAGTTGCGCGAGTCCAATGAATAGCTTGAAATGGTACAAAGGTAAGGTACTGAACAGCCAGAGGTAAAAAAAACTCAACTCAAATTGCTTATTTGTTCTATGTTTTCATTTCAGAGTTCAATGACACAAAAAAACTGAATCATTTTCAGTAAAAAACTGGAGAAAGTGTGGTGTTCTAAAACTTTTGACCAGTAGTGTATATGTATGTACACATATATATATATATATATATATATATATATATATATATACTGTATATACACATATACTGTATATACATGCTCATATACACATTGTTAACAAATCCTGTGTCATTCTGGATTTCATATAGAAAAAAGTCTAAAACAAAGCATAATCAAGAAAAATGCATTGACAGTTCAGGTTATTAGTTCTTACTTTATCCAAATGGATCACTGAAACCATCTTGTTTAACCAATGCCTGGAGTTGGTGTCTTTCATTCTTTGAGAATCAGTCTTTTTTAGAAGAACTGTGCGCATTAAAAGAGCTCATTGAACATCTAAAGGGATTACCGTACAACAATTTGAAGCTCTGAAAATAGCTAGATCCCTATCGGGGATTAGAGTCATTTGATAAACCTCTGATAAATAGGCACATATTTTTATCCAAAACTGGTGAATTATTATGTATTGTAATATTATCATTTTATTGATTTTTTGTTTATGTGATGTGAACATCACAACTAAATTGGACAAACCAGAATGTTTTCACACATGAGGTCACCTTGTCCACAGGAGGCTTTTAAAATGATTTTTAAAAAAATCAAAGTACCATAATAACAAAAATACAAGTGAAAAATGCAGTGTGGAGTAACATTACAACAGTAGAGGAGAAGCAGTTTTCATAATATTTACATCATTAAACTAAATACAAGCTGCTAGCTCCAATAAAAAGGATTTTGTGGGAATAATGATGAAGACCACACATAACGTTTCATGTAGATTTTCACTCATAAAATGGTTGTTTCATAAGGGACAACATTTCTGAGCTGGTTCACAATTAGCTGCTAGGCAACTGGCTCATGTATTAACTCTGATCTTAAGAGCTGGGTTTTTTGT
Source organism: Gouania willdenowi (assembly GCF_900634775.1). Classification (NCBI taxonomy): domain Eukaryota; kingdom Metazoa; phylum Chordata; class Actinopteri; order Blenniiformes; family Gobiesocidae; genus Gouania; species Gouania willdenowi. The sequence goes on along the minus strand of NC_041060.1, from coordinate 9,660,061 downwards.
TTTTTTTTTAGATATATATATATATATATATATATTTTTTTTTTTTTTTTTTTTTTTTTTTATTGCAGCAATATGACAGCAGCATCTGATTTATGTGTCAAGTTGTTTAAAGAACTTGTTATCCTTGTACAAGTTGTGTCTCTTTGCTCAAAGACACTGTTTTTCTCAAAGCCAAATCACTTGATGTTGTAGCAGAATAAGAACAACCAGGCAAGATGCATTATTTTTAAGGTCGACAGTTGGGGGGAAAAAAAATAAAACAACTAAAAAAAGCTGTCACGAATGTCTCTGAAAATGCTTACAATAAATAATAATAATTATTATATGTCTCAGACAAAATACACTCAAGTTCAATGTGAAACAGAGTCACTTTTCCTCCTGAGTCGATAGATTTGGAATAGTCATATTCAGAAAAAGGAACACCTGACACTGTTTATGCTTTAATTATTTAGATTACAGTGCAGCACATTCTTTAGCCTGAAGAATAAAAAATTACACTCTTTGTTGTTGTACAATAAGAACAAGTATCCCTCCCATCTGTTGTCATAGACATACTCCATACTATACACTACAAACTCAATCAGTATATCCTGTTTGTCTCCTATAGACTATAAGTACAGTATATGGTTAGGATGATTAGGATGATGACCGTACCCACTAAAGTATACTTCCAATTTTCACAAGAAGCATTTTGAACCTACAATGACAAAAACCTGAATCACACTGAGGCTAAATATCTTACATTTTAACATTTTAAGAGAGAAAGTGACCAAGCAGTAATATCAACATGTGGTCATTTGATCCATAAAACTCACGGAAACACATTTCATGCCGACATTTTGGAGATTTTCGTAGACTTGCAATTGTGCTACTGACATCATTTCAAAACAAGAGCCTTGATTGCAAAAGCGTTAAAAAAAAAAAACTAAGTAGAGATGCTTTTGTTTTGAAAAGGGGATATTTGATTTTTTAGCTTGAAAACTAAAATAAACTTTGAAATCTAAAATAAACAACAATTAATTGTTTTTTTTTTTTTTTTTTTGCAAAAATTCATTTTCCGGTAGTGCGCATGCGCATATACAATCTCAGTACGCCGCAAACTCAGTACATGACACCGGTCCCAAGACAATGTTACGTTCACATTGCATCATGGGGCAGTTGAGTATAACTGTCCTGATATAGTATACATCTGGATATTTCTTGCATACTCAATCTTTCCATACTATCCAATGTGAACGCAGTACATACTCATTTTGACGCCAGCCTTAGTATGAGTAGTACGATGACACAGCCTTAGAATTCCTAAAATCCTCTTGGAATTAATATGTATAACTTCCCTTCCACAATGAAAGTATATAAAGTAAAGTCAATGATTTATTTAAGGTATCACTCTATGTAGAACCACAAATAACATTTACATTTAGCTAAAGAAATCTAACTATCTATTCTGAGACAAAGAGACACACTGCAGTGTTGCAGCAGATGGAAATATGACGGGGGAATACAAAACAAAAATTAAAAACATGCTGCAAATAAAAGATGGAAATGGCTTTAGGAACACAGAGAGAAAGGCGGCACAATAATTTACTTTGCATCTACTGTACGTAACAGAGCATTTAAAACCTCCCACTGCCACTCATGATGTAAGGCTGAGGTAATTAGCCACACACTCATGACTGGAGGTGTGTGTGTGTGTGTGTGTGCAGATGTGCAACACACAGGCGTCTTCTACATGTGCGACACTGGACATGACCCATTGTACTGTATATTTCATTTGTTAGCCCATAACTAACATCCAAGATAAGATCCATCTGTCTCTAACCTCGGGAGCATCACGTCATATTTTGCACAGGCGGTTTTTGATGCTTAAAATAATCCATTTCTTCCCTGCAGCTGCAGGGTGACGTCAGTTATTACATTTTGCCTGTCACTCGTTAATAACAGTGATTTACTGTGCAGTTTGGTAAGTGATATTTTTAGGCATGATACAATGTTGTGATCGATAACGATCTAGAGCCTTTTCTAGTGGCAGACTGAGCCATTCCTTTCAAATATATACTGTACATGCTAGTCTCCCTGGAAATGGCTCACTCAGTACAGCTTCTAATTATAAAGAAGCTGAAGCCAAAAAAAATAAATAAATAAATAGATAACTTGAATTAATCTGAATGCACATTTATTTGGTGGCCTTTTTTTCTCTGTTTTTAGTAAAAGTTATCAAACAGTCCAACGATCATGCATGTTTACATGATACAGCTCACGTGTGGCAAAGAGAAATAAATGCTGTTACACAAACGCTTTAGCCACAGGACATTTGTTGCATTATTCAGTGGATTTAATTAGATTTTACGAGGCATGTTTTGTTATCTTCACTACCAAGAACAAGACTTGTCCTGTTTTTTTTGTTGTTTTTTTTTTTACTGTTCCCTTACTCAGAAAACATGACTGAAGCAACAGTAAGTGATAAATACTGTTTGCCGAGGTTGATCGAAATGTGAGTGCAGATGACCTAGATGAAGTACATTTTCGATGTCCACTTTAAAAGCAGAGTTCTGTAGCAACTGAAGCCCTGTTTACCGCCATTATGAGCAGTGTTCCTCTACCTGAGGCAGCAGACTATGGCAGACAGACCGACTGTACCTAATCATTCAATATCAACCAATAAGCAAACAGTTTAACATGGACACATTTAGGGCAGCCTCCTCATTTACATTTATATTTTGTTGCTTCCTAAACCTGCCAAAATGATGAATAAAAGAATAAAAGTCAAAATCAAAAAAGAACAAAAATACAAAAAAAAATTTTAATATGTATAAAATAATGGTTAAATGAATATAAAATACAATTTAAAAAAAATTGTCTTTTTATTTATGAATCTATATTTAACTTTTGGATAATATTTTTGTTTTTATTTTTGCATGTAAGTATTTAATGATGCATTTGTATTTTGATTTTAACTTTTGTATTTCTCCCACTTATATTTTCTTTATTTGTATAGAAATAACATTTGATGATTAACGCTAATGTTTTGAATATCATCCTGGAGCTCTGTAACACATTTGCACACATTTTTGGTGAAACATTGATTTTTTTTCTTCATGAAATTCAAATGAATGGCCTTTTAAAAAGATTATAAAAACTCATTATTCTCAAAAACGAGTTTGACAAAATGGCAAAGTGCCTCTGTTGAGGTTGAAGTAAGACGTAGCACTGAGAACGCCCTTGGACTTGCTCTGCTAATTACTGCCATAGTGTTGGACGCCCGTCCCTCTGACCACTAACGCACCCCTCACCTCACACACACGGGTCAAACGGCGGTTGGGGGGTTAAGGCCCATTTGTCGAGGAGGCTTAGACGCAAACACTCACAAAAGAAATTTATGCAAACTTGCATAGACAGATAACAGAAGCTGTAATTATGCCGACCGAGAGTAAACAACATGAATCTGAGGGGACGACGCCTCACTCAAAAACACAGTGATCCAAGGGCAGGATGTTAAACCACCAATACTGCTGTAATTACATCCATAAAGAAGCTGCGGAGATAACTGGGCTAAATTCTCTCTCTGATTCCAAACCAATTATTAGGTATGCACATAGATTAGGACGCAGATACTCAGCAGGATGAAGGTCAACACAAATGATCATGTGACGCCTGGCCCCTGAAGGTTGTAATAATTAGGTTTTTATGAGAGTGCATTTATGAGTTTGTGCAAGGACTCAGGAATGAAATCGTCCGATAACCAAAGTGTAGGCATGGCTTTTCTCTGCCTGTCCTTTTTCAATGGTTCAAACTCGGTGAATGTGTGTTGGGGGGGGGGGATGGGGGCGTTTGTTGTCCATCTGCTCGTGTGTGCGCGTGTGAGACGACTGACAAAAAGAGTGGACAGTAATTGGTAGACAAGAGAGAAGTCATCTCATTTCCTCGGTTGGCTGATCGCTGTATGTTGGATTCAGGTGAGGATTAAAAACAGGGAGAGGAGGGAAAGTGATTTAGTGCTGTCTGTACTTCACTTTTCTCTCTTTCTTTTTTCAAAAAGCTCTCAGTTAATTACAACAGCACGGCGAGGACCCGAAGCAATAAATTACAGGTTTGGTTTTAAGGAGTTGAAATGACACAAGATATGCATCTCTGTAATTAAAGACGCCTTCTGCTCGTTGGATGAATATTGAGATCTTGGTCTGCTGGTTTACACATTATGTTTGTATTTCTCTGAGTTAACTTTGATGAATTGAATCTAATGATGTAGAACGCAGGTCAGAGTTTGTCACACGATCAAATACAGACACAACATACTGTGCCCACCATAACCATTCCCTCCAGTATAGAAATGCAAATCAAACAAGACAAACTGCATTTCTTAAAGAAAATGTAAGTGAGGATGAATAAGTTGAACCCCTCGACATCATTATAACCCCTATAACACTGAGTATAAACTCTCAGTCAGAATAACCCCTCAGAGTCAGTATAACTCATTGGAGTCAAATTAACCCCTCAGTCAGATTAACACCTCAGAGTCAGTAGAACTCCATAGAGTCAGATTAACCCCTCAGAGTCAGTATAACTCCATAGAGTCAGATTAACCCCTCAGAGTCAGTGTAACTCCATAGAGTCAGATTAGCCCCTCAGAGTCAGTATAACTCATTGGAGTCAAATTAACCCCTCAGAGTCAGTATAACTCCATATAGTCAGATTAACCCCTCGGAGTCAGTATATCTCATCAAAGTCAAAATGACCCCTCGGAGTCAGTATAACCCTTCAGAGTCAGTATAACTCCATATAGTCAGATTAACCCCTCGGAGTCAGTTTAACCCCTCAGAGTCAGAATAACCCCTCGGAGTAAGTATAACCCTTCAGAGTCAGTATAACTCCATATAGTCAGATTAACCCCTCGGAGTCAGTTTAACCCCTCAGAGTCAGAATAACCCCTCGGAGTAAGTATAACCCTTCAGAGTCAGTATAACTCCATATAGTCAGATTAACCCCTCGGAGTCAGTTTAACCCCTCAGAGTCAGAATAACCCCTCGGAGTAAATATAACCCTTCAGAGCCAGTATAACTCCATGGAGTCAGTATACCTCATTGAAATCAGTATAACCCCTCGGAGTCAGTATATCTCATCAAAGTCAAAATGACCCCTCGGAGTCAGTATAACAAATCAGAGTGGTCATAATACATTGGATTTAGTATAACTCATCAGTCAGAATGACCCCTTGGAGTCAGTATAACTCATCAGTCAGAATGACCCCTCTGAGTCGGCATATCATGACTAACAGCAAGGGGCGCTGTGGGAACTGTCCTATCATGTCACTGCTCCAGTAAGTTTGAATCATAGACTGTAAAAAGAATGGACGACGTACGCACACTCACAGGGAAGTGAAGCTTTTATTTTTAGAGCTCCTCCTGCTGACTGGCGTCAGTATAGGTGATAAACCCCGCCTCCTCAATGATAACGGATGGGATGTTGGTCAAACTGTAAAGTTAAAATACTCGTCACATAATTTTTTTCCAAACATTGTGTTCATGTGCTCATTTTTCTGTGACGTTTGTTTTAAATTAGTTATTTGAGGTTGAAAAACGGGATTTGACGTCATACATGATGATGATTGACAGCCTCGGATCTTGCGTAGCTTTCTTTGTGAATTACGTCGTGAAGGAAAGCCAAGACGCCATTAAACTTTTTGTCTTTTTTGAGCTACTAGTACTAGTACTAACCTCTATGATCTGATCATCTGAACAAGACGTCGGTGGAATTTCCAGTGGGGAAGATACTTATGTTCTTTGCGTAGCTGGGCTATGTAAGTCATCAGGACAGTATGCTAAATGGGCGGGGTGTGTTACCAGGACTCCTCCCACTGGACCCTACTGCACAGACTCACAGGCTCCAAATGCCGTCAAATTTGCAAGATGACAGTGCCCCTAAGCGCCGTATTTCGGCTTCAAGAACGTTACGTCGAGTGGGAACAGCTACATTGCGCGCTCACTGGTTTGAATAGGAATTATTTTAATGTAATTTTGCCAATTCATGAAAAAACTTAAATTTACGTTAGTGCCAGAACCTAGCAGGTTAGTATCCTGTACACTGGGGTACCATGGTTGGTAAAATTGGACTAAATGTAGGGGACGACTTATCGGATAAATATCTACTCAGAAGTACTCAGAAAACAACATTGAGGAAGAAATTCAAATAAACTTTATTCGCTCATTTCTGCATAGCTTTGATTTTCTTCTTCATTTCTCTTCCGCTGTGGGACCGAGCTGTGAATCTTTTAGCAGATTATCAAGCAACACAAATTCTGTCTTGGGTGCTTTTTAGGAAGTGAGCGTGGTATGGTAAATCCTCTTATCCACACACACAGTCTTGATACTTGTTTGGGTTGGACTGACATGTTTTCACTCTAATTTTCATTTTTTTCCCCATCATTAAAGAACCCAATGACATGGCATGATTTTTGGGTAAACTTAGCAAAATGGCACAAAAAGATCACTTTAATGGCGTCACCAACCTCTACACCAAAAATCATCTGTTGATGAAAAGATTTGTATGATTCTACTACAATGTAGAACAAAGTACCCACGTCATATTCTAAAAGCTTCTCTCCATCAATAGTAAAGTCCAACTTTATCTAACGTCTTTTTCCTCTGTTGTCTTCTTTTGTTAATTGTTATGGTGGTTATTGTGTGTGCTACCTTTCCCCTCCTGGAAACAGTATTGTGTTGAAAACAACTCCTTTTAAAAAAAAGAACAATTCCGTTTTATAGCTACAAGCTTAGAAAGAAAGAAAGAAACAGTGTACATTTCTTTTGGAAGTGGTGACTCAAAGTCCAATATTGACTTTCTGTTCAGCTCTTTCTGAGTGTTTAGCAGAAAATGCTTCTTTGTGTACAGTACACTAGCCGTCTGTTTGTGGGCTAGATGTTGTTGTGATGTTAAAGCAGGACACATGTATTTGGACAGATGTTTCCATTCCTTTTAACATTTTCTGTTCACATTGTATAGATACTGCATACTTTCTTTGCTTTGGAAAATCAATGGCGCTGGTACCTGATTGGTTCTCCATCCTCATTTATAACTTTCATCTTGAACAAATATTTATATTTTTGGTTCATGGTTATTTTTCATCAGCCATGTGGAACGGTTAAAGCTTCTCACGCCAAAATAACTTATATGTTTCTACCCTTTTCTACCCTACCCCCATTTGGAGTCGTGAGACACTGGGAGGGGGTCGCCAGATACCTTCAAAAAACAGAATATTTTCAGAACAATTTGAGGCCATTTTGGCTTTTCGCTTTTTCTGCAACTTCACCAAATTTGCCATATTTTAACCCATTTTCATCACTTTTTGCTCCTTTTAATGCATTTTTGCTTCATTATTCCCATTTCTGCCACTTTTCTATCAAATTTCAATGTCTTTTCTGAACATTTTTTTCCACTTTCAAGACATTTTCTGCACTTATAAACCCTTTGCACTACTTTTCCCACCTAATGTTGCACAGGTTGACCCAAGTTTAACTTCTTTTCACCATAATTCATGTTTATTCTTGCCAGTTTAACCACATTCATGATTTGTCATGTATGTTATTTGTTATGTAATTATTCCTAATAATTGTTTTAATATTGACACTTTGAACCCTTTTTTACCACTTTATTCTCTGTTTTTGGCTACTGTAATTTGCAACTTCTTTTTGTGATCAAAACTTGAGCTTCATTTGTGTTAAAGTTACATCAGAATTATCATTAGGGAGACAAAATGCAGGATTAGGTCATTTGCAATTTTTAAATCTCTATCTCTATCATTTTTAAAATCCCATTTCAACACCTATTCCATCATTTTTGTCACTTTTAACCCATTTTATTTCTGATTAAAACAAGGATTTACATCTTTAAGATGAGTATATACTATGGTGCAAATGTTAATAAACTTCCTAGATAACAGTGGATATTAGCCCCCCATGTTCTGGCACCTTTATTTTGTGGGTCGGGGCTGAAAAGGATGAGAACCACTGCCGAAGATGACTCTGACTATCTTTTTTTTTTTTTATTTCACCCTCCACCATCCTGTTTACTCCATTTTTTTTAATTCCAATGCCGTCTTCTGCAGGTGTTCTGTGGAACCTGTCATCATGCGATGCCCTGAAAATGCCCATCATCCAGGACGCCCTGGCCGTGCTGACCAATGCCGTAATCATTCCACACTCTGGTTGGGACACCTCACCCCACACACAGGACGACCGCAAGCTACACCTTCATTCCTCCCAGGTCCTCCGCAACGCCACAGGATGTCTGCGGTCAGTGTCATTCTCCTATTTTTTTAATTTAAATTGTAATATGTAAATGCGCGGAAAGAGGAAAAAAAACACAGTGTGTCATTTTGACTTATTCTAGTGTTATTTTTAACACTCCACACACAGAGGAAACTGATAGACTTGCTGCATTTAAAAATGACTCACAGTTTGGCGTCAGAGCTGCTGTGGCTTCTCATTTTCTCACTGGAAGTAGTACAACTGTGACCAATATATTTCCTCATTCCTTTGACAACGATTGTCTCGATCTTTTATAATGTGACTTTTTAAAAAATAAAAAACAAGTATATCTTCGACTAACAGCTTGTTTTTTAGCGTGTTAACTCAGAGAGGAACAATTACCAAACGCAAACATCAAGTCATCAAATAATCCAACACACATACTGTATATAGACCCTGAGACAAGCCATGTAAATGAAAAATATGCCGCACCACCTTTATTCAGCCTTAATTAAGAACGTAACATTATACTATATTAAAAAATATATGGTTTCTTTCAGCAACATATTTAGATTTGACGTTTTGTCTGTTTTAATTCACGTCCCACTGTGTTTGGATTGCTGAACTGACATAAATTCATGGTGATATGCATTAAATGAAATACATCTAGGAAGGGTTTGCTCCAGCAATGGAATATATAATATACTATAATATAATATAATATAATATAATGTAATATAATTAAATGACTTTATTTTTTTTATTTTTTATGCTACATCACAAGAAAAATAAGAAACCTAAAAGAGAAGTTGGTGCTTTTACTGTAGCAACAATAAATTACAGATCTTTACTTCTAAATTCCTTCATTTTGTAACAAATTTTTGGGTAATTTTTATGCAAATTTTGTGTAATTATTTGTGATAAATTGCAGGATTTTAGAACGATTTTAGAGGTTTTTGTTTTTTTTTCACAACTTGTGATTAAAAATGACTGCAGTCGTGTGATAAAAGCACTGGAAGATTGCAAATGTTGCAGTTTTATTGAAAATATGAATTTGGAGGGACTGAGGTGTCAACTACTGAAATGTCTCATTTTCATTTTCTCCTAAATTCTAAAAACTTTCTCCAAATTCAATGCTCTAAAGCAGACATAGGCAACAGGCGGCCCAGGGGCCAGATGTGGCCCTTGGTCAGTTTGTGCGGCCCCCAACATTAAAGTACCACATAAAAATACGCAAAACAAAAGCAACAATACATTAAATAAAAGCAAAAATACACAAATGTGCTGCCAAAACACTCAGAACGATGATAAAATCATAAAATAACAGAATAATAAACGAAACGATAATCAAAACATTAAAAGCTACTTAAAACACACAAAAGGATCACAACATGGCGACAAAAATATTAGAAAAATACACAAAACAACAAGCAAAAATACAAAAGGGCACACACGAAAAAAATCCAAAATTAATGAGAAAAACGACAACAAAAGTATCAGAAAAATTATACAAAATGACTATAAAACAACTGAAAAATAGACAATGTCTTTGTTCTTTTGTGTATTCTTTCTCAGTTGCTCATCTCTGCTCTAAAGGGCTGGATTTGGCCCCAGGGCCTTAAGTTTGACACGTGTGTTAAAATATTGAATATTTCTAGGAGCAGCCCTGTTTATAACAAATGGAATTAAATTTATCAAATAAGGTATATATGCATTTTAACATGTGTATTTGTGTTCCTTGTAGATTATAGAAGAATTAAGGGAGAAAAAAAAACTTCTCCGGGCACGTACGATAAAGTTTTTCAATTTTGTTTTTGTAGGTTTTTTCTATAACTGTGAGTTCTAGCAGGCCTGCATAATAACAGCTCAGTGGCTGACTCACTACTCATACATGGTTCAAATGCAGACGTGTTTGATTTGGGTTTTATTTTTCATCTATACCAAACACTGAAGCTTTGAAAAATACAGAACGTGTCTTGTGAACAAAACCTTGTCATGTTGCTGTACAAAAATGTCTTCTATCTGTCCCTAAAAATAATGGAAAAATAAATAAATAAAACAGGATTACTAATGATAATCAGTAATAATAAATAATAATTACTTCATTTATCTCTGTGTATATGTGCCTGCCAGGGTTGGGGTCAGTAATAATTGTAATCGTGCAATTGATGATTAATTAGAATTATGGTGCAGTTGTAATTGTAATTTTAAAAATCTGTTGCTGTTATCATAATTAAATTGTAATTGATTTCAGATAATTGCGATGAAAATTCGATACAAATTGTCAATTATAATTAAACGCAAACCTGTTGAACCATGTTACAATTGTATGTACAGTTCTACACATATGTAGTTTACAATTATTAAAATATGTTTCATATGAAACTTTACCTATATTTTCTTTGTGTAGGAAGCCTGACAAGGTAACCAATAGATTGGAAAGAAATTTGAAGCTAAGTAATTGTTTTTAGTGTGTTTTACAGCTGATTTAGGACCCGTTATCATTAGAGATGCTAAAAGTAAGCTAACACAAGAGATAGGTTAACTTTTTAATGCGTACACATCCATAGATTATACCTAGCAAATTTCAGCCCGATCCGTTCATGAATAACAGAGAAGTAGCAATTTTAATAATAAGAAGAAGAAAAACAACAACAACAATAAAGTGAGTGGCGTTTTGAGTCCGGTAGCTTGGCCTAAAAATGTAACTGGAACCAACCCTGGTGCCTGGGTTAATTCTCTTTTTCTTTTTCTTTTTTTTTTCTGGGAATCCTTTCTAAATTAGAACTAGTGGCACGTTATATAAAGAAAAGCTATATTAGCTTCTATTATTCTGGGTGTGTGTAAAAAAAAAAAAGGACACTTGATTTCAGTGATGCGTGTGTGTGCGTGTGTGTGTGCGTGTGTGTGTGCGTGTGCGTGTGCGTGAGTGTGCGTGTGCATGCGCTGCAGGCAGATAGCTGTGTGTGGATCAGCTTTCCAAACTGGAAGGGCTAATTCATCTTTCTCATTCCTCGTTAGGGAATGCTGGGAGTCTGATTAAAGATTGAATATTTCATGGCGGGTTCGGTACATAGCCGGCCACCTGCTCTCTCTTTTTTAGTCTCTTTCCCCAATTCAATCTCCCATTATCAGGCTCACACTGCACACTTTCTATCTCCCTTTGTTTTCTCCCTACCCCCTCTCCTCCTCCTTCGTCTCCATCGTGTCCCATTACATCATTTGTTCCTGCCTCCATCATATTAGCTCTCCTTTCACCCTTTCATCTTCCGTCTGCCTGGATGTCTGACACTTTCACACAAACGTGTTTTTTTTTTTTTTTAACATCACTATAGTAAGCTTATCCAGGGGGCTTCTTTCATCCTCTACTGTGCACAACAGCATATCCGAGTAATGCATTAGGTCATCATTTCCTTCCCTCTGGTTGTGTGGATAGAAATACATTCATATGAGTGTTAATTGTAGACTTGCTATCCCTGACAAAACACTTATAATGAGGTGACTACAACTCTGTGTCCAGTTTGCTTGGGGCAGCAATAACCATCATCATTATCATCAAACATTAACTGTTTTTTATGGCCTGCTGAGCGTCAAATAAACTCAACAATAAGTAAATGATGTATATTAACAATGAGGTTTTCTTTATGAAAATAGAAAAACTATATTGTGTAAATATTTGCAATATTTTTTCTTGAGTTTTGTCAGCAAGAACATTTTTATGCAAAACTGAGCACAGGTCAATTTAAAACGACGTTAAAACCACATTGTAATGGACAGATGGAATATGAAGTTACACATGCTTTTATTTTTTTATTTACATAAAACAATAATATTGACAAAAATGGACACAAGTGTTTAGCTATATTTTGACTTGTGACTATTACCTTCAAAATCCTATTTATGCCGTCCTTATGTCTGTTAATGTGGATGATTGTTAGCAGGATATCTCAAAGTTCTAAACAAATTTAAATGAATTTTTGGTATGCTTGTTGATAACGTCAAAAGGAAAAACGAGTTTGATTTTGGAGATGATCCGGCAGGTACTGTAGATACAGTATCCAGAAGAAATGAGTATGTAGTGTGTTTACATTAGATAGTATGGAAAGATTGAGTATGCAAGAAATACACGTGTGTATACTATATCCGGACATTTTTAAAGTATGCACGGTGAGCACACTAGTCATACTTAACCTCCCCATGATACATTGCGAGCGGAACATATTCTACCTGGTCACTTTCTCACTTAAAAGGTTTTCAGAACTTTCAAAGATGGTGGATCAACAGATATTTAGCCTCAGTGTGCTACTTGGGAAACTTTGAAGTATACTTCAGTGGGAACGGTCATCATCCTAATCGTACTTATAGAAGATAGTACAGTAGATACTCATTGAGTTTGTAGTGCATAGTATGGAGTAGGGCTGGGCGATTTTGCCTAAAAAAAAAATCCAAGATTTTTTTAAAGTAAAAAATTGGATTTTTTTTTCTTTTTTCAATGCACTTAAAAATGACTGCAGACAATAGATATATTGTCAAAAGTGCAACTTTTGCTGTGATTGTCCTCAAGAGTTAAAATGCATAGAACAGTAGAACAGTTCCAAAATAAAAAAAAAACTATTTCAAGCTTTAACCCAGGTTTAAGCAAAAGTGTAACAGCAACTTCACAGTAACTACATATTTTATAATCTATAACATTACGTCTTCCCTTAACATCTCAGCATAATGTGAATAAAAAAAATGAAACACGCCTGTGACACACACAAAGCCTACTCAAAGGGTAAACAAATGTAAACAAAGAGGGGACTGGCTCACATCGCGCTACGGTAACCCACAAAGACAGAACGCGAAAAAGTCAGAAAAAACTGCGGTGGGAAAAAAAATCAAAATTTTAAAAATTGAAAAGAATAATTAAAAAAATAAATGTTCGACAAATTTGATAAATCGATTTTTTTTCCCCAGCCTTAGTATGGAGTGTGCCATTTCAAACACAGCCCCACAGTGTTGGCCAACAGTAGATTCAAATCAATGACCCTCCAGTTACAAGCTCGCTTCCTTGACCATTAGGCCAGCAGAACATAACCATAACACCAGACATTTTTGGGTGGAAATGGAAAACCTTGTTATATTAGTTTCTGTCTCTAGGCCCTATAATGTGTAGCATGTGTAGCATAGCGCTAAATGTAGCCTACGCTTACAGCAGTTTCCTGTTAGCGCTCACTCTGTCTAACATTCTTATTTTTGTCCTTTGCCAAATGTTGAGACTTTTGATGAATTGAACTAAATCTGAAAAGAATAATTTTTAAACTAATTGCTCCCATCCATGTGCATAGTAAGATATGAATGTGTTTCTAGTGTTTGATGAAGTGTGACCCAGCAGGAGTCATGAACAGCAGTTTTTTTTTTTTTTAATTGTTGATGATGTAGAGTCAAACTGAATCTAAATAGCTGCGCTGCTTTTGACTAAACGTGTCTCGAGTGTTCCTTTGAATGTCATAATTTGCTCTTCCAAAAACTCAATTCAAATCCACCTGCTTTTATTAAAAAAATAAATAAAAATAAAAAACGTCTAATAGTCGTTACCCAAGAAATGACATTTTCATCTGTGCACCTTGTCTTTCTGGCAGTGTGTTTCACTTTTAGCTGGCTTTTCATTTGAGACCTCACCTTTAAGCCTCAACACATTTTCCTTCCTGTGTAATGTGCGTCTTTTTCCTGTCATTATTTAGATTATTCGCACTGGAAGATCATAATGAGAGATAATCTGCAACCCTGTTGCATTGCAATAGAGCACTTCAGAGGGATTCATTATTCCTAATTGACTCTGGTTAATTAAATCCAATCCTTTCTGCAGGTTGTTGCCAAAATAAATATATTGTGAAGGAAAACTGTTGAAAAAATGCTCATTGATTTGAGGCTCATGTCTAGACCACAACAGCTGCTCATCAATATATTTTGTGCTGTCTTTCTTTTTTATGGCATTGTTTCATTTACAAATCCTACCTAACAAGTAAGATAACTATCAGAACAAATTATTCTATATTGTTATATATATATATATATATAAAACAATATATAAATACATAAAGATAACATATTGACAACAAAAAAAAACTCAAAATTACAGAAAAATACACAAAAGGACAACAAAAAACTAAAAAAAGAACTGAACAATATATCAAACGACAACAGAATTACACAAAATTACGCAAAAGTGCATTTTTAGTCATGACTGAAAAACAAATTATTTTCAGAATAATTCAAAAAAGGACAACAACAATACACAAAAAAAATACCAAAATATATCAAATGACTACAGAAATAGACAGAATTAACCTAAAGGTCCACAAAAGATGACTTCAAATACACAAAATTAGAAGAGAAATCTACAGAATGACAACAAAACACAACCCTGTTAAAAATGGATGGATGGATGGACAACAAAACACACAAAATGACTGAGAAACAAATGAAGTGCAGAAAAACATAAAAGGACAACAAAACTATTACAACCAACTCTATATGAAAATATCTAAAATTACAACAAGAAATGCAAAAAAAAAGACACAAAAATATATCAGAGGTCATCAGAAATACACAAAATTAACCAGAACTAAAAATACACAAAAGTGACAGAGACGTTTAGAAAAATACACAAAATAACTGAAAAACAAATGAATTTCAGAAAAATACAAAAAAGAACAACAAAAATACACAAAGATACCAAAATATATCGAATGACTACAGAAATAGACTAAAAGAACCAAAAGTTGCACCAAAGATGACTCAAAATACACAAAAACAGAAGAGAAATTCACAAAATCACTGAAAAACTAAATGAATTTAAAAAAATATATAAAAGGACAGCAAAACTATCCGCATCAACTCTTGTGTTTTCAGTCTAAACCAGTGTTTGAAAAGTGGCTCAGTGGTGTTCACTGTGCAGTGTGTAAATGTGTGTGCGACAGGAACGTGAGCTCTGCAGGTGAGGAGGCCCGCAGGAGGATGAGGGAGTGCGAGGGCTTGACGGACGCTCTGCTTTACGTCATCCAAACCGCTCTGGGAAGCAGCGAAATCGACAGTAAGGTACGATGCTCCCACGCTGCCGGAGTAGCCTTTTGCACACTTGTTTAAAAATATACACTCCTACACACACACACACACACAGTTAGAATTTAATTAAGACATGGTGTGTGTGCTTCAATGTTTCTGTGTGCATGATTGTTGCACAAATCAAAGACGGCCTTTGTTGTTTGCTTCGCCAACACGTGTCTCGTGATGATTTGTATTTTTGTCATTTACATATATTTACATGAGCGATATGCAAATGGGGTTAGTTTCCCGCCACTATGAGCCTTATTTACAGTGTTTGTGCCTAATGAGGATGATGTCCAGCTATGGACAGCATCCTTATTAGTACATCAACATGCTAATTCTCCATCAGTGAACAAACATGCTAAAGAAGGATGTTTCGCTTAATTGAACTCATAATCAGAGCAGTGAAACCATACAGCTCAGCCATAGGTGCTATGCAACCTCCTCAACTTGTCAGTCTTTCAGTGCATTGTATCCATTTTAACCCAGATGGCCAGTGACACAGAAACATCGGTTGCAAACGCGTGCATGCTTGCTGTTGTGTGCACGTGTATGCACATGCTTGTGCGCGAGGCCTTGGTACATACAGTATATACAGTAGATGTGTGTTGGGAGGCTCTGGTTGTTAGGTCTGTGCAAATCTATAGTTCATAAATAATGAAAAAAAGAATGTATTTGGGTTGATTTGGTGGTGGTGTTTCGTTCTTGTCTATTCTTATGTTTTAGTTTCAATTTGGCACATTTTTTTGTAAAAATGTAAAAGTGACTGCCCTCTATGGGTTCAAACCCGACTATTACAATGCATTTTTGCTATTGGCTGAGAATGGACGTTGACACTTTGGTGGCGTTTTACATCACTAACCATTACTTTTGGCTCCGCCCAGAGGTGTAAAGGGTATTGACATATTCTACTCAAGTAGATGTACAAGTAAGTCAAACATAAAATATTCAAGAACAAGTAAAAAGTAGCTCAATTAAATAGTACTCAAAGTAAAAGTTACGAGTTACTTTCACCCCCACACATTTTTTACTTATTTATTTATGAGAATGAAGGTTTGTGATGTTTTTGTGGCTTCTTATGTCACGAACCACAACTGTTGGCTCCGCCCCTTCTATAAAAACTACCACCTGTGGACTCTGCAATCTGTGGCGTGTATTGACTAGTCGTGTCTTAACTGCTTGAGGAGCCCCGCCCACGATCAAGGCATTTTTTACATTTCCAGCTTAGTGTTATGTTACTTTTTAACATGAGGATTTTAAGTTTTTTATTTGCAAAAATGTGTTTAAGTGCAGGATGTGGTACTGGAAATCCATCTTTAACAATAGATTGTGTGTTGGTTTCTGTACGTGTATTAAAACAGTGGCGTGTTTGTATTTGTATAGGCAGAGTGTGTTTCATTCAGAGTGTGTGTTTGTACTTAATGCATTCTGCCTGCTGTCCTCTTATTGTCTTCTTCATAACTCCTTTTCATTCCCTCTGCTGTGTTTCCTCTCTGCTTCTTCCCTCCTGCAGACTGTGGAGAACTGTGTGTGCATCTTGAGGAACTTGTCGTACCGGCTGGCAGCAGAAACATCTCACAGCCAGCAGGGGGGCTCGGAGGAGCTGGACGGCCTGTTGTGCGACACAGGCGGAAAGGATGCTGAAAGCTCCGGCTGCTGGGGAAAGAAGAAGAAGAAAAAGAAGGGACACGACCAGGTGAGACGCTGTTGGAGGACACATTTCAGGAGCTCTAATTGGCCCGATGATCATTAGTGAGGATGTGGGAGGCTTTCTCACTATTGTTATCAGTTTTTTCTTCCGTCGGTCGTTAACACCTCCTACACCGGTTTATGCTTGTACTTTTATAATTTGTAATAGGGGTGTGCCAAAATATTGATGCAACGATATATCCCGATATTTCGTTTTGCGGAACGTTATCGATTCACTCCTGCCGAATATCGGTTTATTTGATTTGATTTTTTACGCAAGTTAAATACTAAGCACAAGTTAAATGTTCTCAGATTTTCAAATTGATATTAGTATTAGCACTGAAATGTATGTGCTGTCTGCACTGTAGGTTTAAGTTTAACTTTACACAGGTAAGTATACGCTAAAATGTGTGCCCAGGTTTTCATAGACCACCCAGTTGTTTATATTATAATGCACTGACTGAAATGTGTATTTTTCATATGCAGTGAAATTTTCAAGTTTTCGAGGACATTGGACTAGTTGTGGTCAGTGTGTGTTAAGAAGAGCCACTGTGACACAGATATCATAATAAATCTATATATAGGTCATCGCAGAAAAAGTGATATCGTTATCGTGGGTAAAAAAATAAAATAAATAAATACAAAATATCGTGACGTATCGCAAGGTACCTGGCGATACCCAGCCCTAATATGTAACATTTAAACTTTTTGAGTCAAGAAATTTTTTGTGAAACTACATTGACTTTTCAGCTCTGATCCATATTTAGAGTGGACAGCTTGTTAAGCTAGAGTGGAGCTGCTCCAGTTTTTACCTTCAAATCATTGCAAACAAATTACAAACTGTTCAACCTTTAACATGTTCAGCTAATACGTTCAACCCTTTTCAACCTTATTGCTATTGTTAAGCTATTGCTCGGTTAATGCTTAGCTAATGCTAGGATAATGCTAATGCTTGATTAATGCTAAGTTAGTGCTAATGCTAGGTTAATTCTGTTACTAGGTTAATGTTAATGCTAGGTTTGTGCTAATACTTGGATAATCCTATTGCAAGGGGAATGCTAATGCTTAGTTAATTTTAAAGCTAGAATAATGGTAATGCTAGGCTAGTGCCATTGTTGGGCTAATGCTAAAGCTAGGCAAATGCTAATGCTAGGTTCGTGCTAATGCTAGATTAATATTAATGCTAAGTTAGTGGTAATGTTAGGTTAATGCTAATGCAAGATTAATGTTAATGCTATTGTTAGGCTAATGCTGGGTTATTGCTATTGCTAGGCTATTGGTAATTCTAGGCGAATGCTAATATTAGGTTAATGCTATTGTTATCCCAATGCTATTGCTTGGTTAGTGCTATTGCTTGGCTAATGGTAATTCTAGGCGAATGCTAGGTTAATGCTAATATTAGTTTAATGCTATTGTTATCCCAATGCTAATGCTAGGTTTATGCTCTTGCTAGGCTATTGGTAATTCTAGGCGAATGCTAGGTTAGTGCTAATATTAGGTTAATGCTAATATTAGGTTAATGCTATTGTTATCCCAATGCTAATGCTTGGTTAGTGCTAATGCTAGGTTGATGCTATTGTTAGGTTAATGCTAGGGTTATTGGACAGGATGCAGCCCTCCTCATCTAGGCCCAGGTTGTAAACTGTTGTGTTCTCAAATTTTTGCGAACGTTGTCCTGTGTGTCTCTTGGTTCCACACTTCTGACACCATATGTTATGGGTCACAAATAAACTCTGGCAAAGTCTGAAAGTTCTAGTTTTTTAGTTTATTCAAAGTGGGCAAATAATGACAAAAAAGTGAAGATCCTGGGCTATTTACAAAAAAAAAAGAAAAGAAAAAGAACATCTCAATGTTTACTGGAAAAAACAATATCTTCCTCCAACCATGAGTTTGGCCTGCAGATGTCACCTACACTGCAACCAAGCATAGACTGATTTCCCAAGCCCCTCCCACTCACCTTACATAATGGGGGAAAATCAATTTTTATAATAAAGTATTGTATTGATTAAATTAATACAACTGTTTCTTATCATATAAAACAAGATGTCATTCCTTCACTGAATGATGCACATAAGGCAGTGTAATTTAAAGAAAACAAATTATGTCTATGGACAGCTGACCACACACATCGTATAAGATCAGGTACCGTACATGCGCCTCTGTTTGGGCGTTGACTAAGTGAGTGACAGCGTATCAAGCAGCAGGATCCTGTGTGTACTCAGGATCTCACTGTTAGACTGAATGAGGCGACATGCAGGTACCTGGAGGCTCGATAAAGTGTCTGTGTATGTTTTGTCGCGGGTCCCTCTCTTGCACTGCACCGGCCCCCCCGTGGTGCCTCACTATGCACGCAGCCTGTGCCTTAAGCAGTCGAGGCAGGGAGGAGAGCGCAGTGCATAGGCATGACTCCATCACAGCTAGGTTAGTGCTATTCCTAGGTTAAAGCTGATATCCGGAGTTTATGAGAGGACGTCTCAATGTCCCGCCCTCAACAGCTCCACTTCCTCCCCCTGCCTCTGCAATCTATCAGAAGCCACGCCTCTACTTTTCTGCATGTGCAACCATAACAAGGTTGCATCGGGTCACATTAATATAGGTCTATGGGTCAGGTAAGAGACAAAATTATATCTACCTGTTTGCTGTTGTGATGCGATGCGGCCTTGTTTCCATGCACAGTTACGCATTCACTGAAGGAACAGGAAGTCAAAGCCCATTGGCTGTGCGTAGTCGATGATCGTTTCCATTTGTATAGAGGTCTATAGGACGAAGGAGGGACATATATACATTAATGTATATGAATGACCATTGGCAGTAGACCATAGTAAAAGACTAGTTAGGTATTTTTTCACATTTCAAAAGAATCATACATAAACATATATTTCTCAGAAACTCCGGATATTAGCTTTAAAGATATTGCAAGGTTCATGTTAATGCTATTGCTAAGTTAGTGTTAATGCTAGGCTAATGCTATTGCTAGGTTAATGCTATTGTTATGTTAATGCTAATGCTTGCTAACGTTAATGCTAGCTAATGCTAAGCTAATGCAGTGCAACGTGGGCCAGCATCAGCATCCTCACTTGCATTTTCTTCAGGAAATGCAACTATTCTAGTTACAACTTGTCCATGATACAAGTACTGTTCATGTGATGTAACGGCAGGCATAATTTGCCTTCCTTTGAGCATAAACTACACATTTTATGCAATGACTCTGTGCTCTTTTCAAGTTCTGCAACATTTCCTTCGTTCATCTTCCGCTCACCAGTACTGCATTAATATTTATGAACGTTCAAACTGCTTTCTTTGATATTCATGATGAGTGAGCAAAGGCTGTTTTTCATCTGCCTCTGACATTCACCCGCCACCTGAAGAACCCGGGGTCACATTTGTATTTATATTCATATTATCAACATCATTTTCTCCCTTTGTGACATTACTAAAGCACTTAAACATTATGTCACACAGCAGGTGTAATTTAAAGCTTCTGTGTCTCGTGAAGTTGTGTTTGACTTTGAGTTTGCTTGAGCCTGGTACCTGTAGTCATGCTGGTTTAGCAGTTCTCTCTGTCTGAGGTTTGTGAGTTTCTGGCCATTTGTTAGCAGTGGGCTAGAGTTTAATCTAATGCTTGCGAGTAAAATTCACTACAGGTACGATTTAAAATGATAGCTGTGGCCATTATTGTTGGATTTTGCGCCCCCTGGTGGCATTTACACATACAAATGAACAAATCAGAACACGTGGCAATCGTATATGTAGCAAAAGTCACGAATATTCCTTCATTGAGAAGATTCTTAAAATATATATAAAATATATAAGGAATAGCAATTTTCCATTAATTTCATATAATGTTGAGGAAGAAAAACTATATATATATATATTTATACACACATATCGTCATCAGGACATAAATCTACCTATATTGTGATAAAAAAAAAAAAAATTCTCCATACTGCACAGCACTAGTTTAATCCTTCATTTATTTCAGTTTAAAATAACGGAGACTTTTTCTTTTTAACGGAAGACTTGGCAGAACCTAAATGGCAGCCATGGAGAAGGCTTCAACCTCTTGTCATGCTAATAAGCAATCAGCATCACATTCTGGTTGAGTGGATGACATCTTTTTTACTACTTCTTCTAGTGAAGCTGCGAGGATTGAAAACCTCACACTTCCAGGTGGATCATTGTGGGTGAATTGCTCATTAGCCTCTCCAGGGTTTTTCATTTTTTTTTTTTTAGCAAAAGTACAGATTGAACCTAAAAAATCCCAGCATGGCCTTTTACTTGGTTCTGTCTACATTGTGTATCCAGGCAGGGAGGTGGGGAACTACATCACATGAACCTGAAACAACATTATTCACGGAATAATTCTGAATCTTTTCAAAAAGCCCCTCACACTGACACTCTCCCCAAAGCCCCGTGGCTGAGTACGGGAACTCCTCTCCGGTGCAGCTGCGGGTGATTAGCATGAAGTAGCATTTCAGGCAAAATGTGCATGAGAGGGCGAGGCTCCTTCAGCTGTGGGATAATTACCGAGAAAGAAAGAGAAAAGGAGGACAGGTTTACACAGAGGAGATGAACTAATGTGCCAAAAGTTTTCTTTGTCGTTATTTGGATGTGAGCGAGATTTTCTTGCTTATTGGTGTGTTTTTGGAACTTACAGTAGTTGATTATTGTTTAGGATGCACATCTTTACGCTCAGGCATATAGCTTGTAGTCTTTCCTCAGTTACTCAACACCAAACTAACTTTGTAAACCTTGCTTCTTCTTGTATTATGTGCCAGCTCAGTCTCACGAAAACCGTAGCAATGACACAAATTGGACTTAAATGAACATTTTGTGTTTGGCAACACAATTTTCTCCTATTTTACGTGGTGCAGAAAACAATATTTAGTAATGCACTAAAATAATAGTTCCATGTTCCAAATGTTGTTGCACTGCATGGTAGGGATTGCAAAGCAATGCATTTTAATGGGAGTTATCACCTCAACCATAACCCTTCTTGCTTTAACCCTAACCATAACACTAAACCAAAACCTTAATGAAATGTTGTAATAAGATGCAAGCAAGAATTGAGGCTTTTTTTAAAGCGTTTCGATCATTAATTTATTTTAATGTGATGTTTATTGCCTAAAGCGTGCGGACTGAGGCCGATATAAACGTCATATCCGTGTGTGTCTCCAGGACCGCTGTTGTGAAGCTGTTTTCAGCGCACACAGGGGGGCAGACGTCACCTGCTTGGTAATTGGTCCTCTTCCACAGTGTGTTTAAATGCGCTTTTTAAATTCCAGTTTTCACACTGTCAGAAAGCACATTTTTGGTTTGCTCCACCTTGGACGTGAGGATGCCAATTTTCATTTTTGGAAAAGCTTCCTTTCTCTCAGTGGGAGGGCGTAAGAAGTTAATGATTATCGAATTCAGCCGCCGGGTTTATCAACACCCAATCATTTATAACCTTGAATTGGTCGAATACAAATGTTTCATGAATCACACTTTGGTGCTGTCGTACAACCAACTGTGCACTCAAATTTGCACCCGTTTTTAAGCAAGATTAATAAATGAGGGCCAATGAGTTATAAAATTGTGTCGCGCAACACGAAAGAAAAATCGTGGTGGCACACACGAAAAAGTGAAACTAGTATTTGTGTGCAAGTGAGTATTGTTTTCTGCAACACGAATTGCAAAAATTGTCTAAAATTTAAAAATCAATTCTGAAATAAAAAAATGAAATACAATTTAATTTAAAAAACTGTTTCTAAAAGTTTTCGAACAGCTACCAGATACATCATTTATTCCACAAAATCCAGAGGGTCATGTCTTGAGAGATATCCTACTATTTCTGTTCAATGTGTACTGTCATCTTTTGTATAGCCAACATTTTGTAATATTAATAGCAATAATTAATTGTCAGAGCAGAACATTGGCAAAATTTAAGGATGTTATCACAGATTGTGATTTTATGGGGGGAATTCTCTTTAAAAAAAAAAAATGGCAGCTTTAAAAACGATAATATAAAATAAGATAAGTATCTCATGAGGAAAAAAAGGTACAACTGTAGAGCAGATTCATATGGGAGGACTGAAAGATTGAAAGATGACACTTGTTTTTCATAACTTGTTATTTTTTCTAAAAAGGTTTTAATACAGTGTGGGTCTTTGATTTCTGTCAGTTACAAACAAAAAGCCTGCTGACTTTTAGCTTCACGCTGATGATTTTTATGCTCAGTGACATTTGTAGCCGGAGGTCTTCTGTTTCTGGGTTGTCTGTTCCATCCTCATTAACATAATATCTCACCACACGCCTTTAGAACATTTGTCACATCCACATGCACTCACCTTAAGTCATGAATGAACTGATTACATGTCAACGTCTGAATTTTAAGTTTGTTTAGACGGGGGCGATTAAACGTCAGTTTGCATCTGTTGAATTATAGCTTTCGGCCGAATTCACACCCTTGGTATATACTTAAGATAATTCATTAGCATCTGCTTGTTAACAGTGTGAATTTATGACTTTGTGTGGTAAAAAAACGTTTTTAACCCTTCAACAATGTATCTGCTATGTTTAAGTAAAGGAGCACATAATGAAAGGGTGTATGATGCGTGGCTTTATTCTCTACTTTGTCAAATATGGCCATTTTTTTCAAAATAAAAGACCTGGAAAACTCGGTCCACAGACCAAATGGTCCACGAAGCATTACCGCCCAGTGTTTTAGGGTCTCCAATTCACCTAACTAACATTTGTTTTAGTAGAACATGTAAACTAGGCAGCAATCCTTTGCACCTCTTGCCATCAGACGGTTTTGCTAACCTCTGGTACACCAAGTTATCAATTTGATGGTTTCTAAAACGAGATGCAAATTTTGAATAAAATCAATGAAGGAAGGAATTGCACAAACTGGTTTATGATCCAGATTTTCCAAAAAAATACTGAGATAATGTGCACGAAGAAGTTTAATCATTTGCGTTAAAAGATATTTAAGTTATAGACAAAATTCTGGATGCATATTCTTAATTGTTACAACACTTGTGAAACTAAAATGAATGTGGAATTAGTGGTGAGAAAAATAATCTGATGAATTAGAGACTTTGTAATTAATTATCTCAATTAATCCAAAGTAATCACATAATATTTGACATGAGAAGCAACGTTTTTTAATTTAAATGGATTTTGGGATGTGACACAATCAATAAAACAATAAATGAGCTTTAACAACTAAATTGTGAATTATTAATTTGTATAAATTTATATAAGCTAAATTCATGCATTTCTGGATTTTTTATATGCATTCTAAAACAAATTAGTTTTTGTGTATTGAAATTTAAAAAAACAGCCCATTCCGGAGAAGTGGAAACTGAACAGTGCAAACACGGCAACGACTTCATCTCTGGTTCTCCAGTTGTAGTTTGTGCATCAGTATTATGGGTATACTGGGAATTCATGCAATGAGAAAGGTTCCGCGCTGCTTGAAGTGCAAAAAAAAAAAAGCGATTAACAGTTTTTGTGCATTATTTTTCAGTAATTAATTAACCACAATGAAAGTCCCAGCCCTGTTTTTCATTTGAAAAAGCTCTGTGTAATAATGGAAGGATCTATAATTTTTCAATAAATATAAATGGAGTACTTTCTCTAATATTATTTTTCTAGGTAATGCATGTGAAAATGACAGATTTCAACTTAAAGGACAAACGCACCTCTCGGCCAATCCGATGAATACAACCATGTTATCACGTGCTGCTCTTGCCTGATGGGACCGTGCTGGCTCTCCACTGCTGTCAAACCTGGCTTCACACTGAATTCAAAACGCTTTTCTTTTCTAAACCTCTCATCTTCCACAGTGGGATGGCGTCGGCCCGTTTCCAGACTTGGCAGAGCCCCCCAAGGGCATCCAGATGTTATGGCACCCCACCATAGTCAAGCCCTACCTCACTCTGCTGTCTGAGTGCTCCAACCCAGACACCCTGGAGGGTGCAGCTGGGGCTCTGCAGAACCTGGCTGCTGGCAGCTGGAAGGTACCATCTCTGTGCTACTCTGATACTGAAGGGCCATCAACCACAGGGTTAGGAGATGTTTAATGGATGCCAAAACCTGCTGAAGGGAAAGCAAACATTTACTCATGGTTCTTTAAGATAAAGTTTCCCCGACTGATGGTGACAGAGTTTATTGTACCTCACTTATTAAAGATACCAAAAATACTACAAAAATAAACATTGAAACCTCTAAAGCAGACATGGGCAACTTTTATTACAGCAACGGCAACAAAAGTGGAATTGTCTGATCCGTGGGCCACATTATCAACATCTATGTCAGCATTTAGAAAAATTATCAGTTTAAGGTTTTTTGTTCTCATTTTGTGTGTTTTTAGATTAATTTTATGTTTTTTTTTATTGTTCGTTCTTGTTTTGTGAATCCTTTGTGTGGTTTTTGTTGCAACTGTGTTTATTTTTCTGTGTAATTTGGGGTATTTTTTGATTTATTTTGTGCCTTATGATTCATTTTGAATATTTTTAGAGTGTCATTTCTATTTGTATGTGTTTTTGTAGCCATCTTCTGTATTTTTATTGTTCTTTTATGTTTTGAGAGTCATTTCTGTGTTTTTCTTGTAATTTTGTCTATTTTTTGTGTGTTTCTATGTAGGTCCTATTTCATATGTAATTTGGTGTGTTATTTTGTGCGTTATGAGTCATTTTGTGTATTTTTGTTGTCATTTTGTGTCCTTGGAGTCTAATTTGTATTTTTGTAGTTGTTTTCTTTGTTTTCAGAGTAAGTGTGTCAGGGTTTCCTTTATTGAATTTGTAGGTTTCGAGTCATTTTGGGAATTTGTGGTGTTGTTTTTTGTATTTTTATGTTATTCTGTGCGTTTCTGTGGCCCCTGGGCAGCCAGTTGCCCAAGTCTGCTCTAAAGCACATCACAAAATGAATAATTGAAATGGCTTTGATCAATCCAGGAATGGTAAATGTGATAGAATGAATCAATATCAATGTCATGTCATAAATACAGTATACCCTTGGCGATTTTCTTCCTATTTCTGACTTCCTCTTGTTTTTTTCCCAGTGGTCGGTGTATATCCGTGCTGCAGTGCGTAAAGAGAAAGGTCTGCCCATCCTGGTGGAGTTGCTGCGGATCGACAATGACCGGGTGGTGTGTGCTGTAGCTACTGCTCTGAGAAATATGGCTCTGGACATCAGGAACAAGGAACTTATTGGTGAGTTTCTCAGTCTGGTAATGGTAAATGGTAAATGGACTTGATTTATATAGCGCTTTATCCCCACACTGAAGCAGTCTCAAAGCGCTTTACATATCAGCTCATTCACCCACTCGCATTCACACACCAATGGGACAGGACTGTCGCTAGTCGACCACTGGGAGCAACTTAGGGTTCAGTGTCTTGCCCAAGGACACTTCGACACATAGTCAGGTACTGGGATCGAACCCCCAACCTCTCGATCAGAAGACGACCCTGAGCCACGATCGCCCACAGTCTCACAAAGTCACTCAAAGGAACACAATTTTTTTTATTTTTTTTTATTTTCGAAAAAACAAAAAAAGTGCTTTTTTTTAATTCTTGTGAAAATGTAATAGTCAATAAATAAACAACCTGCAGAAAATACTGTATATTGGTGTTAAGCAGGATTGTATGCACAGTAGCTCCAACACCGTGGCTAAAAGGGCCTTAAATTAAAAACAAATATTGATAGAGTATGGATATCTTCCTTGAGTTCAATATTTGCTCACTAACTTGATGATATATTATATTTTTTATTATCAATTCATACAGAGCTTGGCAAGAAGGGGTTCTCTTACTCTGTCCCTTTTTACCTGGAACAACCAATTTACAACAAGATCTAAAGATGTTCGGTTATTTCATTTGGGCATTTTAAGCAAATTTGAAGTGCTTCCTGGTCGTCATTCTCAATACATTTTCTGATAAAAATGGGAAATAAACAAATGCTGCACTTAACATGTCAATGGAAGCAAATTAGTAAATAATAAAATAATTTTGGGCAAATCAAGAATGAAGTCGAGAAATGTCGAGAATAAAGTGAAAATATAATGTTGAGATTAGAGTAGAAAAGACAAGATTAAACTTGAAATTTGTAAAATAAAATCTAACTTTTGTCATGTTTTATTCTCCTTCTGTATATTAATACATCTTACATTTTAGGTTGAATTCTGGAATCTGGTCAGGAACATCAGATGAAAACTAGCCTATTTTGGTTAACTCATTTACAGCATGTCTGTTCATTGATGTGCATTGTCCCTTTAAAATAATCAATAAATGAACTCACAATATAATATTGTGATAAAAGTCGAATTGGCCCTAGTCCGCTTCCGTAGATTTGACTTCATTAGCAAACCTTTGACTTTTATCACAATAATATATTGTAACTATGGTTCCTTCTGAGAACCAGTTTTCAGTAATCCAATTCCTAGGAATCGTTTGTTTGCTTGCCTGTCAATTTCGCTTATCGGTTCCTTTTGCGTCACAAATACGTAACGATAAACTCCTCCAGGTCCTGTATATTGTGTTTATGCTTGCACCAAGTGAAGCTCCTTGCACCATATAGTTGTTTTCTTCCGAAAACAACAAACTTCCACAAGGACACACACCTCGGAGCCAGTTTATGTCCTCATAACAAGTAATCAGACCCGGGAGGTGGACTGGTACTGATCGTCTTTAGTTTGCTCACACACACACGCACGGCTGATGATGTCACATGTAACAACGGGGACGGCGTCTCTGAAGGTCCATTTATAGAAATGTAAACAAAGGCTAAACTAAAGCTTTACCGTTTAAATACATAACAATAAGTGTAGCTGTACTTTTGGTTAATATGTTTTTTTTTTACAGAAGAATTATTTGTTTTATGTCTGAATTCATTTTGGATCAAGTTGTTCAAGTTCAAAAGGAGCACTGTAAATGTTCTCAAATGTTTGTAGCCAAAATGTGTCTTATGTTGTAATAATAATAATAATCCATCAATTTTATATAGCACTTTTGTATATATTATCCAGTGAAAACAATCTATACCTGGTGGATTGAAAGAGAGCTGATATTCCTGCAGGAAATTAAAGAGACAAAGATCATGTGATAAAAAGTTAAAGCAAACAAATCCATTTGTATTATTTAATTCCCTCACCCAATGAGAATCGATAAGAGTATCGATAATTTTTATTAATTCCCATCCCTATTTGTAACTTTATTCTCGAAATTTCAACCACAATCTCGACATTCCAACTTTGTTTTTGATTTGCCCAAAATGATTTTCTTCATCAAAATTGGCCCTAATACTCTTCCGTACATGTCTGTTCATCACTTTTAAATGTTGTGTTTTAAATTGTTAATGTATTGTCCGAAACAGGTTTCTCTTGAAAATGAGACCTTGTTGTCTCAATGTGACTATACCTGTAAATAAATACATACATTTATTATTCATAACAGGTTTTTTAGACTATTGTATGTTTTGGTTTTGATAGTAATATTTCCTTAAAATATGAATTTGGTAGTAATTGGTTTTGTGAGCACGCGCTCCTTCCTTTCATGCAGTTATAACAGCCGTTTGGTTTCTAAGCGGGCGGCACACTGCTGTAAATGATCGCTACATGTTCCCTTTTTTAGGCCGAGTAGTGTCTGTAATGCACTCTTGCTTTTCTGCTGCTGGTCCCCATGGCAACAACCGCATGCCTCTTTCCACTTACTCCATCTGACGCTGTAGGCTTTGACTAAAACTGCACGTCTGCTTTGAGAGAGAGTGCTGTACACATGTATCTGTGGACAGGGTTTGCCTAGTTGATGCCCCCCCACATGCTACCCCTCGGGGGTTATTTTAAAAGGTCACAGTGACGTGCCCAAAGTTGTGCTGTGTTAACACGAGCAAACTGCATTAGGGACACATACATAGTGTTGTGTAGCTGAGCCTTTAGGGCATGTGAGCAGCAGATATCAACACTCTCTGCTTTGACTGGCTCGTTCACTGTGGGCGTGATTTCTGCAATACCTTTGCTTTGTGAGTTAGATTCTGATGCTAAGTCTGTCTACTCATGCAACTGACTTACTGCCTTCATTTTGAAGGGAATCTTTATATCATTTAAATACCAGAGGCGAATGTAACAGATATGGGTACTTTTACTTTTTTGAGTATATTCATATATAAATCCGTAATTTTATTTATACTTATACTTTTACCCCCTGGCAAGAATGTCAAACTCCGTCTATGCTTTATTGCTAAAATCGAACGAGCCACAGTGTACAGCAGCACACACATTGTAAGGATGCACAGACCCTCTCTGCCCCCCCCCCCCCCCCCCCCCTCCCTCCCCCCTCTTGGGTCACAGCCCAATCAGATTGAGGGACAAAGGGCAGAGCAGACAAAGATTTCCCGACAGCAGCACTTAGGTGTCATGGGAAATGTAGTCAGTTTGTGCGTCTCCATTGGCCCCTGACAGCCACTCTCACTCAGAGTGTATCTCTGCTCCAGTAAGGCTGTTATATTTAGTTTTGAGAAAGAAAACAATCCATTTATGACCTGGCACGGCCTTCGCTGACACAAAAATGTCAGAAAGTAGCTTTAAATTTGTTCACAGAATTCAGGGCAATCAACCAAACGGAACAATAGAGAATTGTTTTCAATTAAATGATGCAAACATGTTCCACTTCTTTGGATGCTGCCTACTAGGGATGTCCCGATACAACTTTTTTCACTTCCGATACAGTAATAATATTGCAGCCTTGAGTATTGGTCGATACCGATATTGATCCAATACAATATCAGCATGAATCATACATACTTGTATTACTTATTTTGTAGTATGGAATGTTAGAAAAGGCTTGATCAAGTGATGTTACTCAGAGAACAATAGTCAACAATTCAAGTTGACTTCAGTTATTTTTTACTGTCAGTATATGGTTGGAACAACTGGGGGCGGGGACCAAAACAACAAAAACTTAGCGGAGCACTTATATCGGAGATTTTAGATGCAGTCCGATAAAATCCGATATTCATTTTCTGGCTGATATCGGACCAATATCCGATGACAGTATCTGATGGGAGACCCCTACTGTCTACATTAAATAGCCGTTAGGAAGTTGCTAATAAAAAACAGTGGCAGTTTTTTCAACTTTTAGAGAGTTTTTTTCCCCGAAAAACGTTTTTTCTTAAATCACGGACTATTGAAGGACTCCCACCCAAAAGGACTACTGGTGCTATCATCTAGGGTTTGCTTCTTCAACAGTCTGTGATAACTCGCTAACTTCAGCCATCAGAACATTGTGGCGCACTTTTAAAGGCAGAGTTAGGCTGTATTCAAAATTGCATACTTACGTACTACTCATACTAAGTCTGACGTCAAAATGAGTATGTAGTGTGTTCACATTAAATAGTATGGAAAGATTGAGTATGTGAGAAATACTATATTGGGACATTTTTTAAGTATACATGGTGGGCAGGGGGCACAATAGTCAAAGTCAACCGCCCCATGATGCATTGCGAGCGGATTGTAAAATCGTCCTGGGACCGGATTCAAGCTAAAAATCAAACATCTACTTTTCAAAACAAAAGCATCTCTTTTTGTCTTCCATTAGTTTTTATCGTTCTTGTGAATAGGGCTCTTGTTTTGAAGTTAACCAGAAGTTTTGACAGTAGCACAATGGTCAGTCTGAGAAAATCTCTGAAATGTCGACATGAAATGTGTTTTCAGCATGTTTTATAGATCAAATGACCACATGTTGATATTCTACTTGGTCACATTCACGCTTAAAATATTTTCAGAATTTTCAAAGGTGGCAAATCAACAGATATTTAGCCTCAGTGTGCTTCAGGTTTTTGTCATTTGAAGTTTGAAATATATCTTGGAAAACTTGGAAGTATACTAACCATACTGTATATACTATAAGTCTACTGTAGTAGACAGTATATACTCATTGAATCTGTAGTGCACAGTACTGAGTACTTAGGAAAGCTCTTCTTCTCTGCTTCATTGTTTACTACGAAACCGCAGAGTTGGAACTGTCGCCCCCTGCCGTCACGGATGTTTTTTTTTTTTTGTGTCACAATTGTTTTTATTCTCTTTCCGTAAACAAAAGAGGTCTACATCGACATCTTTAACTTTTCCAGATTATTTAGAGCAACCAAAAGCAGCACAAGTTAACATTTTGACCAAAAATGCTGCTAAATGATCTAAAAAAAAACAGGCTGAATGCTTCACTCCAATAGACTCCTTAATGTTGATGATTTTAATTGATTTTACTGAAGATTTTAATTGATTTTACTGATGTTTTTAAATGTTCTTATTGATTTTAAACAATTGAATGTTTTATCATGTAAAGCACATTGAGTTGCCTTGTGTATGAAATGCGCTATACAAATAAATTTGCCTTGCCTTACCTTAATGGCCCACGTCACGAGTGACGTCACAACTCTAGGTGGAGGCAAAAACAGGAAACGCCACTGGCTAAAAACTATGGAAGCTAGTAATGTTATAGCTTTAGAATGTCGTCTTGTGTGTTTGGGTGCCAGAATAGGAGGAATAACGTTAGTGGACTTAAATTAAAATTTTATAGGATTCCAGCGGTCACTCGTGCTCAGAAAAACAAAGACAATTGTGGTTTTGCCTCCAGGCTAAGCCCCGCCCAACAAAATACGTCACAGTGTTTACAAACAATCAAAGGGTCTATAGGATACAATTGGATGTTTACAAGCAGTGGGGCCATGTGACATCATCAGTCACGTGATTTCAAGATGGAGGAACACAGGCTCTTAAACTGTAAAGTGGCCCCATTTTTAAAAGGCAATAAAATGAATAAAGTGCATAATAACGCATTTTAAGATTTGTCTCCGTCTCTGAAGAATGCTGATGTAAACACATGAAACTGTAGATAATATAACTATTTTTGACGTTTGTGTTTTGCTGACTGATTTCAGTACATTTTATATTTTATATTTAATCGCTCCATGTTTATTATACCGTTTAAGATTTGTTTTATAAATATTTTCTCCTAGGAATCATTTAAATTCTTAATTATAGAGCATTACTGGCCCTTTTTCTCTCTTTTCTGCAATAAAAGTGAAAATAAAATCCCCTCACTGTAGACTGCTGTAAATAAACTCTTACTATTGTTTGTTTTCCCCTTCCCTGCCTGCGTTATTTTTTTGACTATACACCCACATCCACCCACACTGTCACTGTTTCCCTACCACAGGTAAATATGCCATGAGGGACCTGGTTCACCGTTTGCCTGGAGGCAGCAACAACAACAACAGCAGCAGCAGCAGTGGAGGAGGAGGAGGGGGTGCAGGCAGCAACGGGAACAGCAGCAGCTTGGTGGGAAAGACCATGTCGGACGACACCATCACAGCTATATGCTGCGCTCTGCACGAGGTCATCACCAAGAACATGGAGAACACCAAGGCCCTGAGGGACGCCGGAGGCATCGAAAAGCTCATCGGCGTCGCCCGCAGCAAGGGAGACAAGTAAGGAGAATGGGGAGATGCTTTCAGGCTATAGGTGACTATATGTGCAAGAACTACAGACCTTTACTTACACTCTTCCACACTAGCCTGCTCCGTTTACAAGTTGTTGGAACCAATCACAACTTACCGGGGGATAAAGGCGGGGCTACTTTAGACATGTAGTGAATCCAGTCTAACGCAGAAAAAGTTATTTAGAGAATCCAATGAAAACTGTGTTTAGAAATGGTTTGAGGAAACCCACAAAGTACTCAGTAAATAAAGCTTAGGGAGAACATGCAAACTCCTTATTGAGAGATTAGGTCCACATGTGCTCAAGCATGATGTCTGAGCTGTAAACGTTGTGACCTATACATATGTTAGACATTTTAACTACATTCAGAGCTCATATATTGTATATTTTTACTAAATTCTGAGTACGTGTTGTATTTTTTTTAACTAAATTCAGAGTAAATATGTTTTTGATTTTTTTTTTCACTAAATTCAGAGTGCATATTTGTTTGTTTTTTTCACTAAATTCAATGTACATATGTTTGTTTTTTTTGTTTTTTGTTTTTTCTAATTTCAGAGTACATGTTTCTTTTAATTTTCTACTAAATTCAGGGTACATATGTTTTTAATATATATATTTTTTTTTTTTTACTAAAATCAGACTACATATTTTTTTGTATTTACTAAGTTCAGAGTACATGTTTTTTTTTTTTTTTTTAATTTTCTAAAATCAGAGTACATGTGTTTTAATACTTTTTTTTTTACTAAAATCACAGTACATGTTATTTTATTTTTAAATCAGTGTATTTTTTAAAGAATAAAATAAACAATACTATACAGTTTATATTTTTTAAAAAATTGTCCCATTTGATATAAAGTAATTAAAGATTTTAATTCAGATTAGTTCCAGAATCCTTCAATTGTTTCCAGTTTTCTTTTTGCTCACCGAGTTGTCATTTTTCTCTAAGAAAACCTCACACATTTCTAAACCTACAGCTAAGAGAAAACATTATTTAGGGACAAAAAGTAGCAGGTGAATAAAAATGGTGCATATTTGGAGAAACTGTCTTCTTGTTTTTGAGCCATGGGTCATAAAGCAAGATTCTGACAGAAGTGTGTTCCTTTATATACTTTTTCCTCTATTTATATACACACAATGCATATTAAACATCAGTTTTAATCAGTAATGTGTAGGTATAGAAAGATAATAAATAGGCTGCACAGACCAAGCAGAGAGAAGTATTTTGGTGAAGATTACAACATACTCCATCTATTTGTTTTTTTCAGCCTTTTACATGTTCTGTTCAGCACTCACGCAGCTATTCTAGCAGATATGATCTAAAGTTAATAAGCGAGAGTCGGTGGCTGTCCCAAAGTTTGTTTTATGTTGAACACTTTTTTTGCTTTAGACTGGAGCCCAAAGTACAAAGCTTCATGGAAACAGCTGCTGAGCTGTCATATTGGGTCAGTCAACTGTATGTCACCTGGAGCAATTGTGGGCAAACAACAAAAAAATTATTTATTTATTTTTCATGTAATTTTTTCCGCGTGGCAACACAATCTCCTTATATTTTCTGTGCTGTTGGAAACTATTATGTTTTCGTGCTGCTTGACATAAAAAGATTTTTTTATTTGTTTTATTACAATGGTTCAAAGTGTCAATATTGGAAAAATGTGGTTAAATTGACAAAATTAAGCATGATAGAAGGTGAAAAGAGGTTAAAAGTGAAAATAATGGGTCAACATATGTGACATTTGTTGGGAAAATGAGTGGAAAGGGTTTATAAGTGCATGTAAATGTCTTAAAAGTGGAAAAATATGCAAAAAGGGCATTACAATTTGATGGAGAAGTGGCAGAAATGGGATTAATGTAGCATAAAAGTATGAAAATATGGCCAGAAAAAGTGATGAAAATGGGTTAAAACATGGTGAGTTGGTGTAGTTGCAGAAAAAGGGTAAAAATGGGCTCAAATTGTTCAAAAAATATTCTTGAAAGCATCTGACAACCCCCTCTGTGTCTCGCGACCCCAAGGTTGAGAACCCCTGATTTAGAGAATGTTACCCAAACTATTTAATGCCAGTGATTCAAAGTCTTCAGCTACCAGTTTTTAGTTCCTATATTTATATATATATATATATATATATATATATATATTCACCACTGCTATTGTTGTAACTTTGTAGATTGGACTTTTAATGTTCTTTTTCTTCTTCAAACCTAATCATGCATTCAATAACTTTATTGCTTTTCAAACCTTTATTTGATTTTCTTTGCCTTTCAAAACAGATGTTAATGTATATTGTTTTCATTCCGGCAATAACGTAAAAAAAAAGTTAAAAAATAGTGGTTAAATTTTCCATACATCAATGACGCCACATGAGCCAAATCAACTAGCAGCCATAAGTGAGTCTTGGAGAAAACGAGGTGAAATATTGTCCCACCAATAAGGTGTAAAACAATAATGCATTTTTTTTTCCTGCTGTATGAGAATTAGGGTGTAAGTGTTTCTAGTTGATGTGCTTTCTTCACTTACTGTACTTGTAGTTTTTCTCTGCTTGGTTTAAAGCAGTCAAGCTTTACACTGCTTCTTGTGTTTTTTCTTCTCTGCTGAATTCCCAGACATAGTCCCAAAGTGGTGAAGGCAGCCTCTCAAGTCCTGAACAGCATGTGGCAGTACAGAGACTTACGCAGCCTCTACAAAAAGGTATGAACTTCAAGGTGTAGTCACTGAAAGTGTCCGTCAGGTTTTTTTTTTTTTCCTTTTTTAAAAGCACTTTTTAAAAACGCTGATAGAAGAGTACGACGAGGAACTCACTGTCTCATCTTTTTTCTAATCCCCAGGATGGATATTCCCAATACCATTTTGTCGGCTCCTCATCCACGATAGAACGGGACCGACAGCGACCTTACTCCTCCTCTCGCACCCCGTCCATCTCTCCCGTACGGACCTCACCCAATAATCGATCAGGTGAGGAAACCCCCCCCACCCCACCTCACCTCACCCACCCTTGTCTTTCCCTGCATCATCCATCACTCTTCCCACCAGAGGAGCCCAAACACACAAACATCAGTCAAACAAAGCACAAGTCTTCTTCAGCCTTCACACCAGACTGACTACAGACAAATTACTCGGCTGTCAGGGTAAACCCTTCAGCCATGCTTCTTAAAAAGTTTCCCATCTTTCTCCTGTTGGAGTTGGTTTGACTAATATGAGTGCTCCAAGGCTGCAGTGTTTTCCTGTTTGTTTGTGTTTTTGCTGAGCTCCTTTCACTTTTTACTGTACTACTTTGGCCACGTTTACATGAGAGCTTTAATTCCCCTTTAATTCAGAATAAAAGTTAACTCCTCTTTAAACTGACCTTGTAAACACCTAATTGCAACGTAAAACGGTCATTCCGAATTATATTGTATACCAGGGGTGTCAAACTCATTTTAGTTCAAGGGTCAAATATGAAGTAGTTTGATCTTAAGTGGGCCACAGATTTTAGGCGCCAAAACGAGCAATTTCCACGTTAATGTCACCAAGTTTGCACTTTACACACCGTAAAAATTGTACATAAAGGCAATAAGTTACAGATATTAGTCCCTGCTGGATTTTCTTTTAAATTTAATTGATTTTGTGGCCATTTTTTATTCAATTGGGTGAAATTATGTGAAATAATTTCAGGAAAATTTAGTTCTTTGAAATATTTCAGATTTAAAATGACTGCAGTCATGTGATTAAAGTAAAGGGAAATTGGGATCCTTTAAATATTGTTTAAATTTGTGTATTTAGATATCTGAGATATCTACAGCTGAATTATTTGGTCATTTAGACAATAATTTACATTTTTCCTGTCTTTCTAACTTTACGAATTGGATGGTCTTGAGTTTGACACGTGTTGTATACGTTTAATTCCACTTCAAATGAATTCCAGTTGTTCTGCGCATGCTCGTCCTGTCGCAATGACGCACTGGTGACGGCATAATCCAAGATGGCCGCCCAGTCATAATAAAAGTGAAAGTAGTACTTATGTGGTCATTTATGTTGCATTCGAAAAGAAAAGGTTTGTTTTGTGTTTGTTTTGTGTCCAATCAGCAACCTTCCCAACCCCCAAACCTAAAGCGGAATTATGTAATTTGGAATAATGAATTCCGAATTGAAAAACATCATGTAATGTAGTTTCATATAGTTTTCTCAAACACAGTTTCTTTCACAGAAGCTGTAAATATAACTTGTTTTAATGAACAAGTTATATTTAGAAACTGTCAGCAAAGTAGTGAAAACAGTTTTCTCTTTTAGCTTTTCTTTTATTGCCTAGAAACAAGGTCTTTTGTAAATATTACATTTTGGCTGTCAGTGTGCCGATACAAAACTGGGAGTGTTTGGGTCTTTGATCACTTCTGTTTTATGTAGCACAAGGGAGACAAAAAGACAGATGCACTCAAGCAAACAGGCAGTTATAGTCATTAGTGTCACTGTGACAGACAGCTGACTCGTGTCGTAAAGGATGAAAAAATATGGCAATGGATTAAAAGTCAAGTTCCTCCATAATGGCTAACCGGATTGAATTTATTGTCTTTGCAATGGCTGCCCTTCCATCTTTTAATGCTTGGACGATTTAACATATTCAACATATTCAGAGTTAAGATTTGTATATTTTAACTCCGCTCAACAGTAGAATTCGAAGATCCAAGTATGTAGATGTCGGAAGGCCCCTTGTGGAAATATGAAGGTTTGAGTTACACAACGGACCACACACACACATGGTCACAGTTACAGCTGCTCAAGACGACATAGTTTAGCTCTCCTAAATCAATAAAGTTGAAACCCTGAATTGCCCTGAATCACAATGAAATGCACCATACAAATACATTTGTTTTGCCTTGGCTTGCCTAATGATCAGAACGAAGATCATTTGGTTGTAAAAAAGGTGTCAAATGGCAAAATTGCTTCTCAAAAGTTTGTTTTGGTCTCCACTGTAAAGCCTCTCTTATTGGCATTTCCAGGAAAGTTTTGCACATTGCATTATGGGATGTGGAGTGTTTAAGTGTTTTGACTTCATTCTTACTGTTGTTTCTTGTGTTTCTTCTCCAGACACTGTTTTTGTTCTAGTTTGTTCCAGGTATTCCCCCTGATACCACCTCACTCTGCAAGACATTACATTTTGGCCAGATTCAGATCTTTCCTTTTAAGCCCCAAAACAAACATTCACCATTATTTTGCCACAATTTTCAGTCAGTGAAAACACCAGAAATGGGAAGTCACTTTAGCAGAGATTTTGGGGTAAACATAAGAAATCACGGTAAGAACCAAGTGAAAACACTTTTATTCATTAGTGGTAGTTAACCAGCCCAATTTCCAGTTTTGATTCGATTCTAATTATTGAAGTTTTGATTCGATTACAAACTGATTTTCCATTATTAACAATTATCGATTCAATTTTTGGTTATAGCTAATTATTGGTATTCCATTTCATTAATATTACTGAATATTTTGAGTAGCACCTCATGATGCCTTCAATATTGTAGCTGAAATATCCAAATTACAGATTTTTTTTGTTATCTGGTTATTACAAAAAAATTGAAAAATGTAATAATCGATTATTTGGAAATTTAAGACAACTCATAAAAGTCAATAGTAAAATCGTGATTAATCAGTATTGATTTTTTTTTTAACCACACCTACTATGCATCTCTATACTGAACTCCACATCCCACAATGCGATGTACGAAGTGTTTACAGTGGTGATAAAAACTAATTTTCGAGTGACAATTTCAACCTTTTACATGTTTTTTTTTTTTTCTTTCTCAAGCAAATGATGTTTGATTTATTGATCTATGAAGCCTACACTGTGGGGCGGATTCACTAAGATCTGAAATAAAGGGTGGTAAACCAGTTGCGCCCCTAAATCCTTTGGTGATGCAGTTTCCTCACTTGCTGTGAGGAATTCACTAAGATTGCAGCAATGATTAGTGCACGTGCAGAAGTGGTGGAGACAGCCCTCTTTAAATGAGCATTTTGCTTGTTCAATCATGAGTGCACAGAAGCACACAATGACATTTGAGGAAGTTAAATTGGAGACAGATGGACTTCTGTCTTCTGCACAAACATTTAATAATGTAGAAAACTAAATAAGCAAATAAAAATGTTTAAAAAAAAAAAAAAAAACTGCAACTTTAAAACCTAATGATATTTTTCCCCCTAATTTAATGTGGCTGCTCTGTCAGGTCCTGTAGCTTTGCTCTGATCAGTCCATGAAAAAGAGGCAGATTTGGACAGAAACGTCCTATTGATCTGTTGACACCATTGATCTGAGTTAATGCAGCAACACGGTCTGTCAATCAGTCGATCAGCACCATTTGAAGCTGATTCACTGACCATCATCCAGCAGGTCTGAGCTCCTGAGTAGAGCTGTGTCACCACACTCTCATATGTGAACATTGTGCCATCACTGCATAAAATACGCATCTGATCAGCTGATTCTGGCCTGATGCTCCTTCCATCAACGTGACACCAGAGTTGTCAAAACATCAGTGGAGTGGAGCGGTGCGTCCACAGCGACATTTATGCAGCTCCGCGAACAGCAGCGACACCAGACTCCACACACGCCCCGCCGCGGGTGTGCAGCTTTTTCTCTCCTTCACACACACTTTACTCACACTTTATTTTCTCATTTAGTGGCTGTTAATATTGACTATTGTTTTATTTTAATTATTTTCTTATACTAGAAAGATTAACTGCAGCCCATATTTTACATCTCCACTGTGTTTTGTGTCAACATTTACTGCAGCAGATCTCTGCGTGTGTGTTTGCACCTGCTTGTCAGTCGCACTATTTTTCGGTGCTAAAACAATCGCCGCAAACAGTTCCAGATTTCATGAATTGCATTGCGCCCACTGCATTAATTTATTTGCATTTCCTCCTCCCATTTTTATGAGATCCGCCTACTTTACATCTTCATCAGAGAGAAACGCGCTAAATGGATTGAGGACTCATTCTGATTCACTGAAGATGCCCAGTCCTGATTTCCTGGAGTTTATACTCCTTATTAGCGCGTGGAGTGACATTTACACACGTTTTAATACCCCTAAACCTTTAGTGAATCCACCCCTATGTCCTTGTCTCATTTATAAAAGTAGTCTCAAACAATTTTAGGTGTTTGATGAAATAACTTGTTATGGGGCGTGCATCGGTAGTCAGACAGTAAGAAACAAAAGAGCTGAAAGTGTCACTTTGTTTTGTCTGCTCCCTCCTTTATAATCTCCACCTTGTTTATTGATCAAAGCTTGATGGATTGAATGTTAAAGATATTCCCTGTGTATAAGTGCCATGTGCTTTTGTGCAGCAAGTGCTCCGGCCTCCCCCAGGGAGATGATGGCGCTGAAGGAGAGAAAAGCAGACTATGAATTGACTGGTAATGCCGGTTACCATGGTAACAAGGGTGAGCACACATCCCGGAAGGACGCGATGGCGGGTACGAAATTCACGTCTGACACTGAAATACTTGGAAAACAAATGCATGTAGCAGGTGTCATTTCATGGGATCCAGCCAACGTTTCCCAATGTGTGACAGTCATGACAATTACCTTACATTTAAAGCTGTGGCTTTGGGTTTGCCCGTTTTTCCTTTGTGTCTGCACAAAGATATGCAAGCCTCACACTCAATGTTTTATGATAGCCAGAGATGTTGTTATTCTATAGCAAAAGTGTTTTTTATTGTTTGCACTTAAGCATTTGTATAAATAAAGCATTTACCACAACCGTTTATAATACGAGCTCATCCTTACTGTGTCTACAGGTCAAATCTCTGGTGGGTCTTCAACACTACTCAGAGGAGCGTATGTGTCCCCGACTGATGACCTAAAGTACAACCAGGTATGATTAATGAGTGTTTCATTGCAGTATTTACTGTATGAACAAAGAGAGATAAAAGACATTTGCACAAGCAGAAACAAATGATCAACTTTTTGCAACAAGTTTTTACAAAAGCTCAACTTTATTTTTCCAGCCATAATCATCAACTACTAAATAGCTTACCATTTAAACAAAATGTAAAGTAACCTGTTTTTCTAGAATAAACTCCTACTATTAAACTAATATAAGAAGTAAACCTGCACAGAACTAAAAAAAGAAAATTGAATTTCTTGGGCTTGATGTAATGTGATTTAAAAAGTAGGAACAACTAGTTTAAACTGGCAAAAATAAGCATTAAATATGGTGAAAAGAGGGTAAGTGACATATGGGTCAGCATATGCGACATTAGGTGGGAAAAGCAACCGGCACTCTAATTTTGTAAGGTCCCCCGAATCCAAAAACATAAATGATAGAAAAATACACAAAACACCATCAAAATACACAAAATGGCAACATAAATACCCAGAAATGACTCCAAAAACTTAATTGGATAATAAAGATGCACAAAACTACTTGCAAAGCTCCTAAAACACACTGAATGACTCTAAAAAGCACAAACGACATTAATAAAAAAAACACAAATCAACAAGGAACACACACACACGAGAAAAAAAAATATATAAAACGACGACAAAAACAGACAAACCCCATAGTTGCTCCAATTATTAATGCTCATGAGTCTTTAATCTAAATGCTGAAATGAATCAGATACAATTACATTTTTGCTGCCCGAGAGTTATCGCAGTTGCCCAACTTTGCTTTAGGGCGTTCATCAGAAAAAAGGACATTGCAAAACTATTAATCTGTTTTTACAGCTTAGTTTTCTGTATCTTTCTACAATACTGTGTGATCTGTTTGGACAATGAACCAGAACAAGTGGTGAGGAACACATTGGAAACACAAGTTATTGTAGTGTGTGATCTTTTGCTTCAATTTTGCATATAATTGTCATTGGCTTGTGGACAATGAAGAAGAATCATTAGCAGATGTAAATGTAATCAGTCTATTATCATGTCTAGACATAATCTGTATACAACGCACATTTGAATCGCACTTGTGAATTGGGCGTGTGTTTATTATGAAACCATCATCGAAGGAAAAAGGGTTAGAGCACATGTGTGAAATTCAAGACCCGGGAGCCAAATCTGTTCCTTTGGAGCTTCCAATTCGACCCCAGGAGAAAGTTAAATGGGCAGAGAAAACAAGAATCGTTGTGTAAATAAAACTCAACAGTATTTGCACAGTTGAAAAAACTCAAAATTCTTACAAAATCCTTCAATTTTTTTTCAAAATATGACATATTTGCCTTAATTAAACAGAAATCGGTCACAAAATCTTGGAAATTTAAGGTGAAGATTGTGTTGGAACTGATGTCTATCACTTATTTCTTGGATATTGCCATTTTCTCACATATTTTATATTTTATTTATACGTAAAAGTGCAAACTAGGGCATAATAAAGTTGAAATAACTCATTTTCCAGCCTAAAATTTGTGGCCCACCTGAGATGAAACTGCTCCATATTTGGCCCCTGAACTAAAATGAGTTTGACACCCCTGGGTTAGAGCAATCAAAGCTTAAGGACCATTAGTAATGAGTGTAAAATCTTTTTTGCAGATCTCTTCCCAAGGACTGCCGTCAGAGCCTTATCCACCTTTCCAAAACCCTCCTCCCATCGACAACGGGAATTACGAAGATCAGGCCTTCTACGAAAACCAGGTCCACGCGGGAGGGCGCCCCCCACAGGGTGATTTAAACATGCACCTTCAGGGCCTTAAGTCCACCGGCAACTATGTGGACTTCTACTCTGCCTCAAGGCCGTACAGTGAGCTCAACTACGAGACCAACCACTATCCGGCCTCTCCGGACTCCTGGGTCTGAGAGGAGATTGGGTTGTCGGAGGAAGAGGAGGGGATGGATAAAAGGAGTGAGACAAGGGTTAGTAGAAGAGGAGTGTGAGAAATAAGAAGCAGAATGTGTCCCTCCCTCCCTCCTCCTCCTCCCTTGTAGTTCCTGTGTAGCACCGTAGATAGCAGCAGAGCGGTCAGCGACTCCTTCTGGGACATCTGAGAGGAACCATGAGGACCGGGAGCAAACAGAGGAGCGGACCACGCATGTGCATGCACACCAACAACTGAACTGACACAAACTGTTTCATTCTGTGTTTAGTTTGTGATCAACAACCGGTGGAGAAGCAGACAACAGGACCTCCCGCTCTCACTGGCCTCCGGATAAAGAACTTTAAGAAACTATCGAGAGAGGAAACGAGGAAAAAAACGATGAAGAGGAAAAAGCTGGGTGGCAAAAGTTGGGAACGACTTTGATGGACGACGAAAGAGGAAAGGGGATCTGCAACGTGAAGGGAACGTGTCAATGAAAGCTGTAATTAATTGTGGCGTAAACGTGGCTTTTTAGTAACATGAAGCACAAGATGCAGAGCTGTGGGACACGTACAGTAGGACATCCGTCACACAAACCTTTTGTTCCTCTGCGACTTCCGCGTGGTGTAATCCTCCTCCAGGCGACGAATGCTTCTGAACTTTGTCATTTGTAAAATTCTCTTTTTTTTTTCTTCTTTTCTCTTGGGTTTTATTTGTGTTTCTACTTTTTTAAAATTCTGGTTGTATAGTCTTTGATGTACATTTACGGGGATGCATTGTGTACTTGTACATTGCACTATTTTCTGTGTCATGTCAGGCCTTTCACCATTGGCTAAGCATCACTTACCTGCTACTTTCACAAAGCCCCCACCCCCCTCCGTCGCTGAAAACACACAATAACTACACCAGGACTCTAAAAATCTCATATCACTGATGTATTGTGTTGTTGTGTCACTGGATTTTAAATTTGCTGCACTTTGTTCACTGCCCTACAGATAGTATAGTGTACACCTGCCAGAACAAAACAAAAAAAAAAGAGATGTCGGAACAGTTTCAAGCAAGTTTTAGTATTTGAGCGACTGTCTTTTCACATTAACGCCACAGAAAGGGTTTTTTTAACCACCCTTCCTTTGAGTGACATGTGCTAATTGTGTATATAACTGTGCCAAACTGGAGTTTCTATACCCTATCATCGAAGGTGTATCGAAGGGTCCAAGTTGAGCCGATTTCAGTGGAACTTACTCGCTCGTTCTTACAATCCCAATTTGTAAATGCTTTGGTTTTTCTAGAAACATCTTTTACTGGGATAAAAACCTGAACTGCTTCATCAAGAAAAAAAAAACAAAGGAAACACCCAGCAGGAGGAGGGACTGTGACCAGGTATAAAGCCTCACTTTCTCCACAGCTGTACAAAATTCTGTTGATTTCTGTGCTGTAAAATAATCAATGTCAAAGAGGGGGAAAAAACAACCTGAGAGACGATTGGCAGTTTTAACTTCATGGTAGACAAAAACTGTTAATAGAGTATGGATATATATTATATAAATATAAATATATACTTTTTATGTGCAGATGTGGATGTCACTTATAGCAGCAACAATATGAGTGGAAAACTTGTTTTGAGGAAAAAACTAAAAAAAAAGAAGAAGAAAAAAAAAAAAAACAGCTACCGTACATGTCGGAATTATGTTCACCATCTTTTCTGGTCAACACACTAAAAGTTGTCGACTTTGTGTAAGTAATGTTGCTATGTGGCGTAGAGTAGACCAGGGCGCAGGGATCCATGTTGTCACTGAAGCTGTTTTAAAAGGTGCTACATCTGTGAAAAGTATTTTCAACATGTCTGCTCACATAAAAACAACCCCCACCCAGGGGTGGACTGGGACAAAAATCCAGCCCTGGCATTTCCTGTCCAAACCAGCCCAATACGTTATCAGCGACACCATGTAGAAGCCTTTATTAAGTCAGTGATGCTCAACATGTGGCTCTTATTGTCTTAAATTTAATTATTCCCCCAGAAAACCTTAAAAGGGGAG
The DNA here is from genome assembly GCF_900634775.1 of Gouania willdenowi. NCBI lineage: Eukaryota > Metazoa > Chordata > Actinopteri > Blenniiformes > Gobiesocidae > Gouania > Gouania willdenowi. Next base: position 9,615,774 of record NC_041060.1, on the reverse strand, counting down.
ACTTTTAAACCCATTTTTACCTATTTCCTTTGGTCATTTTGCAACTTCCTTTGCTACACTTTTTTTCAGATTTTAGCTAATTTTAGCAAATATCTCTTTTTTTCCTATTTTTTTTTTTATCATTTTGGCCAGTTCTTTTTGACACTTTTGTCCATTTTTGAAGTTATTTTTGACACTTTTATCCATTTTTTGTCCTTTATTTATTTCTTGGCTACTTTTCATCCAAGTAGGCTATACATAGCACTTGTTTCCTTTTTTCCCCTTCATTTTACCTCTTTTTGTTCCACATGTTGCCCTTTTTCACTATTGTTTGCCACATTTTGTCCATTTCTGCTACCCTTCGTTATTACATACCAACTGGTTCCTCTTTATTTGCCCATTTTTCTGAAACTCTTGACTGCTTTTGGCCCATTTTACACTTTTTTTCACTTTACACTTTTTTCTTACCATGTTTTTGTTGCTTTTGGACCATTTTTGGCCACCTGTTACCATGTCTGTTTCCACTCACTCGTAAAAAAAAAAAAAAAAAATGTAGCGGACTGGACCGGCCCTCTCCGGGTCGACGTCCCTGGTATGCTGGTTGGCCAGTCCACCCTTGCCCCTACACCATCCCCCTCCCTTGGTACACACACTTCCTTCTGCTGCACTGGTAACAAGAGACTATGGAGGCCTGAGTTCACGTGCATGAACCCACAGACACAAATAACCATCCTCCACCTCATCAATTGGTCTGACTATGATGAAACTTGCACCCACTGGTGCTTATTGGTCTGATATTTTGTTCATACTATTTCTTTACTTTTTTTTTTTTTTTTTTTTTACTGAGGGATGGTTAATTTGTCAATGCCGACGACTGACCCTGGTTTCCCCTACTCACCGCTGTTTAGATCCTAGAGGTCATCAAAAACCGACTCATGACACGCCAACAATCATACACACACAACACTGGATGAAAATCGAGGTGCACTGTATTTGTTTGTATGCATCTGGAAACTGACAACGTTCTGTACGTCCTTGTGATCATTAGGCAGAAGAAAAAAACCTGACTATAGGACCTGTATGGAGATAGAAATCGTCAGTGACCGTTTTTGTTGCTAGACCAAATGTGTTTTCAAAAGAGAATTGTGATTCTTTCTATTGCCTCAAACAGATTGCAAATGCTCCAAAAATATAAATGAACCATCAAAGAGCTTCTGATTGTGGGTGTTTTGTTTGTTCCACTGTCAGAAACACTGATCATCGAATGCGTGGTCTCTGCCGCATATACCACAGCCCGTTGAGTCCCTACTTTTCAGACAGTTTTTGCATGCCTTGAGGTCAGAACGATTCAAACACTTATTCACATTGAAGTAAACATGTCATTGTAAGAAAAAGTGCATAATTTAGGGTTGGTACAACGATGAAGTATTTTTGTTTCATGGATCATGTCTCCAGAATGTGCATCTTGTCTCCAATTTAACACAACACAAAAGAAATCTCAGTGTTGGAAACTTTACAACAGAGAATTGATCTTTTGGTGCTGAGTTTGCCTGTCCTCCCCTGAGTATGCATTGCATTTTCTCTCATAGTCATAAAGAAATTATTCACATCTGAGTTTCTATAGTGTAACGCTACTGGCGACGATAACTAAAATTTTTTAACTGTAGCTGTATTTCATCCAAAAGTTGTCATTGATACCATTTCTGGTGTTTTCACGGTTTGAAACAATGGCGGATTTGTTAATATTTTGGCTTTCCACGGAAACACCCAAATACAACCAAAATTTAAGGTCTCGTGGGGTGACGTCTTAATACAGGGAACACCATAAACAAAGCAGAACAAAATTGGCGTCAAGCGAATCACTGTCTTCCTTGTTTGGCAAAGAAACACAAGAAATCACAGTAAAAATGAATTAAAAACATTTTGAAATGTTTCCACTTTGATGCCATCTTCACGTTGTTCTACAAGACACCAAATCCCACAGTGCAATGGGCAAAACTTTTCCGAAGTTAATGTCACATGACCATTTGTCAACATTGTTTTTGAGATAGTAAAAAAATCTTGCGAGCAGTAATTTCAACCTTCGACATTTGTAATTCAAACGGCTCTATCGAGGTTTTCTGTTCCGGATGTAAAGACATCTTTCATTTTGACTCCCTTGTTCATCTGTCTGGCTCTGTTGATCTTCTGGTGCTTTTTCACCTACAGTTCAGAGCCTAGGGGTGGGAGTTTGATCCCCCCCACTTGTTCCCCATTTGCTGGTCCTCTGATAGCCAGCAGCATGACTTCCTGGACCTTTGTTCTCTTCTATTTCCTGTTCCAAGAATCATTGTCTTCACCTATATATCAACTGCCTTTCATAATGCTGTGTGTGTGTGACTAAGTTACACATTTACCAAGTCTAGTTCCTAAATAATGATTCTACACATGCATTCAGGTGTACAGAATCTAACAGGCTGCACTGAAAGATGGACAGACCTTTAAAAAAAACTGACTTTCAGGTGAACTTATGGCCACCCTAGTCAGTAACAGTGACTAAATGACCCATCCATCCCGTCTACTGCCGCAGTCTATCACCAGGGTCACAATATGTTGGACTCTCTCCTAGCTTAACTGCTAGTCCATAACGGACAAAGGGGAAAAACACACTTCAGATTAGTTTGTAGGTCGTAGCTTTTTATCATTGCTTGGATATTTTCAACCTTCATTTCACCAAGTAATCTAAAGATATGTGAGGACCAGGTCTTTTTTTTATTTTTAGAAACCTAGCCTGACCAAAGCGTCAAACACACTCACAACCACGGCTCACATTTCAGATTCTTGTTGAACATAGCTGCTAGCTTAATATTTTATTTAGCTTGTTCTTGGACCTCATAATGATATAGTTTTTCCTTTTCTGAAAAGTCGTTGACCTTTCTGAACCATCATATGGTCATTGAGTTGTTGGACTATTGTGATAGAACAAACAATTGCCAGCTATATAACTTTTTGTTGACAGTAGGTTGGATTCATTTAAGATTTAAATGTGAAGACCAAAACAAAAAACAGCATTACAAAGATCACCAGTCAACTTGGCTTATAGCCTCTAAAAAGAGACTAAATACAGATGTAGCAAACTATTTCATGTTACATGAGGTACCACAGATTACACTAAGGTTTTTTAAAAGGGAATAAAGCGCGCTCTAGTGGTTATTAGGATACCTACACTCTTGGTCATAATGGCAGCCATTTTATTCTCAGAGGCTTTTTCTGCATGACTCTGTGCAGATGAATCTGAGGATAGAGGTCCTCTAGGGTCATATCTTATTAGATTTTCCTCTGGCTGCATTACAGAGAACGACAGCAAAAGCAGCTCGAGAAAGTTGCTGATAATGAAATATCCAAAAAATTGTTTAAAATTTGATTTTTCGGATGGATTTGAAACTTTTCAATTGTAATAATTTTCTGTGCATATAAATGTCTATTTTTCATACTGGTCAGAAGACAAAGTTGTTGAGTTTTTCCATTTAAGTGGCTATTATATGAGCTGCCATGCTGGATTCCCTCTTGATCCTGAACATGACCGTATTCCAGGAAAACACCTTATTTTAAGTTACAAAGCCTAAAGCGTTTCAATGTTGTTTACAATGTTTTAAGCTAAAGGTGGGCTCAGAATGTCTCACACGAAAACCAAAGCTATATGACGTATTGTATGAGATTGTGACATTAACAAAACATGAGTTCAATACTTTGTTTCTTAACACTTTAAATCCCAGAGAACACATATTATATATATTAAGGAAAGTAATTCATTTTAGGGTACATCACTGTCGCATCACATGACATTTTTTGGGCACGGCCAATTAATTGAGATGAAAAAACACTAAAATCACTTGATTCCAAGAATTCCAAGAAAAAAAACATACTTTGTTTAAAAAACTGCATTATAGATATTCTTATTTTTTCTATTATAAAATTGTTGAACTGTTGAAAACCCCTATACGTCTTTGGCCCGTATGCAATTTAATTCACTTTTGCAGGTTGCACTTCTGTACTGAACCAACTTTTCCATATCAGGGTTTCACATTTTTCAGAAAGTGCAGCAGCCACTCTGTAGTTATGACATGCACTTGTGAGAAGGACTAACTGCATTAAGGGAATAGTGTGTAGTTGATTTGGATAGAAAACTGAAAGCACTCAGATCAGTTTGTTAGAAAATGCTTTAGCCTAGTGTCAATTTTTGTTGGCTTCAGTAGCAAACTCAATTTCTTTGATGTACATGGAAAATTGGATGAGACATTGATAGCACATTTTTTTTTTTTTCATTTCAGAATTTTAGGCTCAGTTTAACTTCCACATGGCCTTTTAAATATAGGCAATCAACTTGTAATACGCCAATTATTGATATTAGAATACCTCCATTTGCTAATATTTCTGTATCATTAAAAATAAATGCAGAAGTAGAGGTCAGACTCTCACTGAAAGTAACTGATAGTTGTTTCCTGACAGAAGACAATCTCATTATTTTGAAGGTGACTAAGTCACAGTGTGGCTCTAAGCTGTTTATTTTTGGCTTTTCTTCTCCGAGTCTTTCCAAAGCCTTTCCAAAGCCTGTGTGAGCTGGCTCTTTATCTCAGCTGTCTCAATGCTGCCCTGAAACTCCGCCCCTTCTGGAAACCATGACGAACTCTTTTGTAGTTTGAATTTCGTAGTGTTTCACTTTGAAGATTTGCTGCAGCGACAAAACCAACAACTATCATCCATCCCTTTTCTGACCCGCTTGTTCCTGTTTTTCAGCGTCGCGGGCCGACAACTACCAAGTGGATGTTGTATTTTGTGCTTAGCATTTGACTTTTTGTTGTTCTTTCGCCAAATTTCCCCATGCTGGATCATTATTTGTGTGTTGTTGCACCAACAATACTTAGCTACAGGTTGTTGTTTTTGTGTGTGGTGTGTACATTGAAGAAAGATTTAATAATCTTCTTTTTTTTTATTACAGATTCAAGAACTTTCTCATCGCTTTTGAGTTGCAAACATTTTTCACCAGCAGCTCCAGGGCACTTTGTCTAAACTGCACTCACACCAATGATACCAGCCTGAGTTTATCTGCCATCTGTCATAAAAAGGATTAATAGTACACAATAAAAGCTAGCAACAGGCTAAAATCTAATATGCCGATATCCTCACAGGAATCACTGAGGCTGTATATGAGTACAATCCGCAACATTTGAGATCCGTCTTCTGCACCGCAAAAAGTGTACTCGATAAGATTAAAGATCTTAAATTTAAGGCAATACTGTGCATGCTCTCTTTTTTTTTCTTCTTTTTTGCCTGATTACAAGTGCCTTTTACCATGTAGTTCAAGATATTTTTGCTTGTTTTAAAAAATCCTGGTAAGACTTGATTTAAGTAAAATCAGGTACATATTACTCAAAAAGAGCAAAAATGTACAGAACAGGAGAATTTGGGATTACCAAGACATTTTAAAACAAGTAAAAAAGATCTTGAAGTAAGTAAAATACTCTCCTACAAAACGGGTAAGAAGAAATATCTTATCTGGCAAAACCGAGAAGCATTAATTGCCTTTATTTATTCATCTTGTTGAGCTTTCCCTTTTTGCGTTGTGTATTTCCCACCTTGCATACAAACAATAAAAGTAATTAAGAAATAAATATGATCAAGGCCATTATTCCAAACAGGTTGGCAGTCTTACGTTCAAATATTCATGAAAAAAAACTAATTTGATGTAGTCCAGTTTGCTCCTCCATCTTACCTCCTCCTTATCAGAGGAAGCAATCGCTTCCTCTCCTCGTCTTGCTTTCTCTCTATTCTCTTCATTTTGTAATCCCACTTGGGGATCTGCAGTTGGTTCCGATCTTTACATCGTTTGAGTTGTTCTGGTATAAAACTTGGAGCCGGGGCTTTGCAAAGCCTCACTTTAGGCACAATAAGCCCTGGCCGTACGCTGCTTCTTCTCATCATGTTCAGTGGCAGCAGGCTGGCTCGTCTTATAGCCACTGTGGACGCAGAGGCCATGTCGCTGAGCAGCTGAGGCTGCAGACTAGCCCTGCGATCCCTTGTTTTCGGAATCAGGAGAACTCGTGAGTTCTGGAAGAGTCTCTTGTAGTTATTCAGTCTGTCTGGTCCCAAGAGCTTCAGCTCAGCCACTCGTTGTCTCCGAAGAATTTCCTGAACCGCGGCTCGACGCTTCCCAATGCACGGCGGGCTGCCGGGGGATACCGTTCTACAAGCTGTGGCAATCAAAGGACTGGTGATAGCTGTAGTGACCCGGACCATGTGTTCTAGAACGCCATCGTCCGTTGGATTTATTTTGTTGTTGAGATAAAACCGATAATGGCAGCAGGACAAAAGGTTGATCAAACGCCTCCAGCAGGTCCTTGGTTCTTGGGCTTGGGACACCAGCTCCTGAAGGAGATCAGAGAATGTGGGTAAAATAATTTCCCCACTGAACCTGCACAGAGTCTACACCTAAAGATGGTGTGCTGTAAAGTAACGTATTATACGATTGGTATCTAGGAAGATTCATTTTGTCTTCTTTTTGAATACTATGTTAAGTTGAGGTTTCATTTTCGGAGTGAAACTTCAAAGGAAGCATCATAGGCGTTCAGCAGAACTCCTCTAACGAAGACTGGCAGTTGACAGTCAACATGTCAGGAGAAATAAACTTCCTTAAAAACCTTGTCTGAATAAATGAAACCTTAACTTAACATACAATTAGGATCTAATAGTACAGAACCTAGAAATACTAAAATATAAGAAAAAAGTTATTCTTGAGTTGAAAGAATGGTCAAACCTCTAGCATTGGCCACTCCAGAGAGAAAGAGTCACAGAATTGCTCAGCACAGGGCCTGGATATCAGCTGGTCTATCATACAGGCGGTGTCGTATCGACCCGTGAACAAAGCCCACTCCCTGGGAGTCATTTTCCGTCCATAGTCCTTTGCCTGAATATCACCTCCTAGAAACGTAAACCCACACAGGCACAAGACAGGAGTGTAAAAAGTGTTAATAATGGCAGAAAACCAACCATGAATATGTTTTTGATTTAGACTCAAGAATGAACTTTAGAACAGGAGCGTCATGGGTTTGTGGCCCCTCCTAACTCCAACAGTCCAAAAAGTATGCATGTTTAACTGTTGTAGCAGTTTTAATGAATGAGATGGAGTCAAGCTTTAGGGTTGCTGGTCAGATGCGGACACAGGGTTTATAATGTCAAAGGGTTTGGGGCAAACGTAGGATTAAGAGGTTAACCAGCTTTCAGTGAATCAGTCTGCTGTTCAGTGATCTCCCTGCTATCTATACTGCTGATATTGGTAGTCAAAACATGGCTGAGCCTCCTCACAGTGACCTTAATGTGTGCCATCAGTGTGCGATGGTATCTGGCCTGCTTAGGGCAGTCTGACCAGAACCGACCAGGAGAGAGTTCTGTAATTACATATCAACAACTGTTCTAAAATAACAAACTGTATCATTTGTAAAATCTTTTGATTTCTTTGACATTTGTTTGACTTTTTTATGGAAATCTTAACAAGCAACATCTCCAAGGTGGTAATATTTTCACAGGGGCTTATTAGTTTGTTTGTCTTTTAGCATGATTACGTCAAAAGTACTGAATGAGTTTTGACAAGATTTTAACTAGAGATATACCTCATGATTTGAAAAATGTAATTATATTTTGGAGGGGATCTGGATCAATACACTGATTCTGGATCGGTTTCAAAAATCGAACGATTCCACGTCTCTTTCAGTTTGCGAAATTTAAAAAATGAATATCTCGGTTCGTAATTTACCAATCTTAATAAAATTTGACTGAGTTATGTCAGGTTGGTTCCTCAATTACCTCAACAAAGTTTCATCCGGATTTCACATTTCATTGCAATTTTTCGAAAAAATGGGGGTACCCATTTATTTTGACCGTTTTCAATGGGGATAGAAATTTCTTACAAGCCTGAGCAGCTGTGGCTACAATGTAACTTACCACCACCAGTATGACTGATGGGGATGAATAATGGTTTCTGTTAAACACTTTGAGTGTCATGAAAAGTATATCGAAGCCATCATAATTATCATTATTACTATTAATGATCATGGTACCATGATCAGGATTACTGATCCAAACAACTAATAATATCTGTTAGACAAAATTTGGAGTTTGTTGGTTTGCGATCTGTGAACGCTCTTGTTGTAGGTTATTTTCAGGTGATATTTGTTTATGTTACACAGCCCAGTCTCACGGGAATTGAGAAACGGTCACGAAAAAGGACAGTGATATCAATTTTTTTATGTAATTTTTTGATTTTCTTGTATTTTTCATTTTGCAGGGAACCATTTTTTCCATGCCCCTTGACACGTAATATCTGTATGGCATGAAGTTGTATCAAAAATGCGGAAATCGTACTGGCACACGCGAAAACAGAAACATTAATTTTTGTGACAGTGTCACGTTTACCTGTGAGATTGTGTTGTCACCCCACACTACCGGGTACAAAGCTGAAAGAAGGTCGTTGGTCGTTACCTGCTAGCATTAGCGCTCTGACACACTCGGCCCGGCCTTGCATGGCAGCTTTCATCAAAGCTGTAAAACCGTGACAGTTTCTTCTCTCTATATCCAAACCTGGGAAGTAGTTCAGCAGGTAGTTAGAGATCATGGAATGACCTGCAGAAAGAGAAAGAAAGCAAGTTTATCCTCTGACACAGCCTTTTCTATTTGTGACGTATGAGAAATTAAACAATTTAATTATAGGTGATGTGGGAAGCATGATGGATTGCAAAAAGGAAAGTAACCCCTGACACCTGAACTCTAGCTGGACACATTCTGTTGTAAAGCATTGTGGACTCATATATTCTTGTCATCTATTGTACTCCCACACCAAGGCTGTTGTGCAGTATTTTTGCACAGATCGATACTGTTTTTAATGAAGCAGAAAATGAAGAGCAGCCTGCTGCTATTCATCAAAGGCCAAAGGGAGCCATTCATCATCGTTAGCAGACGTTGGACACATGTACCTGCAGTGCTATGAAATTACTTATTTTCTTATGCTGGTGAATGAGTGAAGAGCCGACAACACCAAAAATATGGCACAGGTTTTAACGTGGACTCAATATACATCTTTCATTTTGCTACAGGGAACTTTTTTTATTATTATTAGTGAGAATGCAAGAGGCATCCTCACTAATAATAGTCCATCGGCCGTTAACTCCTCCTGCGCCTATTGTCCGATTTTGACAAATAAGCTATCAAAATGTTCAGAAATTTCTCGAGATTTACGCGTGTACCTTTATAATTTGTAAACTTTTTGAGTTATTAATTTTTTTGTGAAACTGCAAATAAATGCGAGGTTATTGCTAATGCTAGGCTAATGTTAAAGCTAGCCTATGCTCCGGAAATGCTAGGTTAGTGCTATTGCTCGGCTAATGCTAGGTTAATGCTAATGCTAGGTGAGTGCTATTGCTTGGTTAATGCTAATGCTAGGTTAGTGTTAATGCTAACACTAGTCTAATGCTAATGTTAGGCTGAAGCTAGTTCATTTTGTGCTAATGCTAGTTACTGCTAAGCTAATATAGTGCAACGCGGGCTAGCACCTGCATCCTTGTGTATTTTTTTTTCAGGAAATGCAAATATTCTATTTTATTATTGAATCTAAAAGTTTACTCAAGGACTCTAAGAATCTAGGAAATAAAACATTGTGAACCAACTTAAAAGCCACCAGCAAATGAGAAAAACATGGGAAATGACAGTCTCAACTGATTTATACATCACTGTATATGGATTACACATCAAAATCAAATGGATATACAACTCATTATTCCTATAAGACAAAATAAGAAAAACTAGCTAACACAATATTCACAGATAAGTACCAAAACTTGCATAACAAAGTTCACCAAAAAGTTCTTAGTGGTGATTTGCACACCTATCTAATCCACCAAGTTAGTGTGGAAGAAAAAGCAAATAAATATTTTAAAAAGAAATTCAGTGTGACATACATCTGTTTGCAATTTGTTCCAAGCAGCCAGACACAAAGTTGCTCCATGTAGCACGAAAAAAAAGTGATAAAACCATGCCGCCACGCACAAAAAACTACGGCACGTTATTTTTGTGATATTTTCACGATCCTCGTGACACTGGGCTGAACCTGAGACGTGTTTACCTGCTTGTGCTGCAGTAATGAGAGCCGTGTTTCCCTCGTTGTCTTGCCAGTTAACATCTAGATATGGACAATGAGAGAGGGCCATGACCACATCCACGTAGCCATAGTAACACGCCACCATGAGGCACGACTGAAAGATAGAAAGTGGAGAACATGGGAGTCGTATTCTTCTTAATGAGTGAATAATTTCAGAAACCTCAGTCTGTAATATTGAGGCTTTCTCTGTGGGCAGGCAGTTGAATTTTATATTTTTCTTATTTTTTTTTTTTGTTGCTGTAATATCTTTTTGAGATCATTTTGAATACCTGCTTACCTCGATCAGTTAGACCAGATAAAAGCACAGTAGCGGATTCAAGCTAACTCAGAGTGAAAGCACGGACAAGTCACCAGTTTATTATAGATACGCAAATGTTTACTGTGAGCCAATACATCCTAAAATAGTTTTATTATTATTGAATAACTCAACTAGGAAGTGTTGTAAAGATCATCATTAAAATGTTCATGTTTAGGGGAGTAGAGTTAGAATGTGTGCAATTTTGGTTAGATATTGTATAAAGGTATGATGATTTTTCTTTTATTGATTATCGGAATATTTATTATTATTTAAAAAAAAAAAAAAAAAAAAAAAGATTTCCGCTGCATATTTTCTATAAACCCATGTTTGATCAATGTACTGTGACTAAAGGAGAAACACACTGGAGAAGAGAGAAGAGCTGGACAAAGTGGCCAGGGAGAAGGAAGTCTGGGCTTCCCTGCTGAGGATGCGCTCTCCGCGACCCCGACTACAGGTAAGCGGGAGAAGATGGATGGATAAATGAGAAAAAGGTTTTAAAACATTGATTAGAGAACTATTGATAAATTAATGTTAAAATGAGAAATAATCAAACTAAATGAAATTAAATCTACAGTCATTTTAAAATGAGTCTAATTCCCAAAACAATGTGATTTTGTGAATTTTGTTTCACTGATTTTTTTTTTTTTTTTTTTTTTTTTTTTTGGACACATTGGATGTTTTGTGTTAACATTAGTGGTTTCAATATAAATAATTTCCTATTGTTTCTTGAGGAGATAAACTTTCAAACTTAACTAATGTTCAGCTCTGGCTAACATGTACCATGTGGCACCAAAGGTTGATACTTTCCAATGACTCCAAGCCAATCCCTGCTGTGTTCGTTCCAGATCTCTTACCCATGGTGTTAAGGTCAATAACTTAGTGAGCCCTTTAAAAGCTGAGCTGTTCCTTGACATCGTCCCATGTCCACTTTATTCTCCATCTGTTACTGGAGGCTTAGAGGACTGCTCCAAAACCCCCTGATTTTAAACAAGGGGCTTCTGCTTGTGGGAAGGAATTCAACAATCTGATCTTGTGTCCCTTTGTCATTACACTTTTAATAGTTTTTTGGGTTTTTTTTGTTTGTATGTCACTGCTGAGAATGAATTTTGTATATGTGTAGATTATACGTGATCATTTAAAAAAATTTTAGAATACATGCTCAAAGTTGTAAAATAATAAGTTAAGGGTTGGACTTTTCAAATTACTGAATATTTCACAAATTTACATACAACATAATCTTGTGTGGCCTCACAAGGTAAATGCGCAATTTGTTTTCTCAATCGAATGCCTTAATTGTGTTCGTTGACTTGTCATCCTGCATTTGATACCATGAGCTAAAATTAAAAAAAAAGACATTTGCCAAAAGTTTGAAACAATTTAACGGACAACTGTCAAATAACTAAGGCTCGATTGCTTCGCAAAAAGGGTGAAAAGCAGAAAATTGAGAACAAAAACACATACTCGTCTATTCCTGTCAGTTTCTCTCACTTCCTCCTCGGTCACACCCTGCCTGATCATAATTTTGGTGATGATGGTGTTGTTGTTCCAGCAGGCCTTGAAGAAAGAGATTCGCTCAGGGCTTTCGGGGCTTGGCGGGCGGTAAAGGTCACGAATAACTATACTGGCGGGTGGATAAAAAGAATCATCGGAGGCGATGCTCCGTGTGTCGGATCGGTCGGGCAGAGCATCAAAGTCCAACTCCTCAAACTCTTGGTAGATATCGTCCTCATCTTCCCAATAGTTTCTGGTGTAATCAGCTTCAGATTCCTCGTCATTTTCATCTTCTGAGACCTCCCACTCATCCCCATCTTCATCAGGCTTAGTGATGGACATGATGGGTGGATCCATGACTTTTGTTTTGGTTCTGAACTCAATGTGCCCACCGCCCTGGGCAACCCCATTCTCCTGAACCTTTGAACCTTCAGCTTTTCCTTCCTTTAACACCATTTAAATTCCACCTTGCCTCCATATAATTCTAAATCCTAGAGCAATGGATCCACGCTGAAAGTATTTTCAGTTCAGGTCATCCTTTTGTCACCAGCTTCCTTCATTCTGCATGCTCGCTAGATGGATGAATCCTATAACAGGCTCTTAACCCATTAAGTCTCATTTAGTAGTTTGACCAAACTCCAGGTTCAATAGAGGTCACAGAGAAACCAAGTGGACACCAAAGTGCTGTAATTGGTTCATTATTGCCGAAAGAGACATGAAAGCTGAGATCCCAACCAATTCCATTAGAATACTAAATGTTCTGATGCCATTGCTTTGAATGGTAGAGACCGAAAAGAAAGTGTCGAAAGTTTCCATGTTGAAATACCAAAATATCCACTGCCTTCGAAGCCCTTTGCCTTGTCCACGTGCCTCCATGCACAGACTCCAACTTCACCATCCAACACATTGTGCAAAAGAATCCAACGCGTCAATCTACGTCCTAAACTCCCGATCTCCAACTCGTCCTCCAGCTGTCCTGCTGTGAAAACCAGAGCACTGAGAAATAAATCTGGGGTTTTCCCTCTAACAGAACAATCAAGGTTTCTTTGATGATGTCCAACAAGGAGATGAGAGGCGGTCTGCTTGTACTCGTAGTGCTGCATGATAATCCTTTTAGGCTTTCTCCCTCTAGCTTTAGTCACTTTGTTCCTGTCCTCAGCGACTCCAGAGCTAAAATGTTTGTTAGATAGAAGAAACATAATAACTCATGTAAATATATATATATATAAAGTGAGCACTGTATTGTGTCCATGTACTTTCTGGAAATGTGTAGAATTTTAAGAATGTGGATAATAGATATAATTGTAAATATATATATAAATAGAAAAAAGTAAGAGCATTAGCGACACACAACAAATGAAAGGAAACTAGTAATCTTAAATGGACTTTTGTTAGAATTAGCAGCACATGGTTCCCCTTTGTTATCCTCATTAGTGAATTACTGTCATTAGTCAAGTTGGCCCCGCCCCCTCTGCTGCTGCCATGGTAAATTGGATTTCATCCTCGTGTGACTTCATAATGCACATAGACTAACAGAGACTGTGATCACCATGATTCAATTCAGTGATCAAATGATGAATAAAGAACCTCAAGTGCAACGTGCAGCTTGAAGGTTTTTTTTATCGGATTGTTTTAGCAGTTACAAGCAGAGTCTTTAAACTGTTACTCATATAATTTAATATAATATAATACTAATAAAAGATTGTCTCAGTCTGAACATTGAAGAACAGTCATGTGTAGACAGGACCATCTATAAGGGGGAATAAAAGGGAGACATTTATGGGGCCCATCCATAAAGTCAGCAAAATGATGGTGCATTGTTAATTATTTGTGCCATAGTCATCTTAAGATTCAAATCCTTGTTTTTTTCAGAAATAAAATTGGTTAAATGTGACCAAAAATGGTGAAAAAGGTGGTGAAATTGTTTTTTAAAAAACCTAGAAATTGGTTAAAAGTTGCAAATTAGAGTGGTCAAAAATAGGCAGAAAAAGTGGTAAAAAGGGTTTTACGGTGTAACTATTAGCTTAAAAGTAGAAACATATAGTTTAAACTAGCAAATAATGGGCATAAAGTGTGAATGTGGTTAAATTGGCAAAAATTAGCATGAAATATGATTAAAAGATGTTAAAAGTGACAATAATGGGTCAACATATGCAACATTAGGTGGGAATAGTGGTGGAAAGGTTTTATAAGTGCCGAAAATGTCTTGAACGTGGAAAAATATGTAAATTGAAATTTGATGGAGAAATGGCACAAATGGGAGTATTGTAGCAAACATTAATTAACAGGAGCAAAAATATGGCAAGAAAAAGTGATGGAAAATAGGTTAAAATATGGCAAGTTTGGTGTAGTTGCAGAACAAAAATAAAAAAAATAAGCAAAAATGGGCCCAAATTGTTAAAAAAAAAAAAAATTCTTAGTTTCTTAAAGGTATCTGGCGACGCCCCTCCCAGTGTTTTGCGACCCCAAGGTTGAGAACCCCTGCTCTATGGGATGATGTCCTCCTGGACGCACAGATTTAACACAAAAATGATCTCAAACTAATACATTCCCACTTTTATGAAATACTTTAATCTTATGAAATTTGAATCTAAATCTGAAAAGTACTGATTGACTATAAGTATTAATTTTAGAGGGGAAAAGGTGATTTCACATTTACATTTTATGGACAATTTTTTTGGCAATTCATAAGAAATGAATCATGATTTGCAATCCATGATAAAATAAACTCATTGTGTATGAGGACTAAGAGGCAAAGATTAGGCTTTAAATGTCACTTTGCATCTTTACTGCTAAGAATGAACAGAAAAGGGAATTGGATGAAATGAAAATAAGCATTTTGTTTCCTTGAACATTCCAAATATATATAAAAGTCAAACAATGTCTTTAGATTTCCTGAGGCCAATTTCTCGCAACCAAACACATGAAAAATGAATATTGAAACATTAGCTGGTGTGTTAAGGAGAAGAGGATGTGCAGTTGAATAGTCTTTATTGCATTATCACCACAAGATGGCGCAGGGAGACCTCTCATTGGTCAATAATCCGCATTTTTAAGTAAAAATACAAAAAAACTAAAACATCTTCAATCAAAAAACACCTTTTTGAACAAAGAAAAAAGGGCTTAAATGCAAATAAATATTTGACAACCTAAAACTTGCATTTGAACACTTTTTCTTCGATTGAAAATGTTTAATTTATTTATTGATATTTTTTTCTACTAAAGTACTCTTTTTTGGATTTGGGCCATGTTATGGGTAGGACATTTGTGTCTTCATTATTCAATTCAATTATTTATTTGTATTTACTTATCAATTTTTTTTTTTTTTTTTTTCTTCAATCAGAAAAATATATTGTCAACACTTCACTTCAATTCATTATATATATATATATATATATACTGTATATATATAGCAAAGAAAAATATGTCAACAAGCAATTTTTGGGTGTCAGAAATGTATTTGCGCATTCAAATACATTTTTGATTGAAGTGTTTTTTTTTTAATTAAAGCAACATTTTTCTTTGAATCATAAAGACATATATCTGCTTGCATACAGCTAATGAGCAGGGCACATAAGTCTGAAAGTAAACATCTTATGAGCAATGGGTTCATGAATTCAACAAGTTTGAAAGGAAATTGGTATTGTTGTAATAACTGGTCTGATCCATCAGGTAAGCATCTGGTGTACAAGTTCAATCAATAAAATGTTGGGGGTTCAGCAGACATAGCAGTGTTGTATTTGGATGGACATTTAATTTTTTTAAAGTCCTAATACATAAACAGTCTAGCTCTTGAAAATTAAAAATTAGATTTAATCTCCTGATTCACTTGATTTCATTCAAATCAAGCAGATAGTTTGTAATAACCTGCACCACATTGGGTTAAACAGGGACAGTATTCTGTAGGCGTTTGCTTTTTCTTACTCAATGTACACAATAATGGTGCTCAAATTTCCTATGAAACACAGAGGCAGGGTTTGTGATACAAAGCCTCCTCATATGAATGGGGAACAGTGACCAGCGAGAGCGGCATTACACTAAAGTCCAAAAAATGTAATTAAACCATTTATTTTAATCTAAAAACAAACTCTGTATGAGTCATTAGAAGCAATCAATGATAGAGTATAAAAATACATTCAAGCATTCTTAGATATACACCTCTTGTCGACATTTTAATATTCTTTACACATTGTCTTAAAGTTTAATTCACAAATATTTACATTCAGAAATCCAGCCTCTTGTATGGGAGGTTGACTAAAAGAAAATGTTTTCAAAATAGTCGGAATATTGACAATTCTGTCAAGTTTAGTTTTCCATTTGCTAATACAGTTATTTTACTATTAAGCTCATACTCAATTCTCTTTTTACCCACATGATAAAGTCAAGGATGCACCAAAAATAAGTTCCGGCAAACACGTATTATTGCAAGACAAGTTTACAAGTAAAGAATGAGGCAGACTCCGATTAGTCCTCTTTGCATTCAGGTGTGTGTTTGTGGTCCACCGGTGTGTTTCTTTTTGTTCTGCGTCCTAGTTGTGATTTAAAATTCTTGGCATCGTAGACCCACACCGTGTCGATGCCTTCCCCGGCCGTATGTTCAGGGATCCATGTCGGGAAGGGGAAGCGACAGGCCACGACCTTGGCCGTACTCGGCAGTTCACTCTCCAGCTTCAGCTCCAGCTGGTTCATCTAAAAAGACATTGTAGGAATAAATAATGACTGAGAGTTGAATATTAATATCAGAGCAAACTGCGTATTATTCATTGCGTGTTTATTCATGTGTAAAAATAACAACTGTTTGGGTTCAGGAACTCACCATTTGAGGAACTCCAAAAATGACCACATTGGAGTACTGAGCAAAACTGACCTGTGACAGACATCAGAATTAGTCTGATTTGATCTCATTTCCACACATATTGTGTACAACAGTGGTCTCCAACCTTTTCAAGCCCAAGATCCCTGACCCCCACCTTGGTGACGGCAAGATCTACCCAATGAAGTGTAAAAAAAAAACCAAAGCAAACGGAGTTTACTTCCACTTTCACGCTTTTTATTCAGGCTAACTTTATTTGAATTACATGAAATGCTTTGGTCCAACATTGAAAGAAAATAAACCCAAAATGCTATCTGTAACTAGCTTATTAAAGGGGGGGGGGTCATAGGTCGAGAGGGATATAAACGTAAACAAGCTAGTTTACTCTGCTGATATTTCCAACCTAACAGCATTTGTTTGTAATGTTATTTCAGAGATTGTCAGTGTTTTAACAGTGTTTATGTTATTAATATTACACATATTCAGACTAGAGGAGTTGTCCATCTAAACGGGCAGCTATTATTTTTTTACAACGTCGTGTTAGGCCGCTAAGGGGTCTTGACCCACGGAATGTACGAGCGATAATATTCTCTGTCGCACCCCGCAAATGTTCAGCGCTCATGAGGAAAATACCATCTCATCACATGGTTTATCCTTTACATCAGTGAAATAAAACTAATGAACAGTTCATCACTCTTGTCATGCTGTGGCTGTGTGTTCTCCGACCAGAGCAACTGTGTGGATGAGGTGTCCCAGCAATCACACACTTTCATACACGGGAGAAGCGATCAACAGGGAATGTTTCAGAGAGCGACGGGTTGGCGACCACTGGTGTACAATATAGACAACTTATCGCACACTTCTCGTACTGTACCTTCCATAAATCTGAGATGTGAAAGGCGGCAGAGTGATGGACTCCTTCCCTCCAGGCCTTACAGCGAGAATACCAAACCAACCAGGGGTTCAACTCAAACCCAGATGCCTTAAATCCATGTTTAGCTGCTGCAATCACCTGCAAGCACCAAGAAAGTTACACAATCAACCAGCAAAAGTTTCAGATGGTGAAGTAAGGGTGTGATTGATATATCGTGCAACAAGATAACATTTCTAGATCTATCGTAGATGGTACGGAAGCGGATTAGGGCCACTTTTGATGGCGAAAATAATTTTGGCCAAATCAAGAATAAAGTCAAAATGTCGAGATTGAAGTTGAAATTTCGAGAATAAAGTTGAAACATAATGTCGAGATGAACTGAGCATCTTTATTCCACATTGCTAACTTCCTTAGCATCGAGGATGTAGCTTCCGGTTAAGACATATTTAACTTATTTAAAACCAAACGTTTACAGAGTAATGTCGTTGGTAAACACTACATCAAAAACAGTTTTACTTTAACTCTGACTTCATATAAAAATGTAAGGACAAAGTTAGCCAGGTAACCATGGTAACCATTTTTGTTATTGTCACCCTCACTGAGCAGCAGTGACTTCTGGTTTTGTTCAAGAATGAAGTTTACAGATCAGATTTTATATCCAGTGAACTCTTTTATCTCACTCTAGGTATATATGGAATAAAGAAATGCAAAAAAGGGGAATATACCATTTTTATTTTTGTTAATAAATAGTTATTCGTTTAACTATCTTTAATGGAGCTTGATGGAGTGGATAGCAGAGGACGCCATAACTCACTATAGTTGATATTGAGGCGGAAATGTTTTTGTTGGTTTTTTTTTTACTCTAAAAAGTTTTTATTATAACATTTGTATCATATTAAGGAAAATGACAGTTTTTAACCACTTAAAACAAAAATAGGCAACTTGTATTACAGCAGGGACCTTGGCCCTATTCTTTTTTTATATACATACAAAAAAATATGGCTTTTCTTCTCATTGTTAAACAGACGAGTGCAGACTTTCTCATTTTAATGATTTTTTGTTTGTTGCTTCATCTGAGTCTGAGCTAAATTTTGTGAAACTGACTGTAAACCACGAGAAAATAAGTCAAAATTTAGTGACACAAAAAAAAAAAAAATCACACAAAGCAGCAACTTCTTCTGTTTTACATGAATAAATGTAATGGTACGGTCCTCCTTAACATTTTATTTTTCCCCCTGTTCATGTGGAACATTTGGAACATTCTGCCTCTGGCATTTGTGTTCTAAAAACATGAAAGTCAATTTGAGTCACAAGTATTCTAAAAGATGAAAGGAACTTTGAGTCATAAATGTTCTAAAATATCAAAGCCTGCTCAGTGTGACTTTGATAATCGGTGAGAATAGAAGTCATTACAAGTTAAACTGTATTGAGTTTATATCCTTTAACAGGAAGGGAGCGATTCTTGTGGAAGAACCCAACAGCACATTGAGTGTGTATCAGATTTTCTGCTTGACTGCACAAAGGACTGGTAGAAGTCTTCTTCAAGAGGAAAGTTTGGAGACTGGATCAGAATCATGGATGACATGGTCGAAAATGGAGGTGGAATACAGGGGGTCTGCAGTAAGAGGGAAAAAGGGAAGAACGGGTCTAGCAGCTCAATGAGCGAATATCGGTGTGAGTTCAATAGCATCTTAGATGGTACTGTGTCTCGGATGAGAGCATGGGAGAAGAAGATGAGCACTGAGCTGGAGAAGAAAGATGAGGAGAACCTCTCTTTAAAGAAAACTCTCCAACAGGCCGACAGTGACCTGGAGCACATTGAGCATAGAGTGCGTAAGCTCAACCAGGACCATCAAGATACTGTGTCTCAGGTAAAAGCAGAATGGGGGAAGAAGACGAGCATTGAGCGAAAGAAGAAAAATGAGGAGATTTTCTCTTTAAGGAAAGCTCTCCAACAGGCCGACAGTGACCTGGAGCACATTGAGCATGGAGTGCGTATTCTAAACCTCAACCATCAGGATACTGTGTCCCAGATAGAAGCAAAATGGGAGAAGAAGATGAAGACTGAGCTGGAGAAGAAAGATGAGGAGATCCTCTCTTTAAAGAAAACTCTCCAACAGTCCGACAGTGGAGTGGAGAACATGAAGTGTGAATGGGAGAAGATAAACACTGAACTGGAGAAGAAAGATGAGGAGATCTTCTCTTTAAAGAAAACTCTCCAACAGGCCAACAGTAAAGTGGAGAACATGGAGCGTGAAGTGTGTAGGCTCAACAGCTACCATCAGGATACTGTGTCCCTGATGGAAGCAGAATGGGTGAAGGAGAAGAATATTGAGATGGAGAAGAAAGATCAGGAGATCTTCTCTTTAAAGAAAACTCTCCAACAGGGAAACAGGAGACTGGAGCACATTAGGAATGCATTAAACTGCATCTTTGATGATAATGTGTCTCTGAATGGAGCAGAAAGGGAGAAGACAACAGACACTGAGCTGGAAAAGAAAGATGAGGAGATCCTCTCTTTAATGGATGTTCAACATCACAATGGGATCGTTCCACTGTCTCCTCCTCCTCTGGAGGAAGACACAGTGGATAGAATGATTGACCTTCAGAAAGAACATCAGGAAAAGCTCACCGACGAACGCCAGGAAACAACAAAACAAGTTATAGCCCTGACGAATGAGAACTGTGAGCTCCTGACACAGATTTCCACCTTGGGGAACAAAGACGCTGAGTGGGACACTCAGTATGGAGTTCTTCAGACCCAACATCTCACTCTGATCGAGGAAAAAGAGAAAAAAACACAAGAAATGGAGCTTCTAATGAAGGAAAACGCTGAACTAAAAGTGCTCGCCACCACAAGTGAAAAACCAAGAAAGAGAAGGAACAGGACAAAGAAGAAGAAGAAGAAGACGAAGGACGGGGAGATGGAGTGAAAACTGGTTTTACTTGAAAAAAACTCTTCAGCTGTTTAGCTCGGCACAAAATGTGAGAAGATCCACTGCAGACTGAGTTGTTTTCTCCAGATTCTCCCACCACAATAAAACTTCCTTAAAGCAAAGCAAAGCAGATGTTTTTGTGTAGGGAATTCAATGTGCTTTACATTATTAAAAAAAATAAAATAATGAAAAGTATCCCTCTCAGTTTTTTTATTTGGATTTTAAAATTAGATGCTGACTTCAGCAGTTCAACACCGTACTTCAAAAGTACAAATATCAAATGTATTTCACATATTTCCGTCTTGCAAAAATCCACAAAGAACACGTATCTCCAGATAGAAAAAGTAGGAAAACATTTGTAAATGGTGGCCTAGTGGTTAAGGACGCTGGGCTTGTAATCGGAGGGTTGCCGGTTCAAGCCCCCGGTTCAAGCCTCACCGGGGCCTCACCGGGGCCGTCACTGTGGGATGTTGAGCAAGTCCCTTAACCCCGAACTGCTCCCCAGGCGCCGCAAAATGGCTGCCGATTGCTCCTCAGGGATGGGTTAAGTGCAGAAGACAAATTCCAATAATGTACTAACATTACATGGCCAATTAAAGGCGAAAGCCCGATTTAATCTTTAATCTTTTAATCTTAATCTAATCTTTAACTAAAAAAAGAAACCAGACAGACAAAAAAGTAAAGATTTTACTAAAGTAAGCATTAAGTTTAGCAACAAACCATACTTAAAAAAAACATTTATTTATATTGCCTTTGACCAGATTTCCAGCAGTGTTTGTGAAATTTTCTTTTCCCGTAAAAATATGTCAGTATTAAATCAAAATATTAAATCTAAATTTAAATGCTACATTTCAATATAAATGTTAAATCTAAATGCTAAATCTGAATATTAAATGTTAAATCTAAATCTTACATTTAAATCTTTTACATTTCTTATAAAATATAATGTATATGTATAAATGTTAAATCTAAATATTAAATGTAAATATTAAATATTGAAATTAAATCTAAATGTGCAAAGGTTGACTGAACAAAAAACAAATGTTCCTTTCACTGAGGATGCAAAGCTTTTAAGATCATTTCAAAAACAATTTCTGCTACAAGACAATTGATCTCTATCTTTCACAATTATGAAAAAATGTCATTTAACATTCCCGTGTAACTTCCTTTAATGACGTTATTTCCTCTAAATTATTGTGGTTTGACACATTTGAACAGGATATAGGGAAATGGGGTTTATTTACTAAATAAAAAAATCAATATTCTGGATTATTTTTAGAGAATTTGCTTGTAATGTAATAAATGTGACATTTGTTAATGTATATGTTGATCAAGAACATTACAGACACCCAGGATAAATACAGAAAATATTTTTTTTTTTAAATAAAAAAAAGTATACAAAAATGAAAACAAAAAAGCACAAAATAATTGAAAAAATAACAAAATGACAACAAAAACTCATAAAATGATAGAAAAACATATACAAAATTACAACAATTAAATGATAAATAAAGGACAAATATACAATGTGACAACAAAAACATATGAAATAATAGAAAAATATACAAATTGACAACAAAGATGCAAAAGGCTGACTACTCCCAAAACACACAGAACAAAAATAAAAATACACAACATGAAATAAAGATATGCATAATGACTTCAGTATCTTCAGTTTCCATAGTAAACTGAAATCAATATTAGTTCACCAGTTGAAATGGACACTATTTCAATGATAACACTGTACTGAGCATCTTTATTCCACATTGCTAACTTCCTTAGCATCGAGGATGTAGCTTCCGGTAAAGACATATTTAACTTATTTAAAACCAAACGTTTACAGAGTAATGCCGTTGGTAAACACTACATCAAAAACAGTTTTACTTTAACTCTGACTTCATATAAAAATGTAAGGACAAAGTTAGCCAGGTAACCATGGTAACCATTTTTGTTATTGTCACCCTCACTGAGCAGCAGTGACTTCTGGTTTTGTTCAAGAATGAAGTTTACAGATCAGATTTTATATCCAGTGAACTCTTTTATCTCACTCTAGGTATATATGGAATAAAGAAATGCAAAAAAGTGGAATATACCATTTTTATTTTTGTGATTAAATAGTTATTCGTTTAGCTATATTTAATGGAGCTTGATGGAGTGGATAGCAGAGGACGCCATAACTCACTATAGTTGATATTGAGGCGGAAATGTTTTTGTTGGTTTTTTTTTTACTCTAAAAAGTTTTTATTATAACATTTGTATCATATTAAGGAAAATGACAGTTTTTAACCACTTAAAACAAAGATAGGCAACTTGTATTACAGCAGGGACCTTGGCCCTGTTCTTTTTTTATATACATACAAAAAATATGGCTTTTCTTCTCATTGTTAAACAGACGAGTGCAGACTTTCTCATTTTAATGATTTTTTGTTTGTTGCTTCATCTGAGTCTGAGCTAAATTTTGTGAAACTGACTGTAAACCATGAGAAAATAAGTTAAAATTTAGTGACATAAAAAAAAATCACACAAAGCAGCAACTTCTTCTGTTTTACATGAATAAATGTAATGGTACATATAATGGTACGGTCCTCCTTAACATTTTATTTTCCCCCCTGTTCATGTGGAACATTTGGAACATTCTGCCTCTGGCATTTGTGTTCTAAAAACATGAAAGTCAATTTGAGTCACAAGTATTCTAAAAGATGAAAGGAACTTTGAGTAATAAATGTTCTAAAACATCAAAGCCTGCTCAGTGTGACTTTGATAATCGGTGAGAATAGAAGTCATTACACGTTAAACTGCATTGAGTTTATATCCTTTAACAGGAAGGGAGCGATTCTTGTGGAAGAACCCAACAGCACATTGAGTGTGTATCAGATTTTCTGCTTGACTGCACAAAGGACTGGTAGAAGTCTTCTTAAAGAGGACAGTTTGGAGACTGGATCAGAATCATGGATGACATGGTCGAAAATGGAGGTGGAATACAGGGGGTCTGCAGTAAGAGGGAAAAAGGGAAGAACGGGTCTAGCAGCTCAATGAGCGAATATCGGTGTGAGTTCAATAGCATCTTAGATGGTACTGTGTCTCGGATGAGAGCATGGGAGAAGAAGATGAGCACTGAGCTGGAGAAGAAAGATGAGGAGAACCTCTCTTTAAAGAAAACTCTCCAACAGGCCGACAGTGACCTGGAGCACATTGAGCATAGAGTGCGTAAGCTCAACCAGGACCATCAAGATACTGTGTCTCAGGTGAAAGCAGAATGGGGGAAGAAGACGAGCATTGAGCGAAAGAAGAAAAATGAGGAGATTTTCTCTTTAAGGAAAGCTCTCCAACAGGCCGACAGTGACCTGGAGCACATTGAGCATGGAGTGCGTATTCTCAACCTCAACCATCAGGATACTGTGTCCCAGATAGAAGCAAAATGGGAGAAGAAGATGAAGACTGAGCTGGAGAAGAAAGATGAGGAGATCCTCTCTTTAAAGAAAACTCTCCAACAGTCCGACAGTGGAGTGGAGAACATGAAGTGTGAATGGGAGAAGATAAACACTGAACTGGAGAAGAAAGATGAGGAGATCTTCTCTTTAAAGAAAACTCTCCAGCAGGCCAACAGTAAAGTGGAGAACATGGAGCGTGAAGTGTGTAGGCTCAACAGCTACCATCAGGATACTGTGTCCCTGATGGAAGCAGAATGGGTGAAGGAGAAGAATATTGAGATGGAGAAGAAAGATCAGGAGATCTTCTCTTTAAAGAAAACTCTCCAACAGGGAAACAGGAGACTGGAGCACATTAGGAATGCATTAAACTGCATCTTTGATGATAATGTGTCTCTGAATGGAGCAGAAAGGGAGAAGACAACAGACACTGAGCTGGAAAAGAAAGATGAGGAGTTTCTCTCTTTATTGGATGTTCAACACCACAATGGGATCGTTCCACTGTCTCCTCCTCCTCTGGAGGAAGACACAGTGGATAGAATGATTGACCTTCAGAAAGAACATCAGGAAAAGCTCACCGATGAACGCCAGGAAACAACAAAACAAGTTATAGCCCTGACGAATGAGAACTGTGAGCTCCTGACACAGATTTCCACCTTGGGGAACAAAGACGCTGAGTGGGACACTCAGTATGGAGTTCTTCAGACCCAACATCTCACTCTGATCGAGGAAAAAGAGAAAAAAACACAAGAAATGGAGCTTCTAGTGAAGGAAAACGCTGAACTAAAAGTGCTCGCCACCACAAGTGAAAAGCCAAGAAAGAGAAGGAACAGGACAAAGAAGAAGAAGAAGAAGACGAAGGACGGGGAGATGGAGTGAAAACTGGTTTTACTTGAAAAAAACTCTTCAGGTGTTTAGCTCGGCACAAAATGTGAGAAGATCCACTGCAGACTGAGTTGTTTTCTCCAGATTCTCCCACCACAATAAAACTTCCTTAAAGCAAAGCAAGGCAGATGTTTTTTTGTAGGGAATTCAATGTGCTTTACATTATTAAAAAAAAATAAAATAATGAAAAGTATCCCTCTCAGTTTTTTTATTTGGATTTTAAAATTAGATGCTGACTTCAGCAGTTCAACACCGTACTTCAAAAGTACAAATATCAAATGTATTTCACATATTTCCGTCTTGCAAAAATCCACAAAGAACACGTATCTCCAGATAGAAAAAGTAGGAAAACATTTGTAAATGGAAATAACTAAAAAAAAAACCAGACAGACAAAAAAGTAAAGATTTTACTAAAATAAGCATTAAGTTTAGCAACAAACCATACTTAAAAAAACATTTATTTATATTGCCTTTGACCAGATTTCCAGCAGTGTTTGTGAAATTTTCTTTTCCCGTAAAAATATGTCAGTATTAAATCAAAATATTAAATCTAAATTTAAATGCTACATTTCAATATAAATGTTAAATCTAAATGCTAAATCTGAATATTAAATGTTAAATCTAAATCTTACATTTAAATCTTTTACATTTCTTATAAAATATAATGTATATGTATAAATGTTAAATCTAAATATTAAATGTAAATATTAAATATTGAAATTAAATCTAAATGTGCAAAGGTTGACTGAACAAAAAACAAATGATCCTTTCACTGAGGATGCAAAGCTTTTAAGATCATTTCAAAAACAATTTCTGCTACAAGACAATTGATCTCTATCTTTTACAATTATGAAAAAATGTCATTAAACATTCCCGTGTAACTTCCTTTAATGACGTTATTTCCTCTAAATTATTGTGGTTTGACACATTTGAACAGGATAGAGGGAAATGGGGTTTATTTACTAAATAAAAAAATCAATATTCTGGATTATTTTTAGAGAATTTGCTTGTAATGTAATAAATGTGACATTTGTTAATGTATATGTTGATCAAGAACATTACAGACACCCAGGATAAATACAGAAAATATTTTTTTTTTTAAATAAAAAAAAGTATACAAAAATGAAAACAAAAAAGCACAAAATAATTGAAAAAATAACAAAATGACAACAAAAACTCATAAAATGATAGAAAAACATATACAAAATTACAACAATTAAATGATAAATAAAGGACAAATATACAATGTGACAACAAAAACATATGAAATAATAGAAAAATATACAAATTGACAACAAAGATGCAAAAGGCTGACTACTCCCAAAACACACGGAACAAAAATAAAAATACACAACATGAAATAAAGATATGCATAATGACTTCAGTATCTTCAGTTTCCATAGTAAACTGAAATCAATATTAGTTCACCAGTTGAAATGGACACTATTTCAATGATAACACTGTACTGAGCATCTTTATTCCACATTGCTAACTTCCTTAGCATCGAGGATGTAGCTTCCGGTTAAGACATATTTAACTTATTTATAACCAAACGTTTACAGAGTAATGCCGTTGGTAAACACTACATCAAAAACAGTTTTACTTTAACTCTGACTTCATATAAAAATGTAAGGACAAAGTTAGCCAGGTAACCATGGTAACCATTTTTGTTATTGTCACCCTCACTGAGCAGCAGTGACTTCTGGTTTTGTTCAAGAATGAAGTTTACAGATCAGATTTTATATCCAGTGAACTCTTTTATCTCACTCTAGGTGTATATGGAATAAAGAAATGCAAAAAAGTGGAATATACCATTTTTATTTTTGTGATTAAATAGTTATTCGTTTAACTATCTTTAATGGAGCTTGATGGAGTGGATAGCAGAGGACGCCATAACTCACTATAGTTGATATTGAGGCGGAAATGTTTTTGTTGGTTTTTTTTTTACTCTAAAAAGTTTTTATTATAACATTTGTATCATATTAAGGAAAATGACAGTTAAAACAAAGATAGGCAACTTGTATTACAGCAGGGACCTTGGCCCTGTTCTTTTTTTATATACATACAAAAAATATGGCTTTTCTTCTCATTGTTAAACAGACGAGTGCAGACTTTCTCATTTTAATGATTTTTTGTTTGTTGCTTCATCTGAGTCTGAGCTAAATTTTGTGAAACTGACTGTAAACCATGAGAAAATAAGTTAAAATTTAGTGACATAAAAAAAATCACACAAAGCAGCAACTTCTTCTGTTTTACATGAATAAATGTAATGGTACATATAATGGTACGGTCCTCCTTAACATTTTATTTTCCCCCCTGTTCATGTGGAACATTTGGAACATTCTGCCTCTGGCATTTGTGTTCTAAAAACATGAAAGTCAATTTGAGTCACAAGTATTCTAAAAGATGAAAGGAACTTTGAGTCATAAATGTTCTAAAATATCAAAGCCTGCTCAGTGTGACTTTGATAATCGGTGAGAATAGAAGTCATTATAAGTTAAACTGCATTGAGTTTATATCCTTTAACAGGAAGGGAGCGATTCTTGTGGAAGAACCCAACAGCACATTGAGTGTGTATCAGATTTTCTGCTTGACTGCACAAAGGACTGGTAGAAGTCTTCTTAAAGAGGAAAGTTTGGAGACTGGATCAGAATCATGGATGACATGGTTGAAAATGGAGGTGGAATACAGGGGGTCTGCAGTAAGAGGGAAAAAGGGAAGAACGGGTCTAGCAGCTCAATGAGCGAATATCGGTGTGAGTTCAATAGCATCTTAGATGGTACTGTGTCTCGGATGAGAGCATGGGAGAAGAAGATGAGCACTGAGCTGGAGAAGAAAGATGAGGAGAACCTCTCTTTAAAGAAAACTCTCCAACAGGCCGACAGTGACCTGGAGCACATTGAGCATAGAGTGCGTAAGCTCAACCAGGACCATCAAGATACTGTGTCTCAGGTGAAAGCAGAATGGGGGAAGAAGACGAGCATTGAGCGAAAGAAGAAAAATGAGGAGATTTTCTCTTTAAGGAAAGCTCTCCAACAGGCCGACAGTGACCTGGAGAACATTGAGCATGGAGTGCGTATTATCAACCTCAACCATCAGGATACTGTGTCCCAGATAGAAGCAAAATGGGAGAAGAAGATGAAGACTGAGCTGGAGAAGAAAGATGAGGAGATCCTCTCTTTAAAGAAAACTCTCCAACAGGCCGACAGTGGAGTGGAGAACATGAAGAGTGAATGGGAGAAGATAAACACTGAACTGGAGAAGAAAGATGAGGAGATCTTCTCTTTAAAGAAAACTCTCCAGCAGGCCAACAGTAGAGTGGAGAACATGGAGCGTGAAGTGTGTAGGCTCAACATCTCCCATCAGGATACTGTGTCCCTGATGGAAGCAGAATGGGTGAAGGAGAAGAATATTGAGATGGAGAAGAAAGATCAGGAGATCTTCTCTTTAAAGAAAACTCTCCAACAGGGAAACAGGAGACTGGAGCACATTAGGAATGCATTAAACTGCATCTTTGATGATAATGTGTCTCTGAATGGAGCAGAAAGGGAGAAGACAACAGACACTGAGCTGGAAAAGAAAGATGAGGAGTTTCTCTCTTTATTGGATGTTCAACACCACAATGGGATCGTTCCACTGTCTCCTCCTCCTCTGGAGGAAGACACAGTGGATAGAATGATTGACCTTCAGAAAGAATATCAGGAAAAGCTCACCGACGAACGCCAGGAAACAACAAAACAAGTTATAGCCCTGACGAATGAGAACTGTGAGCTCCTGACACAGATTTCCACCTTGGGGAACAAAGACGCTGAGTGGGACACTCAGTATGGAGTTCTTCAGACCCAACATCTCACTCTGATCGAGGAAAAAGAGAAAAAAACACAAGAAATGGAGCTTCTAGTGAAGGAAAACGCTGAACTAAAAGTGCTCGCCACCACAAGTGAAAAGCCAAGAAAGAGAAGGAACAGGACAAAGAAGAAGAAGAAGAGACGGAAGGACGGGGAGATGGAGTGAAAACTGGTTTTACTTGAAAAAAACTCTTCAGGTGTTTAGCTCGGCACAAAATGTGAGAAGATCCACTGCAGACTGAGTTGTTTTCTCCAGATTCTCCCACCACAATAAAACTTCCTTAAAGCAAAGCAAAGCAGATGTTTTTGTGTAGGGAATTCAATGTGCTTTACATTATTAAAAAAAAATAAAATAATGAAAAGTATCCCTCTCAGTTTTTTTATTTGGATTTTAAAATTAGATGCTGACTTCAGCAGTTCAACACCGTACTTCAAAAGTACAAATATCAAATGTATTTCACATATTTCCGTCTTGCAAAAATCCACAAAGAACACGTATCTCCAGATAGAAAAAGTAGGAAAACATTTGTAAATGGAAATAACTAAAAAAAAAAACCAGACAGACAAAAAAGTAAAGATTTTACTAAAATAAGCAGCAAGTTTAGCAACAAACCAAACTTAAAAAACATTTATTGATATTGCCTTTGACCAGATTTCCAGCAGTGTTTGTGAAATTTTCTTTTCCCGTAAAAATATGTCAGTATTAAATCAAAATATTAAATCTAAATTTAAATGCTACATTTCAATATAAATGTTAAATCTAAATGCTAAATCTGAATATTAAATGTTAAATCTAAATCTTACATTTAAATCTTTTACATTTCTTATAAAATATAATGTATATGTATAAATGTTAAATCTAAATATTAAATGTAAATATTAAATATTGAAATTAAATCTAAATGTGCAAAGGTTGACTGAACAAAAAACAAATGTTCCTTTCACTGAGGATGCAAAGCTTTTAAGATCATTTCAAAAACAATTTCTGCTACAAGACAATTGATCTCTATCTTTTACAATTATGAAAAAATGTCATTTAACATTCCCGTGTAACTTCCTTTAATGACGTTATTTCCTCTAAAATATTGTGGTTTGACACATTTGAATAGGATAGAGGGAAATGGGGTTTATTTACTAAATAAAAAAATCAATATTCTGGATTATTTTTAGAGAATTTGCTTGTAATGGAATAAATGTGACATTTGTTAATGTATATGTTGATCAAGAACATTACAGACACCCAGGATAAATACAGAAAATATTTTTTTTTTTTAAATAAAAAAAAGTATACAAAAATGAAAACAAAAAAGCACAAAATAATTGAAAAAATAACAAAATGACAACAAAAACTCATAAAATGATAGAAAAACATATACAAAATTACAACAATTAAATGATAAATAAAGGACAAATATACAATGTGACAACAAAAACATATGAAATAATAGAAAAATATACAAATTGACAACAAAGATGCAAAAGGCTGACTACTCCCAAAACACACAGAACAAAAATAAAAATACACAACATGAAATAAAGATATGCATAATGACTTCAGTATCTTCAGTTTCCATAGTAAACTGAAATCAATATTAGTTCACCAGTTGAAATGGACACTATTTCAATGATAACACTGTACTGAGCATCTTTATTCCACATTGCTAACTTCCTTAGCATCGAGGATGTAGCTTCCGGTTAAGACATATTTAACTTATTTAAAACCAAACGTTTACAGAGTAATGCCGTTGGTAAACACTACATCAAAAACAGTTTTACTTTAACTCTGACTTCATATAAAAATGTAAGGACAAAGTTAGCCAGGTAACCATGGTAACCATTTTTGTTATTGTCACCCTCACTGAGCAGCAGTGACTTCTGGTTTTGTTCAAGAATGAAGTTTACAGATCAGATTTTATATCCAGTGAACTCTTTTATCTCACTCTAGGTATATATGGAATAAAGAAATGCAAAAAAGTGGAATATACCATTTTATTTTTGTGATTAAATAGTTATTCGTTTAGCTATATTTAATGGAGCTTGATGGAGTGGATAGCAGAGGACGCCATAACTCACTATAGTTGATATTGAGGCGGAAATGTTTTTGTTGGTTTTTTTTTTACTCTAAAAAGTTTTTATTATAACATTTGTATCATATTAAGGAAAATGACAGTTTTTAACCACTTAAAACAAAGATAGGCAACTTGTATTACAGCAGGGACCTTGGCCCTATTCTTTTTTTATATACATACAAAAAATATGGCTTTTCTTCTCATTGTTAAACAGACGAGTGCAGACTTTCTCATTTTAATGATTTTTTGTTTGTTGCTTCATCTGAGTCTGAGCTAAATTTTGTGAAACTGACTGTAAACCATGAGAAAATAAGTTAAAATTTAGTGACATAAAAAAAAATCACACAAAGCAGCAACTTCTTCTTTTTTACATGAATAAATGTAATGGTACATATAATGGTACAGTCCTCCTTAACATTTTATTTTCCCCCCTGTTCATGTGGAACATTTGGAACATTCTGCCTCTGGCATTTGTGTTCTAAAAACATGAAAGTCAATTTGAGTCACAAGTATTCTAAAAGATGAAAGGAACTTTGAGTAATAAATGTTCTAAAACATCAAAGCCTGCTCAGTGTGACTTTGATAATCGGTGAGAATAGAAGTCATTACAAGTTAAACTGCATTGAGTTTATATCCTTTAACAGGAAGGGAGCGATTCTTGTGGAAGAACCCAACAGCACATTGAGTGTGTATCAGATTTTCTGCTTGACTGCACAAAGGACTGGTAGAAGTCTTCTTAAAGAGGAAAGTTTGGAGACTGGATCAGAATCATGGATGACATGGTTGAAAATGGAGGTGGAATGCAGGGGGTCTGCAGTAAGAGGGAAAAAGGGAAGAACGGGTCTAGCAGCTCAATGAGCGAATATCGGTGTGAGTTCAATAGCATCTTAGATGGTACTGTGTCTCGGATGAGAGCATTTGAGAAGAAGATGAGCACTGAGCTGGAGAAGAAAGATGAGGAGAACCTCTCTTTAAAGAAAACTCTCCAACAGGCCGACAGTGACCTGGAGCACATTGAGCATAGAGTGCGTAAGCTCAACCAGGACCATCAAGATACTGTGTCTCAGGTAAAAGCAGAATGGGGGAAGAAGACGAGCATTGAGCGAAAGAAGAAAAATGAGGAGATTTTCTCTTTAAGGAAAGCTCTCCAACAGGCCGACAGTGACCTGGAGAACATTGAGCATGGAGTGCGTATTATCAACCTCAACCATCAGGATACTGTGTCCCAGATAGAAGCAAAATGGGAGAAGAAGATGAAGACTGAGCTGGAGAAGAAAGATGAGGAGATCCTCACTTTAAAGAAAACTCTCCAACAGGCCGACAGTGGAGTGGAGAACATGAAGAGTGAATGGGAGAAGATAAACACTGAACTGGAGAAGAAAGATGAGGAGATCTTCTCTTTAAAGAAAACTCTCCAGCAGGCCAACAGTAGAGTGGAGAACATGGAGCGTGAAGTGTGTAGGCTCAACATCTACCATCAGGATACTGTGTCCCTGATGGAAGCAGAATGGGTGAAGGAGAAGAATATTGAGATGGAGAAGAAAGATCAGGAGATCCTCTCTTTAAAGAAAACTCTCCAACAGGGAAACAGGAGAGTGGAGCACATTAGGAATGCATTAAACTGCATCTTTGATGATAATGTGTCTCTGAATGGAGCAGAAAGGGAGAAGACAACAGACACTGAGCTGGAAAAGAAAGATGAGGAGATCCTCTCTTTAATGGATGTTCAACATCACAATGGGATCGTTCCACTGTCTCCTCCTCCTCTGGAGGAAGACACAGTGGATAGAATGATTGACCTTCAGAAGGAACATGAGGAAAAGCTCACCGACGAACGCCAGGAAACAACAAAACAAGTTATAGCCCTGACGAATGAGAACTGTGAGCTCCTGACACAGATTTCCACCTTGGGGAACAAAGACGCTGAGTGGGACACTCAGTATGGAGTTCTTCAGACCCAACATCTCACTCTGATCGAGGAAAAAGAGAAAAAAACACAAGAAATGGAGCTTCTAGTGAAGGAAAACGCTGAACTAAAAGTGCTCGCCACCACAAGTGAAAAGCCAAGAAAGAGAAGGAACAGGACAAAGAAGAAGAAGAAGAAGACGAAGGACGGGGAGATGGAGTGAAAACTGGTTTTACTTGAAAAAAAACTCTTCAGCTGTTTAGCTCGGCACAAAATGTGAGAAGATCCACTGCAGACTGAGTTGTTTTCTCCAGATTCTCCCACCACAATAAAACTTCCTTAAAGCAAAGCAAGGCAGATGTTTTTGTGTAGGGAATTCAATGTGCTTTACATTATTAAAAAAAATAAAATAATGAAAAGTATCCCTCTCAGTTTTTTTATTTGGATTTTAAAATTAGATGCTAACTTCAGCAGTTCAACACCGTACTTCAAAAGTACAAATATCAAATGTATTTCACATATTTCCATCTTGCAAAAATCCACAAAGAACACGTATCTCCAGATAGAAAAAGTCGGAAAACATCATTGTCGAAATTTTAAAAAAATAAACTTAAAATACAATATTGTGATAAAAGTTGAAGGTTTGCTATTGAAGTCAAATCAGACTAGAGTCAATTCACCAAATACAACAACAGTCTCCATTAAAACTGGCCTTAATCTGGTTCCGTAGCTCCTCGATAGCTACAGACTGGACTGAATGCTCCACCTTTTCTAAAGTTGACTGGTTTTTCCTTCTCAACAGATTAAGTTTTTGGCAATTTATCTTCAAAGTCCTTAAAGAGATTACAACGCTGTGTTTATGAGCTACAAAAATAAGTAATCCCTTTGTTATTAAACCAAACTTTGAAGTATAATTTAACGCATTCATCGATACACAGCATGTTTTAGATCTGCTGTTTGTTGTCATATGGAAAATTGGCTATTGTCAGCTTCCGTAGATTTGACTTCATTTAGCAAACCTTAAACTTTTATCACAATATTGTATTTTAAGTTCATTTTCAAAATTTTGACTTTAATCTCGACTTCATTCTCGACATTTCTACTTTACTTTCTCCATCATATTTGTCCCTAATCTGCTTCCGTACAATGGTATGAGTGCTATCGTGACATTGCATTGAATTATCAATCTCTGTTTTCAGGTTCTATATCAGATTTGTCACACTCAAGGCCCGGGGACCAAATCCAGCCCTTTAAAGCATCAAATTTGGCCCCACAAGAAAAGTAACAATGACAGAGAAAACATGAATTGTTGTGTAAATTACCAACTAATTCCGTTCTAGATATCTCTGTCCCTCCAAACACAATATTTACAGAACTTAGAGTTTTCCCATGATTATAACACATGACGGAAGTAATTTTTTTTAATCTCAAATTGCTAAAAGCACTCCCATTTCCGATATTCTACCCAGTTAATATCAAAATTAAACGTAGAGATGGAAAATCATGTTGCTGTATATGTTCATCAAAAGATATTGATCATTCAGAGGACAAATTGAGTCAAAACTATTTGCTTCAAAACATCCCATTTATTATTTATTATTAGTGTTTTTGCAGTATTTTCACTGAAAAAAAGAAAATGCAGTTTTTGACGCATTGATGACGCGCTAGTGGTGTGTGGTCCCTGCGCGTATAGTGCGCGTCATAGAAATGTAACGATACCTCGAGGCACAATTTTTGCCTTGAGGAAATTTTGTAATCGAGTTTATCGAGTAACTCGATGAATCGTTTCAGCACTACATTCAAAACATTGTAACCACTTTAAGTGAGAACATAAATAAGTTTAAAAAGTTTAAAAAAAACACTGATCTGAACAGATCATATGAAAATAAAATGTCTGTGCATACATATTGCATATGTGCAAAAATAAATATATATCATACTTTCACTGACCTGAAAAGTATGAGGAAAATAAAGTGCGAAAAAAAAAATCGATTAAAAATCGGCACCCAAAAATCGCGATATATCGTGACATCGAATTATTTATTTTTTTCACAACCCTACCGTTGATACTTACTATCCTTCCATCTCCACTTCCGATGTCCACCAGCGTCCCTGCTCGTGGCCGTAGTGCGTTTAGGACGTTCTCCACCTGGGCAGTGGTCGCAGGTACAAACGGAAGGCAGATCTTTCTCAGAGCAGGAGCAACAAACGGTGCGGTCACCGCGTACAGGGCGACTACAGTCCCTCCAACTACACCTGTGATCACCAGACCCAGGCGGTTTCTACTCTTTGGACGCGAAACGTCCTCAGTATTCTGTCCTGAGTCCAGCAAAAACTCCTCTTGTACCATGATAAGTGTTTTTTTTTTCTGATGTCTTGACTTCAGTGACAGCGGGTGTGAGAAACTAACTGGAGTCCAATGCAGGTGGTGACTGCTTCCGGTTATAACTTGCGACAAGCCACTGCCATAAATTAAAAAAATATATATTTTTTTTTTACATGAATACGTTTAGCAAACAGTCTATTATATTTACTATTCTTTAGAAACATTCATCCAATTAGATATTTTGCGAAAACCCTTTCCGCTGTTCAACAAAAACAAGGTAGCCGGAAGTCGATCAGCAATTAAAACGTGCACAAGGTTAACCAGAACACCAGCGCTCTGCTAAAGCTAGCCACTTTTCAAGGTGAATACGAAAAACGTAATGTTCTACCAAATTATTTACTGAGTCTTACTGATGCGTATTATTAAATACGATACAAGCGGATATTCATCAAAACTTAAGCGCCAATAAATAGCATAAACGCTTATTTGACCGCGCTATCTTCAATAGTTTGGTGTAACACCGCTAAGGGTCCGAGTGGCTGACATTGGCGGCTCAGCATAGTTCCTCTCTCAATACTGTTTTTAAAAAATGTGTTCAGCAATCCAATGAAGGCTATAAATTAAACTATTTAAACATACATTTTACATTCCAATATTTTTAATGCAATAAACATCCCATGGATTTGCTTTGTCTGCCACAAACTATGTTTAAGTTTGTGAATTAGTGACAAAAGATGCAATGGAATTTAGGTACCTGGTAACTTTTCCAAGTAAGAGTAATCTAAATACATTTTACATTACTTGTTTTCCTTGAGCATGTTTTTCCTTAGTGTTAATTTTTCCGGACAAAAGCATTGATTTTAGGCTTGTTGAAGGCTCTAAATAAGATGCAGAGATAAAGATATCTGTTTTAAATGCTTGCTGGTGGCTTTCTCACTGACACTGCTAAATTGAGATACAAACTATTGTGTAATTTTCCCTTTCCTCAATATTTCGCTGGTAATAAAATAAATAAAATGACTTCCCCTTGAGAGCACTTTAATCACTACGTGAGTTGTCCAAAAACATAACAGGCCTACACTATCAAATAGGAGTGTGACGATATCTTGATACTGCGATATATCACGATATTTTTCCGCAGAGTCGATATTATTGATTTTTTTATTATTATTATTATTTTTTCCAAAACCTTTTCACTAAAATGTGCAGGTAAGTCTTCACAGTAATGTTGTCACTGTTTGTTGAAGGAACCAATATTTTGTTTACTGGAATATTGCACTATAATGGTGTCACTGGTAAGAAAGACCCTATTTTTGTTTACAGAAAGCACTATTGAAGATACTTATTTGTTTACATTGGTATGTTGACACTTATTTACAGAAATGTTGCACTAAAATAGTGTCACTGTTCATAGGACACTTATTCAATTTATTGTCTTTCAGAGACATGAAATAAAAATTGTATTTTTTCACTTAATCTTTTTTTTTTTCTTGTTATGTCATAGATTATCATAGCTTGATTTCTGACCAATATATCCATAATCCCAGTATCGTCATATCGTGAGATAATCGTGATCGTGAGCTTTGTATTGCGTATCGTATCGCGAGGTACCCAGATGTTCCCAGCCCTACTATCTTATAGTATATATTTTATACGATTAGGATGATGATGACTCGTGATGACGACACTTCTGCATTGGCAGTTATTTGGTATTCAGTTTCTTGGCCAAAGAAGATAATACACATGGACCGGTAACGATCTGCATCAGGAGACAGAACGTAAATCATCTACATGGCTCAGGCGGTAGAGAAAACAATACTGTCGGAAGTGCAGAACAAAGAGCACAAAACACACATCTGGAACATATTGTATTCAACTAAGTAATTATTCACAATCTATCATGAACTACCAATCTGAAACTCTTAAATGTAAATACATAGGCAAAGATTCACACCAAAATACATTTTGCCTGCAAATAGACATAATGTTTTGTTACAGCACAGTCTTTTACACCTCTAATAATGTTATAGACCCTAGGTTCCCAAAGTGGAGTATGGGGTACGCAAATTTCATTGGGGGTAAAATAGCGTGACAAAATTGGAAAGTAGAATATAAGTAGACCAGCAGTCAGGAGCCTCCATGCATTGCCACAAATTACACATTGGCCTCTGTAAGACTGCCCTCTCATCAAACAATCTCATCAAAAAATCACACATATGGCGAGAGTTGCATTGCTGTGCGCTAGCCAAACGTGCTAGATGCTCATGTACTTGTGTAAAAGTGTTTTTTTTTTTTTTTTTTTTTTTTTTTTTTTTTAGCTTTGACAAAACAAAACACAGAAAAAAAGACGTTCTGTAGAACAATTTAAGACTTGGACTCTCTCAAATTCAGCCTAACATTGCAGATTAAAGTTGTAGCGAGTTGTATTTCAAAGTTTCAGGGTGAATAATATGTTGTAATACTGCTATATGTTTCTTTCTCCAAAATAAAAGAGATTGTTTTTCACTGAAAATGCAAGTAGACTAGTTAATTAAATAAAGCAAGTGATAATTCTATAATTATCAATAATAATATTATCATTATTCTTTTTTGTTATATATTATTCCTCAACATGATAGGTAAAATTCAGAGACAGATTTCACTGTTGGGATATATTGTACATGACATTAGATTATTGTGGTTTTTTAAGTGTGCAGGAGTTGGGGGTACATGGCTTTAGGTTAAATGTCTGAAGGGGTACTGACTGTGAAAAGTTTGGGAACCACTGTTGTAGACAAATGTTCGGACTAAGATGTAAGAGTTTGTGAAGCTTTGATAATTAACATCAACAATTCCAGACTCAAGGTTTCCTGAAGAAGAAGGTTTGAATCAGAAGTCATTGGACAGTGTACGATGGACACTCGACACACCATGGTGGACCTGTTGGTGCATGTGGTGCTGACTGGTGTTGGGACCATTATCAACCACATAATCCTCTTCATCGTGCCTCCCGTAGCCCTCGGCCCCATCCTGAGAGTAGCTGTGCTTCATCACCACGATGCTCCGACGACCAGTCGGCGTGGTGTGGGAAAGATGCGGCGACTGCTGGCCCCCCACCATGGCCTGAGGCCCTCCGTCAGGGGCGATGGTGGCGTCCCTCATGCTCAGGTTGCTGCGGCTGCCGTGCACGCTTCCGTGCTGCGAGCCGCAGTGGTGCTCACGTATGCATTTGCTTTCAGAGCGTCTGAGTTTGTAAAACTTGTCAAAGTCGTCGGCCATGTTGGGATCGGCGAGGTCAGTGGATGGAGCACGGCGAAGGGTGCACAGCTCGTAGTGAGGGGGCTCGAAACCAGGATGGAAGACGTCGGGGTCGAAGTCATCTCTGGATACAAAGGAAGGAAAGGTCGATTAAACACAATAACTCACTTTATGTTAAGCACAAAAGAGTCATTCCATGTCATTTCAACACATTTTCAAGACATCCCACACACTTTGGTCTAAAAAAAAAGGTCTGAAATGTTTAATGACCCACCCAGGAAATTATGGTTGAATAGCCATTGAAAAGACATCTTTGCCATACGCCTATAAACAATGCCAAAATATGGTAGAAAGGTGAAAAACTGTCTTTTTCTGGTCAGAGTACTATGCACCTGAGATTAATTTTATTCATTAATTAATGAATTAAAAATGTTACATCTTGCCTTCTCAATCAATATTACCTAATTATGGAAACCTTTGGTGTCATATTGTATCAGAATCAGATTTGTATTTTTGGTTTATGTTTGTGGGCTGTTATGTTTGAAATTGTTACAATACCTTTTCTTATTTTTTTTTTTTTTTTTAATATAATAAATAAAATGCTAAAAAACTGTCCAGGTACTTTCCCCAAATGAGATGTCCTACCTGTCTCCAATGACTATTTTTGGGTCATATTTGGACCAAAAGTGCTAAATCTGGACCAAGTTGGACGATCTAATGACAAATAAATTTCAACGACTATATTGAGACTAAATTTGGACACATTTTTTTTTATATTCCCACATGCAGTTATCGGCCAATGAAAGCAGTCAAACAGAAGTATTTTTTCGCATTTCAAGAGAATGTCACCCAAGAACTAATGCATGTATTTGACTAATCATTACTGATTTAAACAGTATGTTTAATGGTGGCCATACCAGCCTCTCATTGCCCGATCCCGTTAGATCTCGGAAGCTAAGCAGGTCTGGGCCTGGTTAGTAGTTGAATGGGAAACCACTGAGAATTCCAGGTGCCACAGTGGGGTGGCAGTCACCCCAGTGGTATCTGTCATTGTACCCTTGGGCAAGGCACTTCACCTACATTGCCTAGTATGAATGTAGTGTGTGACTGAGTGTTGGTGGTGGTCGGAGGGGCCGATGGCGCACTATGGCAGCCTCGCTTCCGCCAGTCTGCCCCAGGGCAGCTGTGGCTACAATAGTAGTTTACCACCACTAAGTGTGGAGTGAAAGAATAATGCCTTAATTCTGTAAAGCGACTTTGAGTGTCTATGATAAAGCGCTATATAAAACTGATGCATTATTATGTATGTAGCTCAAAGCTGACCAAATTACAGGGAGCTGAGACATATACAAAGTTATTTACTGAAGGCCCAAATATGTTTGAGCCGGAAACCAAGACAAACTTTTTCCAGAATTTTGCGTCTACCTGCGGATGATGTATTTTTTCCGAGGCTGTTTGGCCTGGATGATGCCAGAGATGATGAGCAGGATGATGACCAGACCACAAGTCACTCCAATAATGGTGAGGTTGGTGTTATCCAGTGTATCCAGGATGCTGGCTTTCCTTTTTTCTAGATGGCAAAAGAACATAAGTAACAGCTTTTGCAGCTACAGGTTGGCAGTGTGACTTTATTTGACCTTTGCAGTGATTCTCGTCCCAGGGATAAACACAGTTCTGGATGCCATTGCAAACCAGGGTGTTATTGATGCACATGTTGCTGTGGCAGAAGAAAGTGTTTTCCTCACATGGAGCTGAAAAATAAAATTAGGCAGTTTCTTTTTTCATCAGATAAAGACAGTGTTGACCAGGGGTGCACAATACGTCGATGGCCGCAAGACCTCATAAATGAATCAGAACGGCACAGTCACGTTTACCAGGAATGAAAGTAACCAAAGCAAAAACCAAAGAAATTAAACCTATTCAGCTTCTGACATCAGTTTGAGGGGGCGCTAGTGCACTAATCTGTTCATTACTAGAGGCCTTAGAGATCAAATCAAAAATAAATTGACTAGGGCGGAAAAAAAAAAAAACGGTTAAATTACGACTCTAAACTTTTGTTTTAAGCTCCACAGTTTTTTGACATTGGCTTTGTTTGAAATCGCATACTAACGTACTACTCATACTAAGCCTGACGTCAAAATTAGTATGTACTGTAGTACGTTTTCATTAGATAATATGAAAAGATTGAGAATACTGGTGAAATATCTGGATGTATAATATATCGAGACAGTTTTGAAGTATGCACGGTGGGCACACTAGTCATACTCAACCGCCCCATAATGCATTGCGAGTGGAACGTAAAATTGTTTTGTGACCGGCTTCAAGCTAAAAGTCAAACACCCCTTTTTCTAACAACAAAAGCGTCCCTTATTGTCTCCCATTAGTTTTTAATGCTTTTGTAAATAGGGCTCTTGTTTTAAAGTTAACCAGAAGTTTTGTCAGTAGCACAATGGAGGGTCTCCGAAAATCTCTGAAATGTCGACATGAAATGTGGTGGAGCCGTATTTCAGCAGAGGGCGCTCTAGGAGTGGCTCTGCCTAAAAGTTCTAAAAAGGAAGCATTAATCCGGACAAACGGTTTTTACTTATATTAGTGGCTCTTCTGATGTTGGATTAACGCATGCTGAACATGTTGAACGGGGGGCGTGTTTTGCTATTTTTCATACGCCTGCAATATCTACATCATTGTGTTATTTTTGTCATTTTCATCTGCATATTTACAATAAATGGATCGGCATATCCGACCGGACTTCAAAGCCTTTGGTATTTCACTTTTTATTATTTATCTACAATAGTATTCTCTCTAACCACAGCACGCGTTAACATCAGAAGCGCCACTGCAAAATGTGTATATGTGAGTTTTTTGGATCAAATGAGCACATTGATATTGTACTTTCTCACTTGAGCAATATCAAAACACGCAGGCGACGGTGCCTGGATGTTTCGCCTAATAATCTCCCTGGTTTTTTGATCGATGTTGATCTGGAAGTAGATCGAAAAAAAAAAACATCATGAAAAACAATGGAAATAAACATGAAACAAGAGAAAAAAGTTACTTATGGCTTTTATTTTGTCTGCAAAGGAGTGGAAAATGCAGACTTTTTAAAAAAATTCATTGTCAGAGGCTGAGTTCAAAGTCTGACGTCAAATTGAGTATGAAGTGCATTCACATTAGATAGTGTGCAAAGATTGAGTATGTGAGAAATATCCGGATGTATACTATATCGGGACATTTCCTAAGTATGCACGGTGGGCACACTACTCATACTCAACTATCCCATGATGCATTGCGAGCGGAACGTAAAATTGTCCTGGAACTAAAAATACTAAAAATAAAACATTCTCCTTTTCAAAACAAAAGCATTTCTTCTTGTCTTCCATTTGTTTTTAACGCTTTTGTAAAGAGATCTCTTGTTTTGAAGTTCACTGAAAGTAAAGTCAGTAGCACAATGGAGGGTCTCCGAAAATCTTGGAAATATCGGCATGAGAAATGACCACATGTTGATATTCTACTTGGTCACTTTCTCGCTTATAATGTTTTCAGAACTTTCAAAGGTGGAGAATCAACAGATATTTAGCCTCAGTGTGCTTCAGGTTTTTGTCATTGTAGGTTCGAAATGCATCTTGGGAAACTTGGAAGTATACTTTAGTGGGAACAGTTATGATCCTAATCCTCTTAACCATA
Source organism: Gouania willdenowi (assembly GCF_900634775.1). NCBI lineage: Eukaryota > Metazoa > Chordata > Actinopteri > Blenniiformes > Gobiesocidae > Gouania > Gouania willdenowi. The sequence continues at coordinate 9,573,814 of NC_041060.1, read as the reverse complement.
CTTATAGTATATACTCATTGAGTTTGTAGTGCATACTACGGAGTATGCCATTTTGAACACAGCCATTGTTGGAAAAGTTTTGCGCATTGAATTGTGGGATGTGGAGTCAAGGAGACGAAAGCATACTTCATTCCGATAGTAAGGTGAATACCAAGAACAAACTAGAATAAAAATGGTGTCAAGCAATAAATCACAGTAAGAATTAGAGAACTCAGAGAGCGCAGACCTCCGCCAAGTACAGCACGAGTACCGGGCGGGACATACACACAATGCACTTTCCTACCACTACTACATTACCCATAAACCACTGCGCTTAAAGGAGCAGGCTCAGACACAGCTCCTATTTTTTTGATATTTTCTAATTATCGGTAATTTAGAACATCACCAAAATCCAATCACCTCTTCCTTGTCCCATTATTACCATTTCCTGAAAATGTCATCAAAATCCGTTTATAACCTTTCACGTTATCTTGCTAACAGACAGACAGACAGACAGACAGACAGACAGACAGACAGACAGACAGATAAAACATAAAACGGGTAAAACATAACCTTCCACTCTGCGCTTCACACTTGGCGGAGGTAATGAAGGAAAATCACCTCTATGCATCTGCTGATGGGACTCCACACCCCACAATGCAATGCACAAAAGTTTTAACAAACAATAGTTTACAATGGAGATTAAAACAAACTTTTGAGCAGCAATTTCAACCTTTTACATCTTTTTTTTGGTACATTTTAGTGTTTATCCTTTGATTCGTGTGAGGCAATAACATTTCCACCAGATGTTAATCCCAGTCTCATCATTGTGAATAACACCAGACAGCCCAGATAAATCCATTGTTTAATCTCAGTGGGATTAAGACTTTAATCATTACTAATTAAAGTTTTTGGCTATACTTGGAGGTAGGCCAATAAGCTTAAAATACATTAAAAAGACAACGTCGGCTCATAGGGTCGTCATCCTGTAGTTTTTCTTGTAAAAGCCAATGAGTTTAGAACGAAATAAAAAGACGCAGCAAGTTTAGTCTTTATTTTTTTGCTTCGCATTGAAAGAAGCATGTAAATAATTTGGATGACAAGAGTTTGAAGATGGTAAAAGTCACTCACAGGGACCAGAAAAAAAGTCAAATTTCACAAAGATTGGTTGAATTTTTTGAAAATTTGCCAATGATAAATTATTAAATGTTTTGATTTTTGAAACTGATCCAGAATCAGTGTATTCTCCAAAATTGAATGGAATCTTCTATGGCAGCGGGTCGTGCTTCTCAATGTGTGTGAGGTATGACAGGTGTGGCGCGACAAACAGGAGAATGCCTTTCTCCATTGAAAATAAGATCATTAACACTAAACAAAACGCCTACACACGTAATAATAAATAGCCTAAAAATTAAAAGAGCATTAAATTATTAGACTGCATTAGATATGGGCCGTTAACAAAATGTAACTTGGAACTAAAGTGCAAAAATAATGGTTTACGTCGGCTTGTATTTCACATGGAGCAGAACGGTTAACAAACTTTCAATAGCTGACTTAAAAATGTAACTCCTTATTTGTTTTCTGAAGTTTTTTGGCACAGATTTTGAACAATATTTCTTTATTTCCTGTATTTTTGACTGCTGCACCTTCACATTAGTTTTTTTCATGCAGGTAATTTCCGTAGTTTAATTTAGTTTTTGATTTATTATGAAATATGTTGTTACTTGTTCCCTGTTCATTCAATAAATTGAAAATATTATTTGTCAGGATTATTTGGAGGACAATGGGCCTTTATTCCAAGTGAGGAATACCCAAAAACATTTTGAGAACCACATAAGGTCTTTCTTTGGTTAAAATCACAAATCCATTAGGTACTTTTCATGTAATTCTGCTTACAAAAATATTTTATAACTTCATGTGCTTAAACAATGGATAAACAACTCTTCATCCTTTACCATTTTTCCTAAAGTAAACGTCAAAATGCTTTACGTTCTCTCACGTGCATGGAAGGTAGTGAAGAGAATCCTAAATCTGCTCTTCCTGCTTCCTTCATCCGCCCACAGCCTCACGACGCCCACGGACGACACCAGCATCACATCGTTGGCTACCGTAGAGCAGAACTTGTTCTTCAGATGCTCCACTGAGCTGCTGCCGTCGTAGATGCCCACGAAGTTACGCTTGCACTCATTGGAGTTGTGCATCTCGTACTCCAGGAAGCGCAGGTAGATCTGTGTGAGGGGCAGAAGCTCCAGCTTTGGCCTTGTTTTATTATGATCTGCTTGTTATATTTGGGTCATTTCATGTAATTTCAACACATTTTTATGAAATTCAGGACAATCCCCCTTGAAGTTGTAGGCCAATAAAAATGGTTAAAAAATGCATTTTTTTCAGAATTCATATTCATATTTATTCTAAAAGCATGTACGTTGACCTCAGTCAAGTTAAAACATTTTTTTTAATAATTTATCAAAAGATTTACATTTAAAAAAGATTAAAGATGTATACATTTATCAATTTACAAGAAAAAAAAAACTGAAGATAATTAATCTGTAAATGAAATTTCAGAATAAAATAGAAATTCAATTGAAATAATAATGTTAAATGTAGCTTAAATACAAAATTTTACTTTGCAATGCCTGGGTTTAATGTAAATAGTAATTTAATGGAAATTAACTCGCTCTTTGTCTCAAAACAATCCACAAAATGTTATCTTCAAAGACAAGAGCTTGACTAATACAAGTGCATGAGATTAGATGCCATTTTTTGTAAATAATGTTAGGAATGGGTTTTAAATTTTTTTTATAAATTTTCTAAAGTTCTTGCACTGTAAATTTACCAGGAGCTAGTAGGACTGACACGTTAGTTTTTATTCTGAATGGATTTGTAAACAAAGGAATAAATCAAATAGTAAATGTTACATGCTGAAGTAGTAAAATAACATATATTATTTTGGAGTATTTAAACAAAATGTGTCTATTGCTATATCATTATTTCATGATTTTGTGAGTGTTTTCTATTTATTTATATTTTTAAGTGCTGTTAAATTGCTTTGTTGTTATAATACCACGTTACAAGTATGGCCTTGACCTCACCCTCTCACCTTCACTGTGTGATTTAACTGTGTATACAAACCTTTGATTTTGGTGGAGCCTTGATGGTCCACCTGCAGTCCACAGCCTCCGTCTGCAGAGCTCGAGTTTCTTTCGCTATCTGTGTTGATTCCACAAATCCCTCCGAACCGCTAAGTTCAAATTCACAATCTGCCAAGAAAGAGAGAGATGACGTAATATCAGTCCCTCAAAAAATATGTCAAGCAGATACGTGCTTAAAGTATTCTCCAATTTTAATTCAAGAATGAAATTATTTGATTTTAAGAATACAAGATCATTTTTAACATCAGTACTCACATGGTAGTGCTGGAAGTACCCCAAGTTCTTTAAACTCTGGATCTAAAAGGGGGAAAAAAAATTATTTTTTTCTATATTTTTTTCTATTTTTTCTGTCTAAAAACAATCGGTAATGTTATACAATTTGGCTTTCACTTATCTTCACTTTGGCTAAGTGCTTCACTTTAGCTTCCACGCTAGCTCCACTTTAGCTTCCACGTTAGCTCCCACGTTAGCTTCACTTTAGCTTCCACGTTAGCTCCACTTTAACTTCCACGTTAGCTTCACTTTAGCTTCCACGTTAGCTCCACTTTAGCTCCCACGTTAGCTCCACGTTAGCTTCCACATTAGCTTCACTTTAGATTCCACGTTAGCTTCACTTTTTCTTCCACGTTAGCTTTACTTTAGTTTTCATGTTAGCTTCACTTTGGCTTTCACGTTAGCTTCACTTTAACTTCCATCTTAGTTTTACTTTAGCTTTCGCGTTAGCTTACTTTAGCATCCACATTACCTTCACTTTAGCTTCCACGTTAGCTTCACTTTAACTCTCACGTTAGCCATACTTAAGCTTTCACGTTAGCTTTACTTTAGCTTCACTTTAGGTTTCACATTAGCTTTACTATAGCTCCCACATTAGCTTCACTTTAGCTTCCACGTTAGCTTTACTTTAGTTTTCATGTTAACTTCACTTTAGCTTTCACGTTAGCTTCACTTTAACTTCCATATTAGCTTTACTTTAACTTTTGCGTTAGCTTACTTTAGCATCCACATTAGCTTCACTTTAGCGTCCACGTTAGCTTCACTTTAACTCTTACGTTAGCCATACTTAAGCTTTCACGTTAGCTTTACTTTAGCTTCACTTCAGGTTTCACATTAGCTTTACTATAGCTCCCACATTAGCTTCACTTTAGCTTCCATGTTAGCTTCACTTTAGTTTCCACTTTATGTTCTGCCTTAGCTTTACTTTAGCTTTTATGTTAGCTTCACTTTAGCTTTCATGTTAACTTCACTCTAACTTCCACATTAGCTTTACTTTAGCTTTCACGTTAGCTTTATTTTAGCTTCCAAATTAGCTTCACTTTAGTTTCCACATTAGCTTCACTTGAGCTTCCAAGTTAGCTTCACTTTAACTTTCACGTTAGCTTCACTTTAACTCTCACATTAGCTTCACTTTAGCTTTCATGTTAACTTCACTTTAACTTCCACATTAGCTTTACTTTAGCTTCCAAATTAGCTTCACTTTAGCTTCCATGTTAGCTTCACTTGAGCTTCCAAGTTAGCTTCACTTTAACTTTCACGGTAGCTTCACTTTAACTCTCACGTTAGCTTCACTTTAGCTTTAATGTTAGCGTCACTTTAGCTTTCACGTTAGCTTAATTTAAGCCTTCACGTTAGCTTTTCTTTAGTTTCCACTTTAGCTTCACTTTAGCTTGCGCTTTACTGACAAAGTGAAAGCATAGAATGCAGTTGTTTAAGAGTGTGTTGTTTTCATTAAAAAAAAGAATTATAATAAAAGAAAAATTAAAAAATGTATTTCGATTTTTCATAAATTTCAGGCAACTGCAGGTTGAAAAACACTGTTCTACTGGCTTTCTGTATTTAGAAATGTATGCACAACAGACATAAAAGAGTGGATTATAAACAAAATTTGTCTCTTGAGATTTGGAGGTTAAGTACAGAGCAAACAAATAAAAGCAAAATAAGAATAACATTATTCAAGGCATGATGCAAAAAATAAAATAAAATCACTGCTGGACGGAGTTTGCATAATCCTTCGATTGTGCCCTCAATCCAACATCCCTTCAAAACCAATGCCCTTCATCGAGGAGGAAAACAGAAGGGACCAGATAGTACGTTCTAAACCTTTGTGCTGATGAATCTGTGATGTGGATTATAAATCCTGATGTATCAGATTAGTTTAGGACAGATTAGACTCCACAAGCAGTTACAACCTGTCTTGTGCTTTGCCTCTAACTTTCTCAGAAGCACGCATGTTCATGATGCTTTTCATTCATGAATATTAAGGAAAAAAAATACTGACCGATACAAAATGGAACTGAGGAATTTCCAAAGGAATAATGCACTATACATGCTTTTATGTAACATATAATTAACAATTTATATATAGACGATGTAGCATAGTAGACATATTGTTAGAATGCCAGGTGTGAGAATGCACTGAGGCTCAAATCTATAGGGACACGTAATGATAACGTAATCCTTTTATGTTTCCTACTTCTTTGGTCAGATTATTTACATCAATTCCCCCGTGTTCATACATGCGTGTGTGAGTGCATGTGCCATGACAATGGTTTATTGTCTCGAGAAGAATAAAAAAAAAAAAAGATATCAGATGAAATAAAATAAAATATAATCCAGGTAAATCCTTTTTTCAATTGTTTTTGACTGAAAATGTGTGATATGCACAAAAATGGTTTCATAGTATTCATGTGGATTTCACTTAAGGAGATTATTTGGTTGTTGTTGAGATGCTTTATTGATCAACATATCCTCTATTATTATTATTATTATTATTATTATTATTATTATTATTATTATATTTTAGTTTTTTGTTTTTCAATTCAATTCAACTTTATTTATAGAGCGCCAATTACAACAATAGTGATCTAGTAGCGCTTGTAAAAAATATAATTTAGGTTTGAATAATATGCTTTAATTGTTACGGTTTCAAAATGCGTCATTTGTAGCAAAAAAGAAGAAAAAGTAAGTAAGAAAAAACTATAAGAAAGAAGGGTATCATTGGGTTTGCTAAAAATTATTTAGTTAATTAATTAATCGACTGTCCCGCTTATTCCTGTTCACTTCTACTGGCAATCGTGAGACTCTGATTAACCTAACATACATGTTTTTGGATGGTTGGGAGGAGACCATATAGTACCCAGAATAACCCCACTCAAGCATGGGGAGAACATGCAAACTCCAAATAGAAACAATCCAAAAATAAATCCAGAATATTTCAAAAAAACATATAAATTGGTTCCAAGTGCGATTATTATGTCTATCTGTATCATCATTTTGACATGAGATAAATTCAAGTGTTCCTGGTTAAACATTCTCGCATGAAGAAAACATACTTATGGAGAAATAACTTCTAAAAATTGTTTTTTGTTCTATTTTAAAAAAATCCATTCAGTTTCCACTTTGCATAGAATTACACAGGACATTAAAATGTGGCATTAAGTCTCATGAAATTTAATGCAAATACACAGAACAAAATCTCCTGATCTGCAGATAAACTATCAAAGTAAAAGGTCATTTTACTTCACCTTCAAAAAAAGCAAATAATAGTACAGATTTCATTAGTTTTTTATAGATTTCATAGTTTCTCGACAAGTAAAACGTTTTAGTAAATAAGTAATTAATTCATTTATAAAGTGCTTTTTGCAAATAAAATCACAAAGTGCTATACAGAGCTGTGGAGAAATGAATACAAGTGCAACAATACAAGTTTTAATTCTTGATATGTCTTCATCACGTGAGGAAATAAAGTTGTGAGTTGACGGAGAGGTGGATAAATACAGACAGAAGAAAGCTGATTAATCTTTGTCCCTTATCTCTGTAGGTGCCCTATAAAATGTTGATAAACCCTCTGCTTCAGACTCTCTTAATCTGCTGCTGCGGCTCAACGCTGACGAGCCATATTGCCTGAAAGACAAGCTTTCATTAACTTCTGTTGTGTGTGTGTGTGTGTGTATTGGGGCTTGACCTGAGTTTAAATGATGTGTTTTTATTTTAAAAGGCAAATCGAATTTACGAACAAGACCAACCTCCACCAAGCACCAAAAATGTATATCTCCATTAATAACAATACAGAAGGTCCAAATGTATGGGCACCCCCCATGTTTTTGAAAAATCGCAATGAAATGCACAATCCAGATCCGATCCGCATGAAACTCAGTGGAGTAATTGAAGAAACAATCCAACATAACTGAGTCAGATTTCAAAGATCGATCAATTACAAACCAATATATACATTTTAGAAATTTTGCTATTGGTGAGAGATAGGGATTTTTTTGGTTTTTCAAAACTGATCCATAATCAGTATATTGATCCAGATCCCCTAAAAAAAACTTAAAGGAACCTTCCATGGCATAAGGTCTATCTTTATTTTGTCAACATCTGTTACTTTTGATGTAATCCAGACAAAATAAACAAGTTAAAATCTTACCCTTACCTTTGAGGAGCTACTTTGAAAGAAAGTTGAGGGTTTGTTTTAATACTTTTTGTTAATTTTTTGTGAGTTCATGGATGAAAAGGCCAGCCAAAGAAACACTGAGTTATTTTTCTACATTCCCCATTCCACTATCAGCTGGCATAAAATCATTTAGTCATTGTAAAGAGCAAAATCTGTATATTTTGAGGTTACTTAAATTGGCTCTAATTTATGGGGATCTTGAGTCCTGAAGCCAGGCCAGTGTCCGTAGAGGCAGAATTTGGGGCAATCAATGTTTTCTCATCCTTTATTTACCAATGAAAGAATTGCACTCACTCACCCTGTGTGAAGTTGTAACGGGCAGAAAACCCAATGGCCTCCAGTTCACCATCAGCCACAAACTTGATGTACAGGTACCTCCCACTGGAGCGGACGTATGCAGGGCTTTCCTGTCCACAATAACGTCCGATGATGGGTGAGAAACCAAAGGGCCCATCACGCACTTCAATGTGATCAAACTTGCAATCCCAGGAAGGCTCGATTGAGTACTTCTCATTAAAGAAAAGATCAATGCACTGTCGGGGAGAGGCTGCAGTGGGGCAAAGAAGAAGATAAGAGGGTTAGAGATAAAAGCAGGGGGTGAACATTGTTTGAAATCGCATACTAACGTACTACTATTACCAAGTCTGACGTCAAAATTAGTTTGAAGTATGTTAACATCAGATAGTATGGAATGATTGAGTACGCGAGAAATACCCGGTTGTATACTATATCGGGACATTTTTGAAGTATGCATGGAAGGCACACTAGTCATACTCAACCTCCCCATGATGCATTGCGAGCGAAATGTAAAATTGTTCTGGGACTGGCTTCAAGCAAAGAATCAAACATCCCTTTTTCAAAACAAAAGCATCTCTTCTCGTCTTCCATTCGTTTTTAACACTTTTGTAAATAAGGCTCTTGTTTTGAAGTTAACCGGAAGTTTTGTCAGATGCACAATGGCAAGCCTTCAAAAATCTCCGAATTGTCGGCATGAAATGTGTTTCCGCGAGTTTTTTGGATCAAATGACCACATGTTGATATTCTACTTGGTCACCTACTTGCTTAAAATACTTTCAGAACTTTCAAAGGTGGAGAATCAACAGAGATATTTAACCTCGAGATGCAGGTTTTTGTTGTTGTAGGTCGAAATGCATCTTGGGAAACTAAGAAGTATACTTCAGTGGAAACGGTCATCATCCTAATCCTCCTAACCATACTTTAGTATATAGTAGACAGTATATACTCATTGAGTGTGTAGTGCATAGAACGGAATATGCCATTTCAAACACAACCTAAAAGTCCCTTTGAAGAGCTCTTCCTCTCTGCTTCATTGTCTACTACAAAACCACAACTGTCGCCCCCTACAGTCACAGATGGGTTTTTTTTTAGGTCACGACTGTTACTCATTATACTCATTGAGTTTGTAGTACATATTATGGAGTGTGCCATTCACCCTCAATAATGTAGATACACTCGCGCTCTGGCGGGTATTTCTCAGGGTAGTTTGGTGAAGTGAAGTATCCTCCATCAGGCTCCTTTATCCATGTCCCACACAGCCCGGCTGGAGTCACACCTGAGTTGTTTTTCACTGAATAGAGACAGCAAGAGGAATAAGCACAGATTTATATATCGGGTATTCTTTGGTAATATTCAATCTTATACACACCTTTGGCTACATACAGTACAGTACATGGTTAAATGAATAATAAAGTTAAACAGAAAAATAACTAAACAGAAAAAATAACACAGATTGTGAGTGTGATTTCCCTGGCGACTTTGTCTCGAAATGAGAAGATAAACATCTTTATCCATTGCCACTAAATCAAATACAATGACATATATTCTAACAACTATTCAAAAAGCTGTTCTGTGTTTCTCAAATGAGTTACTGCAGAGGTTCCCAACCCATTTTGTTATTACAAATGTCCTGTACCCTAGAATTAGTTTTTGATCATGGTTATTAAAATGTGTTACAAATACAGAGTAGACAGGATTAGGGCACAAAGTGACAAGTGCACCACCTCAAATATTTTTATACTACATTATATTTGAAATAGATTTATATTTGAGAAAGTTTAAGTATAGGATACAGTTATTTGATATTTATTCTGTGTGAAGTGTATTTGAAATATAATAATATTTCAAAAAAGTGAATTTTTTTTTTAGAGTTTTTTGGTTTGTTTTTACTGGACATTTCAGGTGACCCCAAGGTTGAAAAACACTGAGATAGTTGTATACCTTGACCTTTTTTCTTAGTTTCTGTGGCACCAGATAACATCTGAGCTGACATGAGACTTACTGCGAGAGCTAGAAAAAAACAAAGGAAACAGGTGATTTTCCTTAATATGCATGTATATTTTACAGGACAATACAAGAAAAAGAAAAAAATTGGGGTTACCATTTCTAATCAAAGTGACGACTCAAGAAAGCCTCACAATAAATGATAATACCTTGGGTAAACTCACCAGTGTGCAGCAGAAATTTGTGCACCATGTCTGTTCCCTGGGTGTAACAGATGCCCATAAGTTTATACACACCATGTAAAGAAGCCCATGAATGCACCAGATTCACTGCAGCACGTTCATCTCTCTACATCTCTCTGTCCTCTCCGACAGCTCAAAGGATTAAAAACTGCCCCGACCATCACAAACCTTTATAGTTTTGCTCCACCTTTAGGCGCCATTAATCCTCTCCCAAGATTATTAAGCAGCACCAGTTTGAAAATTGATACCATTTCTAGATTTTTCAGAAGTCAGTATCTTGCAACAAAATTAAAAAAAGATATTAAAACTTAAGACATATATAATATGGGTTCTTTCTTGATTTTTTTTCCCCCAGTTCACCTTGTGTGCAAGACCACTTGATAAACACCTTACATATTCACTTCCACACATATTCACTATATTGAATTAATATGATGTGTTTTTGGATTGTGCGAGGAAGTCAGTGCACCAAGAGAAAACCCGCACAAGATATAAGAATAGAAAAGTACCAGATACTACACTCTGGAGTCAAACCCTGACTGCTGTGAGGGAAAAGTGCTAACTATGGTATTACATCCCCACGCTGCCCTCTACAGATCAGGAAAAGCAATTATTTATTACACTTTCTTTATTTGTTTCAATACTTTGTGTTTAAGGAATCAATTCATATACATTTTTAGTTTTACCCTAGCTTTGTTTAGACCTATTTTGTTATTATTATCAAAAGAGTTTTTGGGAGGGTTATTGACTTGCTGTATGCACTTTGATAATATTTGGCCTGGACAGATTTGTTGACCATTTTCCCTGTTGTGGTTGAGATAATTTGCAGAAATTATATTTTACAATTTTAGTAGTTTGCATTGATTTGTTAAAGATCAAGAAATTAGTAATTAATCTACATGTTAACAGTCTTTTTAACAAATGTACAGAACTTAAAATTATCATTACTATATTTTTAATTATATTTTATTATTGTTTTAACTAAAAAAAAAAAAAAAAAAAAAAAAAAACGCTCACCCGTTGTTATCAAATAATCTTAGATAATCATCTGATTGTCTAATTACTGTATTTTTCTTGGCTATCCTAAACAATAATAAAGTGTTTATGTTACGCTGCACACTTAAAAAAAAACATAATAATGTGTTTTTCAACCATATGGAGTTGCCTGGAATTCAAATAAGGTCCCCTGAAATATTTAGTGATTTATATTTTACAAAAAAAACTTTTAAAACGTTTGAATTATTGCTCTTTTTCAAATTATAACACACACACACAAAAAAATCTTAGATAACTGTATTCTATGCTTTCACTCTCTCAAATATAAATCCAGTTCAAAATAAAATGCATCTTGTCACTTTTTGCAATAATCCTGCATGGCAACAACAAACATTATCAAAAGCTAATTCAAGAAAAGAAAAGAAAAAAAGTCTCTGAAGACGCCAAAAATGGGGTCACGACCCAAAAAAAGGTTGGAAACCACTGATGTAATGTGACATAATATAATGGAGATTGGTAAAGCAATGTAGCTCTTGTCATATTTGTGATTTTTTGTCACCACATCAGCTAATGTGTAATTTGTTGCAATGCATGTAGGCTCCTGACTGCTGGTCGATTTATATTCTAGTTTCTGATTTATTTATTTAAATTCATGTACCCCCTATGACAATTTGCGTACACCTGGGGGTACCCGTACCCCACTTTGGGAACCTAGAATTTAGTAGATAGTAAAAGGTCAGTTTTGAAAAAAAAAAAAAAATGAGCAGAGATTATTAGATACAATTTCTATGGTACCTATTCCCCCCTTTTAATTAAATATTTATTCAAAACATATAGTTAGTTAGTTGGTTAGGTGGTTGATTAGTTAGTCAAGTACCAGCCAAGAATCACTGAGCATATTAACAAACTCTTCCTTCTCCTTCCTGGACAAAACTGTTATTTTATGCTTGTCTGATGGCTGCAGTGTGAGTGTGGTGTGAGGAAATGCAAAAGCCAGAGAGTTAGAGGTGAAATCAAATGCCTTGAGCAAACAGTACAAAGGTCAGTGCTGACGCAGGCATGGGTACAGACTAACCTCCCCAAAGATGATAATCTTAAATGGTTATAGATTCTATTTGTAGCATTTTTTTTTACCTGTTTACTAACTCCCCCCAATCCAAAGCCAGGTAGCAGTGCAAACATGCCACAGCATGCTGGTGCAGGGTTTGAATAAACTGTTAGGTCATCACTCTTTGTATGACACATTTCAACTGCTCGTGCAGAGCTGTCCACCTGTTAATCATGTCGGAACCGTGGGTAAATCTATGGCTCATGTGTTCAACTCTATGCCCGGGGCAGAATCCGGCCCTTTAGAGTATCCAATTCGAGAAAATGACAGAAAACATGAATTATTGTGTGAATGAAAGTCAGCAATATTTGCAAGGCTCACAGTTTTCCCAGTGCTTATAATATTGCATGATTGTAGTCATTTTTAATGTTAAAAATTCAAAATCCTTACATATTACGACATAATATTTCCCTTAATTAAATAGAAATCACAAAAAATGAAGATCCTGTTGGGACTGATATCTATCACTTATTACTTGAATATTGTCAGTTTCTTACATATTTAGTATTTTACGTATACGGAGAAGTGAAAACTATGGCACAATAATTTTGAAATTACTCATAAAAGAAAAAAGAAAAAATGTAATTAAATATTTAGACCGTCTTGAGATTTGCGGCAACCACAATGTGTGTAACATCTACAGTAATAGAAAAATGCTTAGTAACAATTGATCATGTTGACTCCAAAAATTTAATGTCATAAATGAATAATAAAATTATGTCGGCTGCCGCTTTCTGCTTCATTTTTGCTGCAGTACCATACATGAACTACTGGATGCAGTGTTGCTTCACCATTTACATTGTGAAGAAGAGTTGCGCAACACAAGAAGAACCAACCTAAAGTCTCAAAAGTTTGGGACCATTTCACTGAAAGCTTACACTACAACAAATGCATAAAACAATCTACAACAAATTGATTCATATATATATATATATATATATATATATATATATATATATATATAAATATATATATATATTGTACTGTCACTGTGTTTTATGGCACTTATGTACATTATATTGAGAATTGTATTCTTTCGAATGAATTTCGGAAAACTGTAATGAAAACTTTTGACCACCGGGGGGAGGGCAATCCTCCTCCTGAAGCCCTTCGCAAACACTGCGTATGTCCTACGTCATTTTAAAGATATGATTTGATATGTGTTCGTAAGAATTCTGATTACAGTTCCTGGGAATTCCACACTCATGGGTGTCCACCAAAAGTCTCACATTTTGTTTGATTTTAGTTTTAGCTACGTGGCTTCGTCTGACTTTACCTCAACATGCTAAATGCTAAGGGCTAAACAGTGTTAACATGACAGCCATTAAAATATAAATTTAAGGTCAAACATACATGTCTTTCAAACAGAGCTGTAGCTACTCATCTTTTGCTAAAATAATGCTTGTCATAAATACTTTTGTGAATTACCATAGTAAGAGTCAGGATGTAGATGTGGTCTTATTATCCTAAAAAACCAAACCCTAAATGTTAGGTTTTAATTACATAATAAATCTGGTATTTTTAGCTAAGCTGGAGACTGTGTACCAGCATTGAGGATCTCATAGTGCTTCCCTTGTCCCTATCCCACACCTTTTTCAGGGACATGCCCACTCACTTTATATGCATCCAAGAAATCCCACCCAGTGGCATTTTCCATATTCTACTACACTATCTCAAAGTTATTATACTTTCTAAAGTAAATCATAATTTCACTACTATAATGTTTTTGCCTATGTGTACAGTACTTGTCCCACTGTAAGTAACTGGGGGAGGGGGAGCCGAAGGAGCCTCACAACTATTCTGGACACAAATGGAAAATTTTACCGAAGGGACCAACAGCGTTGATCACAGGGCCAGAAGAAATCCTGTGGGACTGTGGGAAACGGTGACCCTCAGCCACACTCTACTGGCACCAGAGACATCCATCTGAGCTGCCAACAAAACTGTGTGAGCAGGAGAGATGCTAAGCCCATAATTTGAGTTTCGGATCAGTCCGTATGTGTGTGTGTGTGTTTAGTGGGAAGTGGGAAGTGAAACTTGGACATATCCAGAGAAATTTTGAAAAGTGTTATCAGGAAGAGCAGAAGTAGACTAAAAAGACTGAAAAAAGAATAGAGCCAGGTTTATTGCTCTAGCTGTTAGCAGTGATAGCTGCTACATCTGTACAACAGAGTGTTTGGATGCGAAGTCGGAGTCAACAATGGTGGGATAAGGACATGGAATTATGACATTTTGGCATGGTGATGACGTAGGAGTCAGATAGAAAGCGCCTCGGCCGTCCAGACTGTAGTTGCATTGCAAAAAATTGGATATGTATTGTCGGATTTAGGACCACATATGAAAGTGACCTGGGTTGGATTTTAAAAAATCTAAATTGTGCTGTTCAGATTGTCTTTAAAAGATCGGATACAGGTCTTATATGGGCAAAAAGATCAGATTTGGGTCACATTTGTCTGTGTGAACGTAGCCCATAGTTTGTGTTGTGGACCGGTGTGCAAAGCTGCAACTTAAATTGCAACTTATTTTAAGTCAAAATTTAGTCATCAGGACTATTTCACTTATAGTTGAGTCAAGATTTGGTTGACTAAGTCTGTTACAGATATAGTCGACTAAAATCAAAAGCATAAAAGTTTTTTTTCCTTTAATTCATTCAGTGCCATTGACGTAATATTACATCAATTACGTCTTTTCACGGAGATTACTAAAAAACTCCCTGGCGGAGGTCCCTCATCAATATCTAAGCTGTAGTGTGACGTAGTGACCAACTGGTGCCCTGAAGGTGGCAGCGGCGCACCTTTGGATGATAGATTAGCCACTGATACTTCCATTAGCTAAGAAGGAAGAAGCAGGGACGAGGGAGATTATGGCGCTATGAAGTGATATTGTGAAGTATCCAGCAGCTCACAGCACCCCATACTAACACAGAACATGTTTGGATCTGAGTAGATTATTGATAATGTTGCAATCGTGAGATAAAACCATCAACTCACTGGGCCAAATGGGTCATCTCTGCGTGTTGGGAGGAAGAGGAAGTTACTTACTGTATACAGTAAGCCTGTGAGCCAGATAGCAAAATAATAAGTGACATGTAGGTGGCAGCAGCGCACCTTTGGATAAAAGATCACCCGTGATGGGTGGAGCTCAGAGGGAGAGGACAGGAGTTTACGAGACAGAAAATGGCGCTACGAGAGTTGATGCTGAAGTTCCCAGCAGCTCATTGCAGCTCATACTCGACCAGAGCATGTGTAGAACTAAGTGAACTATTGAGAGTGTGGCGATGGTGACAGAAAATGATCAAAAAACGGGGCAAGCGGTGAATGGAGAATGACTGGGGAGAGACGAGGAATGCCAAAATGCAATAAAAAAAAAATCCATTCAACTCTGACAAAGATCGCAAAATAATAATAATTTTGCCATCTAAATCCCAGTCTCAGTGTTATTTTTGTAGTTTTATAGAAGGAAACCAACTTGGTGTTGACTTAGACTTGAAAACAAATGACTCGTCACTTAACTCGAACTTGAATCTATCGATTCAGGAAGACTTGACTTCCAACCCTTCCATTACAAAAGAGTTTATAACATACAATTATTATTAATAATAAGTTTGCTCAAACCGCTGCTGGACAGCACTCTGCCATCTGAAGGCAAACTGGACTTTGATTAACGGGTCCACCTTTAAACAAACTGAAAACCAATCAGAAAGAAGCTCAGTCCGTTGAGACATGAGTTGGAAACCGGTTGGTGGCCGGTTCAAGTCCCAATGCGGACGTTGTTGGAAGTTGTTCTGGTAGCTGGAGAGGTGCCAGGGCACTTCTCGAGCACTGTCGAGGTGCCCTTGAGCAAGGCACCAAACACTAACACTGCTCTGGTGTGCTTCCTTCATTGTGGAAGTAGCCCCACTCTGACATCTCTCCATTGATGCATGATCCTGTTTGTGCATGTGTGATTCGGGCCTGTGTGTGTGAGAAGCATGTCCCAAAAAAAATAAAGTGTAACATAATTTCCCTTCAAGGATTAATAAAGTAATTAAAATTAAATTAAATTAAGCAGCTGAAAATCTAAAGCTGGGCTGTGACGTGCACATGATATCCTTGGAATTTAATGATTATACCATGAATAATAATTGATTGGGAAAAATCATTCTACGTACAAGTGTGATTATAGTGTTTTTGGTTAACAGAGGAACTGTGGAAATTTTAAAATCTAAAAAGATGCTGGATTAATTTGTTCATAAAAGCATTATGTTATATTATATCACTATTATTTGACAAATATTTACTCGACTTGAATATTGTTGAGGATTTTTGACTTGGACTTGAATGGTTTTGACTCGAGACTTTAGTGACTTAACTTGAGACTTACTTGAGACTTGAGAAGTAATGACTTGTTCTTACCTCCGCCTTCCACTCAACAAAAGTAGTTTTGATTGGATACCTCCCAAAAAAAAAAACTTTGTTCTGATTGGATTGTTTCCCATGTGAACATTATAACTGAGTATTTATTAATTGACAAAAATATCACTATATTTGAATATTGTTTTCATTCATATGTTGTTTTTTAAAAACAGTCTCGTTATTGTCACTTAAAACAATGTAGTTGACGAAAACTATAACAGAAATGTTTAGTGAACAAAATGAACACCGTTGTGGACCTTGGGATACTTGGTGACAAACACATGGGAGGATTGTATGAACTGTGATAACCAGTGGACAAGTAGAGAATTTCACTGAACGTATTTGTCGAGTGAAAGAAGATGTTTGCTTTAACGCTGTTGACATCCATATTTCAGTCACCTGTCATCGCCCACTCGCTCTCTGGCTGTGGGCAAACCTTTGGCTCAGGCTTTTTTCTCTGTAGGCGTAAAGTGAAAACACTCTTGTCTTAGATACTGATTTAGCTCAAGCAAACAGGTGAAACTTTGCCATGAAGTTTAGCAATGCCTTCCATCATGAAGAGTGTTGGCGTAAATCCAAGCTGTGGCTTTTCAGACTGGAACGGGCTTGTTCTTGAGTGTGCGCCGGTTCTGGATCTTAGATTCACCTAATACAACCAAATATCCTTCACACGTATATTGAGTCATGAGAAAGTCTTCCACAGATATAAATACTCAACCAACAGAAAAACCCTGCAGTGGGAAGATGATTACTATGTTTTCTATCAAAAACACAGCTGCTTACTATATTAAAATAATACCTAACTTCTAATTCTATGAACGGTTGAGGGCGGAGAGGACGAGATCCGACCACACTTAAACACACACCTCATTCTGTCCCGCAGTGATTGTTAGCCCACATGCATGGTGTGTGTCCACCCAAGAATCAACCACTAACCAGAGCCCAGTAGTGAAGCCTGAGAGTGATCGTGCAAGTCATATTTATAATGTACCTCACTTTGGCACATGTACAACTGCACATTTGCCTTCGGAGGTGCACACATGCCTGCATAAACACGCACACCGGTACGTTTTAGGCATGGCCAGCTGTTTCCAGAATTCAAACACATCGAGAAAACCCTCAAGATTGCTATGTTCCCTTGACATTTATATTTTACAAACCAACACACAGAATCTAAATGGTTTTATTGCTAAAACTGGCAACTCAGGAGTATGTTGTTATACTTACACAAACACAAGGCTGCGCTTTTTACTCAATTGCAAGGAGAAAAAAGATTGCCTCTGAGGTGCAATTAGTCATATTTTAAGACAGGTAAGATGTAGAGATATGTAGCCTGCAAGTGCAGAGTATAGACGCAAAGTAGAGTGACTCAGTTCAGTTTAGTTTGGGGCTGAGTACGTAGTAAAAGACTATTAAAGTATTCAGTTATTGCAGGATTGTAGGTAGATATAGATAGATAGATAGATACTTTAGTCATTCCCAGAAGGGGAAATTGAAGTGCCCAGTAGCATACAGTATATACAGCATACATTCCACACACATACTCATACATAAATAAATAAAAGGTTAAAAAGTTACTAACAATAGTAATAACAGTGCACATTATCAGGACCCATTGAGAAAAAGGGACATTAGCCCAACGCTAAAAAATGCCATATTATTTTCTAATCTTTATCTCTAATCTGATAAATCCATGTCAGTTTTACTTTGTAGAATATACAGTATGTACAGTATGTGTCGTGAGCAAGTGTCCCCTTTTTGACTTTTTGGAAAATAGACTATCCAGGTGGTAGTGGTGTTTGGGGGGCAATTATTGTGTTAAATCTTTGTGTTAATGGGTTATACACAATAAAGTTAAACCTTTTGAACCATTGAAACCATTTGAAATAATGCGCTCTGAAGAATTTTATTACATACTGTATAATGTACAAAACAAGAACTTAACTTGAAAGATTTGGCTTGATTTATTAATATTAGTTCCAATAGCTGACAGTGTTATGTGAACAAATGCATATAGTTTAGATTATTAAGGTCATAAACAGAAAAGAATAAAGCTCACCTTTGTATGCAACCACATAGTCCTAAGTAAAACCTTAACTGTCAGTCTGTTCAATTGACTGGAAACCTTTGCCATAATGGTGTGTTTGAATAAATGAGTGGCTTTTGGTTTGACCCAACCATCAGTTGGATTGACTGATGGAGTAATTACTTGCAAACCCGACCACTTGAACAGACTTCTTTTGACTGGCACAATGGCCGACTAACTGCACGGCTCTTGTTGTGACTGACAGGCTTGGTAACTGTTCACAGCAGTTGGCAGAGGTTGTTTGCCAATGGTCGCCTCCGCAGCAAGGTGATGTGAATTTCAGCATTGCTATGAGGCTTCTATTTGTTTATTTTTTCTATGAAACCTGGAACAAACCCAGTAAGGACCCTTAATTTAGATTGTTTATGTCCATTTATGTATATTGCATATAGCAGTGGTTGTCAAACTTTTTTTTTTAGCTCAAGTAGTACCCCCTTTCTCTTATTTCAGAATCCAAGTGCCCACTTTGTCCGACAACAACATTTTGCTCAGAACACTATAAAAAAAAAAAAACAACTTTGGAGCATTATGATGGATTGAATGAGTGATAATACACATTTTAAAGAATCTAACTGTGTAAATAAGTAGAATATAACAGTATTTAGTGCCTCCTAAATAGATTTCTGACTCTTGTGTTTTAACACGGTTCCCGCGGATCCTTAAAAAGTGTTAAAAAGCATTAAATTCATGAATCCAAAAACAAGTCCTTAATTGCCATTAAAATATCTTCAATGTTTCAAAAGTGTTACATTTTAACACATAATAAGCATGATTGTAATTAGTCTAACGTCTCAAAATAAATGGTAACATTTGTTTTTTGAAAAATGTATAAATATGGGAAAATATAAATTTAATTAAAAATTGCCTGTCGAACAAAGATTTTTCTTCATTTTAATTGGCTTTTGTGTTTTTGTTATTTTATAGATTTCTGTCTATTTCTCTAGTCATCTTGTGTGTTAGGAGGGATTTTTTTTTACATATTTAGTCAGTTCTTTTGTATATTTTTCTGTCATTTTGTGTATTTTAGTGTGTTTACTTTGGGGGCCTCCAGTTGCACATCTGCACTAGACACGAGAAAAAAATTAACCTAACTCTATATAATCCATGTGGTGTATTTTTTCCTAAATTATGTTTACTCTGAAGTTGGGATTCAATTTAATTTCAAATGACAATAAAAAGTCTTCAGTTTACGCATGCACGCAGACCTTTCTTGCTTTTATAGGTAGATATTATGATTATCATTTTTAAAATAAACATAAACCCAATATTTTCATGCGGTAATATATATATTGTTTTCATTGGATTTATTAAGGTTATTCTTCATGGACTTCATGGAAAACATAAAAATAAAACAATGTTTTATTGTTTTTGAATACATTTTGTCTATTTTTTTGTCAATATGGCAAATTTGTGTTGCTTTTTTGCGTGTTTTTTTGAGTCAATATGTGTGTTTGTTGTATGTTTTGTGTAATTGTTGTCATTTTGAGTATTTTTCTCTCACTTTGTGCCATTTTGTTGGCATTTTGTGTGTTTTTGAAGTGATTTTATATATGTTGTTGTTTTTGTTGTCATTTTGTGTTCAAACCCTGTCTTATTATTAAAGGGACATTTGTTTTTACTTTTTTACTTAAGTACATTTAGAAGAATTTACTTTTATACTTTTACTCAAATAAGGGAGCAACTTCAATACTTTTACTTTTACCAGAGTCATTTTTTATTTAAGTATCTATACTTTTACTTGAGTACTGAAGACTTTTGCCACCTCTGGTGTCTTTACACACTTTATGTGCGGAGGTGACTGACATGCACCGTTTTTCTTGATCAACACCTCTCTGCCATTTCAGGAGGAAGAGTGGAAATGCACCCTGGGAAGTTGAGTGGTTCAGATTACAAAACACAAAGCTGGCTTTTGTAATGCAGTGGAGTACGCAGGTTGGGAAACACAACATGCCATGTGACATCAATCTTATGAGTGATTGGAAATGGGATATCGTAGTTTACGTAATCATGTCATTATACAACTAGCTGTTTTTTTTTAAGTATGCTGTGTTTTTTTGTTCAGCTGCATTGCATTATACAGGATCCTGCACCTTAAAAAACAAATTTTATTCAACCATTCTATTTTTTTTTGCATTTTGCATGAAACACGTGAAGGATACGAGCCAGATAAAATCTCCTCCTCAGACCTGAAACAAGCATCTCTCTCTTCCTGTTTCCTGAGTTCCTGGAAACACCCTGAGCCTCTTAGAAAGAAATCCTATCCTGAATGTTTGATCTGCAGCCTACCTTGAAACACTTTTTTTTTTTTTTTTTTTTAAATCTTTCAGTTATCTGGAAGCTGCGGCGACCGATGTCAAAATAGTGCGGCCGCTTGACCGTAAGTCTGCAACCATATGTCCTCAAAAAACTGAAAAACAAGTGTAATGTAATACAAAGTAAACCCAGGAGTAGATTTTAAGCCTGTAATTTGAGAATAGTGGGATTGAACCGCTGGCAGCTTTTGTGACCTGAAATACAGATTTTCGGTGACTTTAACTTTGAGGTGAAAAATATAGAGTTTTAAAGTAAAGTAGAAAGACACAGACCATTATTAAACATGTTAAGTAGTGTTTACTTTATTTCTGCCATGCGCGTACCTGGCCAGCCAGGGTCCAAATTTATAAATGTATAAACAAAAGCAGGTAAATGCAGTATAGACTGTCACACAAAGCATATGTACAAACATCAACACAATGCAAATATGGTGAAATTAGTCCTTCATGATAATACATTTTAAAGTGGCAATAAATGTTGGGCATTATCCCCTAGGTAAAGCTCCTTTAAAGCTGCTGGAGACAATCATTTTTTTATCAGATAAAAACATAGAGTAGGCCATACCGGTTCAATAAATTGAAAAGCGTTTGCTCTGAGAAAAAAAGTTGTAAAAATTGCCGGAAAAGTTTTGCGCATTGCCTTGTGGGATATGGAGTACCGTAGACGGATGCATACATTTTTTTTTTACTTCATTCTTGCTGTAATTCCTTGTGTTTGCACCAAGAAACTGATTTCCAACACATTTCTGGTGTTTTCACGGATTGGAAGTTGTGGCCAAAATAATGGCGGATGTGTATTCTGAATTGAGTTTCACAAAGTGAGGCAATATCACGTGGTATACCGGGAATAAACTAGAACAGAAATGGTGTCAAGCTTATCACTGTAAAAAAAAAAAATCACTTTAAGAATGAAGTTATTATTATTTATATTTTTCCACCTTGTCTGCACATGCTGTCAAAGGTCAACCCTACATGTAGTGCAATCTTTTCACGACAGCTATGCATGTTTTATTATTGCAATGAAATAAATACAATCATTTTATTGCATAGTTGTGACTAGGGTGTTGTAAAAAAAAAATCGATTTGGCGATATATCGCGATATTACGTTGCGCGATTCTCGGATTGTTTAAAAACGCATCCATATCAATTTTCTTTTTATTTTTTATTTTTTTTTTACCTTCATTTAACCAGGAAAGTCTTTTCCACTGCAGGAGACATTGTAACACCTGGGCATGTTGACCAGCTTGTGTTTTTTCAATAAAATCTAAAAAGAAAGTACAAACTTTCTGCATTTATTTGTTGTTCTAGACATATACCTCAGTTAAGTTGCACTAAAAGTCAAAGTTGGTTTAAAAGCCACATGCAGATTGTATGTTTTTTATTTATTTTTATTTTAAGTTGTTGGCACATGGCATGTTAAATCATGGCATAAAATATATTTCATACATAATGTTCTCATGAAGGTGTACACATTTACACCTAGTAGTTGTTTCTTAAGTCATATATTTATAAAAAAATCGCAATAATCACCTTAGACTTTAATATCGTGGTATATCGTATCGTGACCTATGTATTGGGATACGAATGGTATCGCCAGAGTCAATACACACCCCTAGTTGTGACCATCACAAGCTCTCCATGAGGAAGGGATAGAAACACTTTATTAAAGGGTGGATATAAAAAAGATGGGGAAGTGTTATACTAAATTGAGGGGGAAAGGAACGGGGGGAGGGAGTCAGGGTAGGACAATGGAAGGGGTGGGTAACTGTTAACTGTTTTGATTCTGCTGAGAGTGCAATGTGATGTTGCAGCTGTGCATATTGTGTCGTGGCTTGTAATCAATTAAGCCAGTCTGGTGACAAATGTGGAGGATAAATGAATGAAGTTAAAAGACTTTTATGCATCCTTCTACGGGGCCCCATATCCCACAACGTAATGTGCAAAATTTTTCTGACAATGTCAATAAAAGTGTTTACAGTGAAAATAAAAAAAAACAAAAAACTTTCGAGCGGCAATTTCAACCTTTTACATCTTTTTTTTTTCCGAGCAAATGATCTTCAATTCATTGACCTATGAGGCCTATGCAATGTCTTCATCTAATAAAAAAAAAAATATATATATATATATATATATATATATATACTGTATAATCTCCAGCAGCTTTAACTTTTACAGCATTAACAATGTTTGAAAAAATACATAATAAATGCACCAGTTTATAGCTTTTCAATTATATTTACAACATTATGTACAAGAAATATGCAGTTAATATTTCAACTGTGCATGTTGTTCCATTAATGCGGTAGTTCCCAAATTTTACTACCCCTTTGTAGAAACTCTGGGGACCCTCCCATCACGACAAAATGTAAAAAATAAAAGAAATAATAACAACATTTTAAAAACTGGTAAAAGTTTTGAAAAAAAACTAAAACATTTGCAATCACATCTTTTAGAACAGTAATAAAACTCTTTATTAATGAAGTGCAAAGAATGCTCAAGGTTCCCCATCTCCCCTCTCGTGCCCCACAGTTTGGGAACCACTGCATTAATGTATATTTTGACTGCCAATAAATAAACCAAATTTTAATATGTTGACCACATTTTATTTATTTTCAAATCTTTCTGTACAGCAGACTGCTGAGGCGGACTTCACTGGAGGTTATGTCCAGTGAGTTTAGGTTTTTATGATCGTGATTAATGTTGGTGGAGAAGCCTCGTGTTTGGATGTGAGACCCTTTCAGTGTCAGGAAAATAAAAGCATATCTATTGTGATATGTGGATTTATGGGTGTGTGAGGTGACTGTGTTGGATTGGATGGATGATACTTTATCTGAGGAGAGTGGTCTCTCAAATGACTGCAAACACTCTGAAGGCTTTTCCTCCTGAAGGGTTCATGAGGCTGGAGGAAAGAGGAGAGTTTGAGTGAACAGAGAGTTTGAACATGGAGTGTGAATGTTTTTAATAAAATGTCATAGTCGTACGTCTCTGATGCGATGCTGTTCTGATGACTGCCACTGTAATTCCGCCTTCTGTCTACTGGCATGACATCCAGATACCCTCCAGACTCGTTCTGGATCACTCCTGCATGGATGGCAGCTCTGCAGATGCTGGATCTCTGGAAAGAGGGAAAAATATATAGATTTACTGAGAAGATGATTTAATTCTCCCAAAATAAAAATGTAAACATCCTCACAATAAGGTCACATTAATTTTTTTTATTTCAACATCGCTGTTTCAAGACTGCTCAATCAAGGAGCAGGGAGGAGAGACTCAAGGTAGGAAACATAAAGGGTGGGGAAGAATAGATTATTTTACAGTGAGGGTGAGATGTGAAGTTGTAGAACATATTGTGCTTATTATGTTGTGTATTCAAGCCAGTATAGTGACAAGTTTGAAGCTTAGCTATAAAGTTGGTGGCTGTGAACAGGGGGAATGAGTGAGTGGTAGTACCTAAAGCAGGTATTTGGGATCAACGTGTCTAAAGTTAAGCCCAGTATGAGTTTTATCCCACATCCCAAGGCGTGCCAGTGCATCGTAGACCAGTATATGTGCAAAAACCGCTACCGCAAACCCAGGAACTGCCCCGGGCCCGCAGATGCAGCCAGGCCAGCAGAAAGAGCGGGGACCAGGGAGCCCCAGGCCACCCCCCCACGGCCGAGCAGCCCCCCAGACACCCCCAAGATCCCAGGACAGGAGAGGCAGCCACCGCCCCCCACACACACATCCGAGGAAGCCCCAAGCAGCCGAGCACCCAGCGCATCCTGCATCCCGCGACCGACCCCAACCCCAAGGCCCCCCGCCAGCATCCCACGCCCCCCACCCACCCACACCCAAGTACCCAACCCCCGAGAGAGACCCTCGCCCGAGACCCCAGCAGAGGAGCTAAGGCCCACGCTCAGCAGACGGCCAGAGCCGCGGCCGCCCGCCGGTGGGCCCAGAGCCTCGCTTCTGTCAGTCTGCCCAAGGGCAGCTGTGGCTACAATAGTAGCTTACCACCACTAAGTGTGGAGTGAAAGAATAAAGCCTTGATTCTGTAAAGCATCTTTGAGTGTCCAAAAAAGCACTATATAAAACTGATGTATTATAATAATTATTATTATTTATAATTATGTTTTGCAAAATGGGGTCCTGACCCAAAGGTTGAGAACCCCTGCACTAGTGTTAACTGTGTTGGGGCAGAATAATTAGTTATGCTTAATAATATAATTACTTATATATTTTAATCCTTAAGCCTTGGGGTGTAACTTTCCATTGTGTGATTTTCATGTCTTAAACCTTGCTGGGTCAAACTGCCTTGTCAAAAGCACACAATATCTCCCCAAAACAATAAACGCACAAGGACGCATAGGCACTCTGTGTGTGTACTCACATGCTCACACAGTCACATGTCACATAGCACACCCCATACACATTCATTCACACACACAAACACAAACGCACACTCCTCCGTCTCTAAGACAACCGACAGATAACAGAACTGGTTGTTTAGACCCAAAAGAACAAACTGTCTTTCTTTTTTTCACCCTCTGTCCTCACCTCCTCCCTCTGCCTCTGCCTCTGTCTCAATCTCGGGGGGGGGAGGAGGGAGGGGGGAACTAAGGGGAGATATACGTGGCTTTAATATTGTGTCTCGTCACTCTGTCTTTGGATCGCCTGGCCAGGGGGTCACCATTTTTGTTTCCACTTTGTATTCTTTTATTTAGTTTAGAATAAACTATTTTTTATATAAAATCATCAATGCTTCTCCTGGACTCCATCATTCAACCAGAGCAATGAATCATGTCTTCAAATGAGGTCAACCGTAAATTCAGCCGTAACAACTGTGAAGTGTATCTTTATGTGAACATGTTGATGAGCAACAGGAACAGTGCTTACTACTTAACTAGGTCTATAGTAAATAATAATGCATAGTAAATAATCACTCGGCTTTCCATAGTCTTTTAAATCACTTTTTAGTTCATTTTTGCCTTTCTTTTTCACTTGAACTAAACTCGAGATGAAATGGTCAATAATCATGTTTAGATCACAGAATTAATCAATTTTAAATCCTATATTAATGTAGTTTTTAGATTTCATTGGATTGTTATATTGTATTTACTTTGGGATTTGTGAGTTTCAGTGTCATCGAACATAAAAACAGTTTCTTTTCTCAACTGCTCCCACTTAAAACTGAAATATTAAAATCACTTTTGTTGTAACAAAGTTGGTGGCTGACTATTTCTACAGTTTTCTGTAGTTTTAGGTAGATGTGCGTTATCGACAGGATTTAGGATTTTGATGCTGAACTTGAATTAATATATATCTTATTTATGTGTGTCATCTGTTTTGTTTGTTTGTGTTTTCAAAATCCCCATCAAATTATTTTAAAATGACATTATTACACTGGTTTTGATGATGCTAGAAAGCTCTGCTATTGACATAAAATATACCTGCACCTCATGTTGGCTATTCCTTTGCAAAAAATTCAACAGGAAAAAAAAAGAAATAAAGAGCACAAAGTGGCAAGAACTTACATCAAAGTAATACTTTGTCCCAGTGACTCGGGCTTGACTCTCGTGCAAACAGTTTCTGGGACAATACAGCCTGTAACAAGACCCAGAGTTGGAACAGCAAACACAGGCCCAGCTCAAAATATGCGTGCCAAATTGTAACTTAGTTTTTTCTGGCTCAAGTCAATTGTTGCTATAACAGGCACAACACTACAGCCCTTTTACTTGAAACGACTGTGTGCACAAAAGCGCCATTGTTACCTGGGGCAGTGTCGAACTGGTTTCTTGAAGGGGCAAAGAAGGGCGACCGTGGTATCGCATCTAACAGCCTTGACTGGGAGAGAATTTAGACAGAAAAACAAAATAACCCAACATGCAGTTTTGTACTGAATTGACAGGATTTCTTTGGTGAGGAGTCTTTCCTACCAGGCACTGTGTCTACTTTGAAAGAATTTGCGCTTCTGCTTTTACTGTGAAGGCACACAAAACTGTGAGCGGGCACTGCCATTTGAATATCATTGTCAATTAGTAGAAAAATTATATTCATAGGCTGTGTTCGAAATTATATACTACCGTACTACTCATACCAAGTCTGACTTCGAAATGAGTATGTAGTGTGTTCACATTAGATAGTACGGAAAGATCGAGTATTCGAGAAATGCCCAGATATATACTGTATCAGGACATTTATGAAGTATGCACAGTGGGCACACTCTTCATACTCAACCGCCCCATGACGCACTGTGAGCGAAAGGTAAAATCATCCTGGGACCGGCTTTAAGCTAAAAATCAAACATCCCCTTTTCAAAATAAAAGCATCTCTTCTTGTCTTCCATAATTTTTTCAAGCTTATGTAAATAGAGCTCTTGTCGTAGCACAACGGCAGGTCTCTGAAAATTTCCAAAATGTTGACATGAAATGTGTTTCCGCCAGTTTTATGGATCAAATGACCACATGTTGATATTAATAATAAAATAATAATAAACTTTATTTATATAGCACTTTTACAAAGTGCTTTCCAAAGGTCTATTCATTAGAAAATAGATATAAAGATTTGGTCAGAGATTAAAACAGATAAATACAAGTTACTAAAAATCAGGGTTTGTTTGGCCACAGAGTCAGCAGGCCTGATCTCTTCGCGCATGGTCTCAAGGTACGTGCAGATGTATACAATAATAAAAGCTCTGTGAGGTAAGTTGGGGATTAAACATAATCAATAAAATCTTAAAATCAATCCTAAAACATACAGGGAGCCAGTGTAAAAATGCTTAAACAGGGGTAATATGGTCATATTTCTTGTTTTTTATTAAAAATGGACAATTTGCAAATAGTTTCTATTCTACTTTATTCCTTTCTCACTTAAAATGCTTTTAGAACATTCAAAGGTGGCAAATCAACAGAGATATTTAGCCTCGGTGTGCTTCAGGTTTTTGTTGTCAGAGGTTCGAAATGCATCTTGGGAAACTTGGAAATATATACTTCAGTGGGAACGGTCATCATCCTAATCCTCCTAACCATACTTATCGTGTATAGTAGACAGTATGTGCTCATTGAGTCTGTATATGTATAGTACGGAGTATACCATTTCGAACACAGCCATAGTTTGCAAAGTATAGACAGAGTAAATCTTACCTTATGGATTGAATACCATTCTTGGGTGACTTTGTAAAATGTTGTTTTCTGCCCAGTCTGGTAACATCCAGCCACCCTCCATCATTATCAATAATGCCTGAGTGTAAAGCGGCTCCACATACGCTGGATTGCTGAAAAAAAAAATTCACCAAGAAAAGATGTTAATGTTATTTTTATCAAAACGGACACCATCACATTCACAAGTATTGATAATAATCATCTACCATGTCATAATATCCTGTTCCAACTACTTTTCCAGGTCTGTCCAGGCAGCCGGGTGGACACTCATATCTATACAACATAAACAAAGATGGTAAGAACACACACGCAAACACACGTCCTCCTTATTTTGTCATTCCAGATAATGACTTTCGGTAACACTTTCCTTGACGTTTTAAAGGCTGACATTACGCTGTCATTATTATGATATGATACCTGTCATTAGCATGAATAAGGTGTCATTAAGTGTCGTTCATTACCCTAACCAGGGTTGGGGTCAATTACAATTGTAATAATTGATAATTGATTACAATTATGGCATTATTCTAATTTTAACTTTAAAAATATGTTGCTGTTGTAATGGGAGTTAAATTGTAATTGAGTTTAGATAATTGACTTTGTAATTGTAATTAACTGCCAAGAAAATTCTATCAAAATTGTCACTAAAAGTTCTACACATTTGTAGTTATCAATTATTAAAATGTGTTTCATATCAAGCTTTCCCTTATTTTATCATTTAAAACAACATCATTGAAATCGATGGGTATATAGTAATTGAGAACGTATTTATAATTGACTATCTAAAGATTAAAAAAATTTGAAATTTATATTTAATTAGAAAAAACGCTGGTCACTGTAATCATTATTGAATTGGGTAATTGAAAACTGTATTAAATTATTAAAAACTGAAAAATGTAATTGACCCTAACCCCCCTAATTTTTTAGTCTTTTTATGCTCATAGGTGGTGAAGCGCTCAATTATTGCCTATTGCCTAGAACAGATTGTGATACATTTTGTACTGCTGTTCCGGGCACAAATTTCCCGCGCAGTTCTGCAGACGTGAAGTCAAATGAGGCTGATGGTGACGTCAAATGACGCTAGTGCGCGTTCTGGACGGCTTGAAGAGGTAGCCCAATACCGGAAATAAAGAAGAATGAAAAGAAGACGGCTTGGAGACAAACACGGTGGACGAAACTACTTTTGGGTTCCACAGATGCATGCAGAGGCATGTGCACAGGTCTTGCAGTAAACCGTCACATGAATGGCGAGTGAATGCAGAGCGGGCCGCATTTTCTCGTCCGAGTTCCACCCAACAGTGGAAACCTCATTTTTATTGTTAAAAAAAAAAAGAGGTTAATAAAAATTGTGTTTTTATTAACAAACATCTATTAATGTCAACATCAGATTAGCGCACGTGTAACAAGCGAAAGTGAAACAAACAGGGGTGCAGTGCACTCAAGAGACCCATCAGATCTTTTTACATAATCCATGTATCAAAGATAAGGATAATCCATGTTATTGGGCAGAAAAAGCAATGTTTCAACGGTGTATTCCTTTATAATTGTCCTCCCTTGCTCCATCCTCCCTGCACTGGGATCCTGCTCTCACTGTTAGTGTTAAAGCTGCATTCTTCAGGGTTGTGGCTGCTGCAGCAGGAAAGGAAGAACGCTGCGTGCAAACAACACTTTGACCGAACACGACCACCAGTTCTAAATATCTGTCCAAACCCGACCCGTCCGGTGTCATCTGGTCCCGTCGGGCTTCGGTCTGGTATCCATCCTCTAGTTAGGTGTCACTATGGAGTCTGATTTTTAGATCCTGCCCTATGCTCCTTCATGACACCTTATTCATGCTAATGACAGATAATGACAACGTAATGTCAGTGTTACAGATTTTTGTAATATAGAACTCTACCTGTTACAGGTCGTTCCCTTGCACTGGTCCCTCAGCTTGGTGTCACATTCCACCTGTTGGGCTTAAATAAACCTGTTTAGTTCCTGTGTCGAAAACGGTAAAGATGAATTAGTGATAATGTGAGTCATCCTTACACATCTGCTCTGTGCTGACAAGCGGGTTCGTCTCTGCGTTGTCATTGGACGATGGGTACGGGGACTGGGCTCTGGGTTCAGGCTCGCGGTCCCTCACTGGTTCTGGTTCTGGTTCAGGTTCAATGTAGTTGCTCTCTTCAATCTCAGGAGCCGGACGCCTTTCAACACCCCCATCTAAGACGGGGATCAAGGTAGAATGAAACAAAATTTATCTTCTAATTTTTTTTTCGCACCATTTTTGATATCAAACTCTTTAATAAAAATAAAAAAAATTGTATTTATGTCCTTCAAAGAAACCTAAAACTCTCTGTGAAGGGTGTAAGAAAAAAATTATTCTGCGATATATCGCGATATTTGACCGCACGATTATTGTATTGATCGGAAAAATATCCATATAGATTTAATGATGTTTTTTTTATGAAAAAAAAGTTTTATTGCAAAAACCTATGCATAGCATGTAAATGCCTGTTCACTCGGTGGCAGTGAACCACATCAGACCTGGTTAAACTATCTCACTCCTCAATGCATTTTAGCTGGAAGCTGAATGCAGTTTTTATAAAACATACTGAGCACTTTTATAGATTTATGTGGTTACTTTTTTTTTTTTTAATTTAGAAGCAAAAGTTTAACTTTTTTGAAAAACGTAATTTGACTGTTTGATAAACATACCACATGTTTTTGACATTGGTACTTGAATTGCAGTTAGATACCATTCACTTGTTCTCGCAAGTAAAAAAAAAAAATCACAAAAAAAATTAGATTAATTGTATTTCAGACAATTTTGTTCTTGCAAAGGTGAATTTTGTGATTATTGATATTGCGATATATCGCAATGTATATCGTATCATTGAGTATCAGGATATATCGTATCGTGAACTACTGTGTGATCCTGATCAGAATAAGACAGAAAATCCATGCAGGGCCGTCTTTCCCGACAGGCAACACAGGCGGCCGCCTAGGTCGCCATCTGCTGGAGGGGCAAAAATTGCACCCCCAATTTTTTTAAACATTTTTTTTTTAAATAATGATTTAAAAAGGTATAATAAACATGAAACACACCCTTTACAATCACTGTACATGTTTTCTCTTAATTAAATATTAATAAAAAAAAATCTGTAGCACGCATGTATACATGCTAATCTTCTGCCCGTATTTATATTTATTTTATTTTAATTTTTGTTCTATTCTATATAATTCTCTTGGGTTGTTTGCACATTGTGTTCTTTGGTTTTAAGATTTGTGTTACTGACTAGTAAAACTAAACAGGAAAGTAAAGCCTGCCCTGGACGTTATACATATCCTACGTGAGGTGCGTAAAAAATCAAGTACAGATGATTGTTGACAAGTATTTAGTGTAATTAATTAACCCACCTCTGTAGCAGAGGTTGTCTCTGCAGCCCCCACCATAGCTGGCTGGACAGGCAGAGCAGGGCGTTCCATATTTATATGGCGCGTGACCCCACCAGTTACCCCTAAAGAGACAAAGAAAAAAACGATTACCTTCAACTTCAAACTCTGCCCATGTAGATACTTTATTAGTCTTTATTTTCTCTGTGCTCTATTCTTTAGCTCAGTGTTTCTCAAATGGGGGTACGTGTACCCCTAGGGGTAAATGATGGCACTACAGGGGGTACTTGAGAGAGAGAGAGAGAGAGGTAAATAAACAAATGGTGTCAGTCTTAGTCACACCTCAGGCTTAATATGACCAGAAATGATAAAAACTATAGAAATAAATCTATTCAGGAGTCACCAAAACAGTGTTTTTCAGCCTTGGGGTCGAGACCCCATGTGGGGCCACCTAAAATTTCAGAAAAATTCAAAAAGATTCTTTAATCTTTTTTATTTTATTAAAACAAAACACAAACAACTGTATTTCTATACTTTCACTTTGTGAATCTAGTTCAACTAAAATGCAGAAAAATAAATATCTGAGCTCAAACATGATGAAAAACCAATTCCAGAAAAAAAATGTCTTTGGGGTCACCAGAAATTCTTGATATTAAAATGGGGTCACAGTTCAAAAAAGGTTGGGAACCACTGCACTAAATAATGTTTCTTTCCACTTACATACAAAATGAGATTATGTGGGTTTTCACTAGTTCATTCAATCATTTTGCTCTATAGTTGTTTTTCAAAAGTTGTGGTTGGACATACAGTAGGGGGTACTTGGACTCAGAAATAAGAAAGGGGGTACTTGAGCCAAAAAAGTTTGAGAACCACTGCTCTAGCTCACGTGTCAAACTCAAGGTACGGGGGCAAAATCCGGCCCGGCACTCAAACATGAACCATTGTGTAAATTACACTATAAATTAAAAATTTCAGGGGCTCAGTTTTCCCAGTGCTCATATAACATAATGGCCGTAATTTTTAATGTAATCCTTACAAAATCTCTTAGTTTTCCTCAAATTATTACATAACATTGTCCTTCATTAAATAGAAATTGGTCACAAATGTTGGAAATTTAAAGTGAAGTTCCTAGTTGGGACTGATATCTGTCACTTATTGCTTTGATATTGTCGGTTTCTTACATATTTAGTGTTTTATTTATACGTACAAGTACAAACTAGGGCACAATAATGTTGAAGTTACTCACTTTTCCTGCATAAAATCTGTGGCCTTCTTGAGATCAAACCGCTCCGTATTTGCCCCCCTGAACTGATATGTTTGACACCCCTGCTTTAGCTGAAGATTTGTTTTTTTCGTGAAAACTTACGGAGGAGAGTAGTTGCAGACCAGATAGACGGCCTTAGCCCAGATCATTCCCCACACGTTCATGTTGTAACACACATTGATAGCACAACCAATACGATTGCTGGTTGCCCACACCAGCTGAAATCACGGTCAAGAAAAAAAGACACATTTGAGGGGGTAGAACAGCCTAAGTAATAATCAAGCAACAAGATCATTTCTCTGTGCAGGTGCCATTAAACATGCAACCAAGCAGCTTTTAATTGGAAAATTTAACCTGAATTTGATCCTCCAAGGGAAATGTGTCTAAATGGTACACCAACCTGAGTGTAATGAGTGCAAACAGGTCCAGAACATCTTAACGGACAGTGTGGGTTACACTCCTGAGCGTAGGGGTATGAGTAATGTCTCACTTCATCATACCAGGCCTGGACATGGTAGGTTGGCGGACGATCCCTAAGGAAAGATGTAACCATTTTGTGTGTAGATAATAACAATAATATATGCATAAACTTCAAACATGTTCAGAGACAGAGAGACTTATTAGTAGTGAATGTTATTTGGAAGTTATAGGTTTTTTTTTTTTTTTTTTTTTTGCTGACTCTAAAGTAACAAAAATGAAGTATTTTTCACTTATATTAATTTAACGTAAATTTTCCGAAGACATAAACTACCACATTTTAAATTCGTATTAATATAATTATCTTATATTTAATTATTGAAATGACTTCAACTAAACATGTTATTTTCAACGCCTTTTTGTGATTCATTTTTACACTGAGATTATCTTGTGATGATCTTCAGTGACAGCATTGGAAATTGCTATTATCAACAACATTGAAATGGAAACATAGAAATAACTTTTGTATGTTGTAGCAATAGAGAAAATTGTTGGCAAAGTATATCGAGTTGATACAGGATTTATTTATTCTTAATGTATTTTTCACAAAGGCATCTCTATAAAATAAAAGGTTTTGTCAAAATGTACAATTATTTTTAAAATAAAATAACACCATTGATTTAATTTGAAATAAAAACATTTCTCAGGTTTTAAGTATACATACAATTATAAACTGCAGAAAATAATGGTCATTCAATGCTGTTTTGGTGCTGTGCATTATGTTTAATTTGAATGGTTGGCTATGATGTGATGCATTGATTGTTGTCTGGTTATTTCATTTTTTGTAGTTTCACAATGTCTAATAATTTTAAAACAAATAATAATAAGTTACTTAGCAAACAAATGACTTTACTTCTTTTAAAACGTACTAAAGTAAAAGTAAAAATACTGATTTAGAAATGTACTCAAAAAAGTACAAGTACCCATAAAAGCAACTCAATTACAGTAACTTGAGTACTTGTAATCCATTACTTTCACCTCTAGTATTGTATGTGTATATATATATTTTTTTTTTAGATAAATTAAAAACAAAAATAACAAAACCTTTTCTGATATTATACCTGCCCCAATGTGCTCCGAGGTTTTGACCGATCTGCGTCAACATGTGGCTCGGTCCATGCTCCCATCTGCAGGAATATGCCCAGTGTTCGGCACTCCGCTCCAGCTCATAATCCCACATCTGAGGAGCACACACACACACACACACACACACACACACACTTTTAATTATTGGGTTGACATTGAAAGTCAGCTGAGGTAAAAACATAAAAACTTTCTCTTGTATCTCCCAATGTAAATGCTTAAATCCTGCTTTCTGAACACCAGTTTGGCTTTTGACGGATGTCCACAAGCCTGAAACTCTGCTCTTAATCACCTCCTTGATTTAGGTAAACTAAGTGGCCACTTACCATAGCTGTGGATTTAACTGCTCCTCATTACAACTTGTACTGATATCTCCTCATTTTTTTTCAAGGCAACTAACCTAACACAAATTCCTCAGAAAATCCACCTGAAACTAACCATACACGCTCAAGGCAAAGTCAACCTGAAAAATGACCCTACTCTTAACTTGAAAGTGCTGCGGTTGTAAGCATGGCCCTCGCAAATTTTACACCGTATAGTCAAAACTAGGCCTCTCCTATTAAACACACACGTTGACTCTGTTACAGACGGTCACATACATGAGAGCTCACCACATCAACTTGCAGCTTTCTGCTACTATTCCCTCGTGTTGTTTCAAAGCTTGTTTCCAGTAAGTTTGGCTCCCATTAAACAATATTAGGGGCTAAAAACGATGATAAAGCTTAACAACAAAGACACCCACTGTTTGGGGTCTTGATGCTATCTTAACGTGATCTAGCGTAAATGCTGGATTTAAAAAAAAAAAAAGAAAGCAGACTTTGAGGTTGAGTAAACGTTAATGTAGTGTTGACTGTGAAGAAAGAGAATGGATGCCGTGTGGTCAGCTGTTGACACGATGTTTAGTTGCAGTATGACACGTGTCAAACTCGAGACTCGGGGGGCCAAATCCGGCCGTTTAGAGCAGTGGTTCTCAAACTTCTTTGGCTCAATTGCCCCTTTGTCCGACTACAACATTTTGCTCAAAATTCTGTACTATAGATCATAATGATGGAATGAATGAGTGATAACGCACATTTTGAAGAATTTCATTTTGTAAATAAGTGAATGAAACAGTATTTAGTGCCTCCTGAAGAGGTTTATTTCTTTAGTTTTTATCATTTATGGTCATCTCCCTGCAGATGTGGGACCAAGACTGATTCTTGTATTTGCAGATCAGGGTCTAATCAAGATTTATTTATTTATTTTATTTATTTATTCAGTTTATTTCTGCATTCACAGAAGTTTTGTTATTCCTCTTTTTTTTTCTTTTTTTTTTTTTTTTGTTTTGTTTTGTCCATGCTGAAAAAGGAGACGAGAAGCTGTTTGCTTATCCAAGTCCCGTCCCCTGTTCAAGATCATTTCTATCATCATTTTGTGTTTTTTGGTGTTGTTTGTCTGTTCTTTTTATTATTCTGTGTGTGTGTGTTTGTGTGTGTGTGTGTGTGTGTGTGTGTTTTTCTTTCTTAGTGTGTATTTTTGGTGTCAATTTGTGTATTTTGTTGTTGTTTGTCGATGCTTTTTGTTATTCAGTATATTTTTTCTCTTCCTCTTATTTTGTATGTTTTTGCTGTTGTCTTGTGAGTCTCAAAATAATTCAGTTGAAGATAAGTCAGTCTCTCGAAAATCACACATTTAATGAAATTCCTCAAAACATTTATAGGGCTTACAGTTTTCCCCAAGCTTATATCACATTATGTGATGTGTACGGTGGTTGGAAAGTGTCAGGCAAATGCATTTACAGAATTGAATACAAACGGTTCACAACACAAATGCAAAAGGGCCACAACACGAATGCAAAAGGGCCACAACGGAAGAGTTTCCAACGTACTGGTATTACAGACGGACACGTTCCTGATGGATAATGTTATTGAGGAAGGAAGGAGGGTAGAGAGTTTTTTTGATAATGATTGAATTTCAAGGAGTAGTTCTATCCCAGCCACCATAGATGTGTCATTTTTAGCACAAAGAAAAAAGAACAAAAAGGAGAAAAAAAAGAAATTTTAAAAATCCTGCAATTTCTCAAAAAAATGCTTTATATTACACAAAAATTGGTCCGCAAGGACTGATATCTGTCACCTAATTTTTGGATATTGTTGTTGCTTTACATATTTTACACATCATGTATATGTGGAAGTGGAAACTCCGACATATTAGTATTAAAAATGCTTCTTTTTTTTGGCCTAAAATCTGCGGCCCACTGGAGATCTAACTTGTCCTTATTTGGCCCCTGAACTAAGCTGACTTCAACACCTCTGCAATAAGCCTTTACCAATGAGTACAATAATGATCAAATGGGGTTGAAACTCTGTTTCACCACCTTAATGCAGGCCATATGTTTGGGGTGAGGTAAACGCACATTACACACACAATTGCCCATTAAGAGGGGTGCTGCAAACATTGGGGCTTACATGGAACGTGGAATTTAGATTTCAACATTGCCAAAGAAAAAGATGTTGTACATGCTCTGTAGAATTCCCATTTATGATTTTTTTAGTGAAAGTTCAGAAAAAATTGTTTTATGCAACTGGAGTTAGCCCAAGTAAAAAAAAGAAGAATTTAAAATTAAACAACGCAATATTTCAAACCACATACTACACCTCAGAGGGACTGAGGGTCTAAGCTCCACTCGTCCAGCTTTTTCTCCACAGAGTTCTCCCTGAAATTTACACTAGTTTCCTCTCAATCTTCCAAAAAAAATTCTATGCACATTGTTTGCTCTATCAACCCCAAGATTGTGTGGGCCAGATGGTAAGCTTTGCAAGGTCAGATGTGCCTCATTGGCTGCCAGTGGTTAAGTGCTGTACATCAGGGGTTCTCGACCCACATTTTGCCACGGTCATTAATTCGCAACCCACTGTATATCTTTTGAGATTTAAATGACTCACTCAGTCTGACTGATGTTTGTATTCATCCCATGCAGATACTGTATAGCTATATAGGCTAAACATATATATTTTTAAAAATCTCCACTTTTATTTCAAAACTTCACATAATGATTGCTTCACAAAATTGATGAATAGCAATAGTAGTTTAATTTTAGCATATTAATTTGGCCAGAGTTTATACACAACAAAATAATTGTTGCAAAACCATGCATTTTATCTGTAACAAAATAGATTAGCAATCTGGGGTAAAACAACACTTTGGCTTAAGGTTGGAACATTTTGTATTGTATTTCTCATTTAAAAGATGGATTTACTTAGTTATTCATCAGTACCTCTGGCCATAAACCTGCACAAAGCATGTCATGAGGATGGATATGCTCCATTAAAATCTTGTAGGACCAACTTTGTTGCTAATAAAATGCTAACCCTACTCATAGACCTCTACAAATATGCGGAGTTTGAGATCCTTGCCAGGGGGGCAAAATAAAAAATAAATTAAATATATAGACCGTCTCGAGATTCACGTCAACCACAATGTGTGTAACATATACAAGAATGCAAAAGTGATGAGTAACATAATTGATAACGTTGACCTCAACAATTTGCATCGACACGCTGTTTAATGTTGTAAATTCATGATAAAATCAGGCCAGCGGCCGCTTTCGGCTTCATTTTTGCTGCAGTACCATAACATGAACTGCTGGGTGCAAGTGTCACTTCACCATTTACATTGTGGAGAGGAATTGCACAACAGAAGAAAAACCAACCTAAACATTGGTTGTATGACTCGAGTGCCAAAGAACAACAAATTAATTAATATGTATTTTACACAGTCACTGTTAAATGGCACTTAAAATATTTGTATATTATAAGAAGTGTATTTTATTCTAAAACTTTTGACAGTGCTCCCCCTGCCCCCAGCAAACTCTTCGTATGCTGCTACAGTCAACTTTAATCCCTGTTTGTCACTACTACCTCAATGATAGGAGTTAATTGAAATTGTCTGGTTCTCACGTTCTTTTGAGGTATAAGAAGAATAACAAGAGCATGAGGGGCCTAACAGCTGAATAGGTTTTCCTGAGCTGAGAGGAAGACAACCCTGCCAACCAACCTTTACAAAAAGGGTCACCGCAACAGCTTCAAATCTCCCTTTTGCATTCCAAAACGCATTAAGTTTCAAAAATACAGATCTTTACCCAGCCATCTGCCAGGACCACCTCTGCTACGGAGCTAAGTGCAAGGTGTGGATTCCCAGACCACTGGATTTAAAATGAATGCTTGAGGTACAGCTTTAAGAAGAAAACTATAGAAGAATAAACATTAAGTCTTACTTTGTTTTCCTTTCTTTTTCAAAGTATGCAAATCTCCCTCACTTCACGCCATGCAACCCTGTCCAGACCATGAAATGTGGCCATGATTGTAGTAACCTTAAGTAAGATCTTTGTATTTCAAGTACACCAAGTGACGTGTTTTACATTAGCTGACACAAACAGAGCCTTTAAGGTATTTGCTGAGTTGTTTTTCTTTATTCTTTTTTTCTGACATTTAGAGGTAGAAACTGCTACAAAGGTGCAGCCCCGTTGGCCTTGAGTTTTTGCAGTCTGCAAACCAAACAAAACATTCATGAGTTTTCAGTTTTACCACATCATTATCATCAGTAATAGAATCCTTAAATGAGGAGACACTGGATTAGTATGCCAAACATACATTTTAAATCTGTGGCACCTCAAATGACATGCATGAAGGATCACATAAAAGATAGCATTGGTCTTGGGATGAGAATTAAGAGATGTGGGGAAAATGTAAAGGAAGAAACGCAAAGGCTGCTGACAAGGTTCGTGAGCATATGGCAGTGAGAAGTAGAAGTGGAGTGTGGAGAGGCTGGACAGAAAGAGATGAAGGGGGTGACTGATGGTTGAGGTAGAGGGTAGGATAACACTGCGAGGGTGAAAGTTGAATCTGCGCCAGGGTCAGCAAGGGCGGGTGAGTATAGGATCCAGCCAGACCATGGCTTTGGCTCACAAATCTACTTTTCCCTTTCCTTCCCTTATCTGATATCTTTAGCTGAAAGAGCAGCAAAAGGCAGAGTGAGAAAAGAAATGTTTAACTGAAACTTTCATCAGAAATTGTTGGGTGCTGAAGAATTTCTCGCAAATAATTATGGAGTGGTTAGGTTTATAACTAGGAGTGGCAAATACTGGCTATAGTTGAATATACATTAATACAATTCTCCTAAACCAGAATATGTAAAAAAAAATAGTAACATTTTAAGAATAGTGGACCAGATGAGCTTATTCATAAAATGTTGAACCTCCAAGGTACTTAGCGTACTGATGGTGGTACGATAATATCCACTGTTATCTAGGAAGTTTATTGTTATTTGGGCCATAGTATATAGTCAGCAAATCCTTGTTTTATACAGAAATAAAATGAGTTAAAAGTGACCGAAAATGGTGGAAAAGGTAGTGAAATGGGATTTTAAAAACCACAGAAATTGGTTTAAATTTGCAAATTAGAGTGGCCAAAAATAAACAGAAAAAGTGTTTAAATTGTCTATTGGAACAATTAATTTAGTTGGCAAATAATGGGCACAACAAATGGTGAACGTGGTTAAATTGGCAAAAAATATAGCAAGAAAAGTGATGGAAATAGGTTAAAATGTGGCAAGTTTGATGTAGTTGCAGAAAAAGGGTAAAAATAAGAAAAAATGGGCTCAAATTATCCAAAAAAAGGCATGTGTGGACCCCCTCTCAGTGTCTCGCGAGCCCAAGGTTGAGAACCCCTGCGCCAAGTACCACCATTGGTACATAGGTTTTTGTTTTTGTTTTCTGGTAGCTTGAAGTAGATAGAACAAAGATTTACACACTCTAATACAATAGGTGTCGTATTCAAGTTGGTTGCAACACGCCATTAACCAAGAACAACAACAGATAAGCTGTAAAACACACATTCATAGGCCCAGTCAAGCTTAAAGAAAATCCAACAGTTAGAGCCTAAATTGACAGCTTCACCCATACTGGTCTTAAATAATGGAATAATGCAACTCTTTCTGCAGTGTTTGTGAAGCAATGCCTGGGTCAACAAAAAACAACAACAACTCTATGGTAGTAAAGTTGTGGGGTTGTTTGGAAACTTTTGAAATGTAATAAAGAAGTCACCTGATGGATCAATTGTGATTGATAATTGTCCATAGTATAGGAAAACATTGCACATTTCTATACAGTTTCATACAGCAACAGAAAGTAAATGACTTTTGCTCACATTTTTGCTGTGCGCAGACTCAGGTTTCTAATTGATTGAATGCTTGACCAAAATAATCGGGTGAAAATGCAACATCATTAACTAAAATATTTTCAAATGAGGATGCAGGTGCTGGCCTGTGTCACACTGCATTAGCTTAGCGTTAACATTAGCATTGACATTAGTAGTAGCCATCATTAGCATTAGCTAACATTAGCTTTAGTATTAGCTAGCAAGAGCATTAGCTAGCGTTAGATTCAGTTAGCATTAGCATTAACATAGGGCGACCGTGGCTCAGGTGGTAGAGGGTCGTCTTCTGATCGAGAGGTTGTGGGTTCGATCCCAGTACCTGACTATGTGTCGAAGTGTCCTTGGGCAAGACACTGAACCCTACGTTGCTCCCAGTGGTCGACTAGCGCCTTGCGTGGCAGTCCTGTCCCACTGGTGTGTGAATGTGAGAGTGATTGGGTGAATGAGCTGAT
This sequence comes from Gouania willdenowi, assembly GCF_900634775.1. Taxonomy (NCBI): domain Eukaryota; kingdom Metazoa; phylum Chordata; class Actinopteri; order Blenniiformes; family Gobiesocidae; genus Gouania; species Gouania willdenowi. The sequence continues at coordinate 9,532,866 of NC_041060.1, read as the reverse complement.
GTGTAAAGCGCTTTGAGACTGCTTTAGTGTGGTGATAAAGCGCTATATAAATCAAGTCCATTTACCATTTACATAGTATTAGCTAGCGTTAGATTCAGTTAGCATTAGCCTAGCATTAGCGTCAACATAGCATTGGCATTAATCTAGCATTAATGTTAACCTAGCATTAGCTAAGCATTAGTAGTGCATTAGCGTTGAAATGGGTTGAAGCCTAGGTAGTAGCTGAACACGTTAAAGGCTGAATGGTCAAAATCGGTTGAAAAATGGCTCGGGATGAAGGGCTTGAAAGTGGAAAAAGCTGAAATTTCCAACAGAAATGAATGGGAAAGAAAAACAAAAAACAAAAAGGGCATCCTCACTAATGAGACAAGGTAATCCTCAGCCCAAATTCCTGATTTGATTATGATTATTAGTCTCGATTCGATTACAAATGCATTTTTGATTGATAACTATTGTCAATTCCATTGTCGATTATTACTGATTATAGCTCTTCTATTTAGCATCCGTCAGCTGCTAAATATTTGGAATTCTCTTTGAGGAACACCTCACAGCACCTTCAATATTGTATAGTGGCATTGAAATATCCAAATTAAGAAGACTCCCCTTGTTTTGTAAATGTAAATAATAAATCTTTGGAAATGTAATGGGTATCAATAATAAAATCGTGATTACTCAATATTTTTTCACCACCCACATAATTAGTACCTATGAATGTGGGATACTATTACTGTTCTCCAACCTATTGAGCTCAAAGATCACTCACCTCTATCAGTGATTACTCTAGCAAAAGTAGTTTTTTCTATTTCTGTCGTTTAACAATGAAGAAAGGTGGGTGACACTTTACTTGAAGTTTTATACATAAGGCTGACATTACGCTGTCATTAGCATGATCAAAGTGTCATGAAGGCTGTAATTGGCCACGTTTACATGGGAGCTTTAATTCCTCTTTAATTCAGATTAAAAGTTCAATCCTCTTTAAACTGACCCTTAAACATTTTATTCGTAATACAAATGTGATTCCGAATTTAACTTAAATCCAAATTAGGTGCTGGTTTATTCTGATTTTAATTCGGAATTAAGATTCAAGATATTTATTGTCATATGCACAGTAAAACCAGACAGTTGCACCACACAATGAAAATCTTATTTTGCGAGTCCTCCCTTTCACAAGTAATTCCTCTATCTTGTAAACACTTAATTCCGCTTTAGATTAATTCCGGTCATTCTGCGCATGACACCATATTCATGCTAATGACAGATGTCATGTCATAATAATGACAGTGTAATGTCAGCCTTCATGTATAAAACTTCGAGTAAAGTGTTACCAAAAGGTTTAATGTAAATCTGGGATCAAAATCATGATTATTTCGTAATAAATGCTGGCTTGTCCATTTATTAATCATCGTGTTTGAAAGTGCTGCAAACAAAAGCCATACATGCACTTGCAGTAATGCATTAATGAAACTTGCCATGTACTCCATGTTGGAGGCAGGAGGGTGAACCTGACCCCGCAGTTTGTTGTGCAGGTCCAGGATGAGGTGCATGTCTCCCTCACTGATGGCCCGCTTTCCTCTTGACCTGACTTTCCACCAATGATCATCCTTGTTCCGGTACTTTTCCAGGATGGACTCGAGCCGTGTGGAGTTGGTGAGGATCATGGCCAAGACGCTCTGGGTCAAGCACAGGAGCAGGCTTGCAGCTCTGATCCAGCCGCAGAAAGGGCAAGACGACCTCATGGCGTGCAGGAGAGTGAATACGAGGGGTAATTTTGTCTACAGAACAGAGACAGTTGCAAATCAGCCCGTAAGCATCAATAGTTTCAGTCAGGAAATCCACTCAACTCAGCATAATTTAGTCAATAGGTCTTTGTTACAAACTGTGAGATCCTAACTTTCATGCCAAATGTTAAGACTTGTATATTAGTGTTGATGTAAAACAACTCATTTTAAGCCCTCATGCACAGGAACACATTTAAATCCCACAGGCACATTGAATCTGACCTCTGTTTCAGTTGAATAATGCTTTAATTATAGGGGACTTGACTTCAAACATTCAATCTAATGCAGTTTTCATGGAACCTGAGAGTGCAAGTGCAGGTCACTGCATCCAGACTAACAGTGGCAGCAGTGATAAACTCACTTTAATACGTTATACCTAATACAGAAGACAAATTTCCGTGCGTGGTGACATTTTAGCCAAGAGATTTTATGTAACATAGAAAAGTATGTTCTTACCTTAAAATTACAATTAAGGGTTTCCCAGATGTGATTTTCCAGATGCAGATTGTTGAGGAAAGGGAGGCACTTTTTTAATCCTAGGAGCCTTTAAATCCATCCATCACAGAAATGTGAGTAGCTCGCAGTCAGACGGCGTTCAGGCTGTGCATTTACACACAAACTCACACACTCAGCTCACTACCATCCGTGGGGACCTGTTGAATTCCTCAGCTCTGCTCAGTGCACTGCAGCCTGCCCAGCACTACTGCTCATTTTGTGTTTATATGTCAAATTTGCATTGAGCTGCACGCAGGAGAGATGGGCCACACCCTCCTCATGCACACACACACACACACACACACACACACACACACACACACACACACACACACACACACACACACACACACACACACACACACACACACACACACACACGAGGTCCAGGGACAGTGAACTAATGGGACCATGGACATTACGGCTAACTCATTAACACATTTTGTTGATTTTATTTGTGGAAGCCATCAACCATTTACTGCATAAGAATAGTCTTCATACTCCATGACCAAAAAGCATGTGTAATGTAACTCCCTATAATAATAAAATAGAAGCCTATGTGAAATGCTGAAACTGTCAATATAATCAGGTTATTACGTAATAATTTTTACCTGAATCGAGGTTTATTCACTAAATCAATTGGACTGCAGGGAAATGTCATTTCATTTTTTTCCTGTTTGATAAAGAGTAATGAAACCCCCCCCAAAAAAAACACTTTTTTTTTCTGGTGAAACCAAATGTAGTTGGTGTGAAGTAGTGCTGATTAATTCTTGTCCAACTCTTGACATTTTAGTCAAAGCATTTCAATTTGGCATTGTTGTTGTTCAAATTGGTAAATCTTTACTTTAAAGTTTTATACATTACAGTGTAATTATTTAGACATGACACTTGTCATTAGCATGAATAAGGTGTCATGAAGGCTGTCATTATGTGTCGTTTGTAAGCCTAACCCTAACACTTTGTTACCCTAACCTTAACCCTACCAAACCCCACTAGATCCCTCCATCTAATTCGACAAAAAAATTTGACATAGCTCCAAGCCTCCAAAGGTGTCATAATTTAGCAAACAACACTAATGACAGCCTTATGTATAAAAATTCAAGTAAATTGTTACGTAAAAATGTAAGGTTCACTTCCCTCTATGGGTTGAAATCCAGCTATTACAATGTTTTGCTATTGGCTGAGAATACCGGTAGTTGTTTGGGACCTTGTGGTGGTGTCTTAAGTCGCGAACCACCACTGTTGGCGTCGCCTTTTCAATAAGAACTAGCACCTGTTGACTACGTGCATTATTTTACCAATCTGCCTTCAAATGATACATGCATCAGTGAAGCTAAGCTAACGCTGCATTGGTGGACGTGAGGGAAGCCTCTGCACCGAAACAGCGGCTGGATTTTAACAGACTGACTGTTGTCCGGGGACAGATCAACACGTATGTTGTTGTAAATGTGCAGCCTGTCGCTACTGTGGAGTCACTGCTAACAGCAACTCATTAGCCTGATATCTTTTGCATTGTGTAGCTGAGAAAAATGCTGTGAATTTGTTTTTCCACATTTATTTTTACAAGAATTTTCAACAGAAGATTGTGCACCTGGAATACACACAGCTTACTTTACTTTACTGTGCTAAGTTTGAAAAATTTGAGTTTTAATTTTTGAGCAGTGGTTTTGTTATATGCACATCATTTATGGTTGTTTTATAGCAGTTTTTGTAAAGCAGAGTTGGTCAAAATTTATTACAAAAGTTAATTCAGATTTCTTTAATTTATTTATTTTAGAAGGTTTTTTGTGTTTATGTTTTGATACAACACTAATATGAATCTGTACGGACACAAATGACCCAAAAAATAATACAATTCTTTCATTCTAAGTCATTCAAAAGTTACTTTTTCCAGTAATGCGTTATGTTTTGGTCATCCAAAACCTCTGGGTTTTGTTTGACTGGCTTGGCCTTGTTGTTTCAGACTTTGTTCCGAATTATAGATTAATGAATAGCTAGGATATGTTTGAGCATAGTTTGAATACACAGAGTAAGCAGTGGTGTTCAGGTTCAGTAGGACTACTCTTGTAAAGATCCTGATCTTGTTAAGATGGGGAACATGCAGTGCCCTGCTGAAGATGCTGCACATCTGGCCTTAATCGCTCGGGATATCTGCCCCTTCCCAAACTACAATCCCAATCCTCTTTACCTAAACTTGCTGTCGACCAACTCATCACTACACCTAAAGAACCACTACACAGCAGTTCAGTCCTCCTTGACTGAGAAGCAGCTGGATCTCTTCACCCAGGGCCTGAGAACTACGTTTGGAAGGGAGGGCAGAGTCACACTTGGTGGGGTTGGGGTGGTGGCTCTATCCTTGGCTCTGTTCTTTGATATCCTTTCAAAGCAGGTCAAAGCGCAGTATGTGCCAGAGTCTGGGATTATTTCTGATTTGTTTCTCAAAGATCCCAGAGGTTACTATCCACCACAAGTGTACACGCTCAGCGAATACCTGAGACTGGTACCCTACATTGCCAACAACCCTACCAGGATGAGAGAGGAGACAGAGAGGTTGGTACTAATGATGCACAATTCCCACAATCTTATGTTTGTGTTGGTATTACAAAAGGCACAATACAATATCTGTCAGTAAAACTGAACATGGGCCACTTGACGACTTTCTGTTGGTGTTAGCAATGTAGTTTTATGTAAACTGGACACATTACACTTGACTAAAAATCAACATGAATACTGAAAAGCAAAAATCTCTAAAAGAATGTTGCATTCGGCATGAATGAGATTACTGTACGTGATTTGGCATTGTTGGCATTTTATTATTTTAAACTAACTAAAGCCAAACAGAACAATACTATTAATCATAGTCACAGCTCACAAATGCATCTAATAATCTTAAAGTAGGGCAATATTTATAAGAATACACTGATGTTGCCGTAGGACACCCTTATTTTGCTTTGATAAATTTTGAATATAATAATTTATTCTGGTTTTATTCTTTAGGTATTTGAATCGGCTCATAGCAGAACAACAGAACCTGGAATTCAAGGAAAGAAAAGAAGACGTCATAGGGATCAACAGAATGTGTGTTATGTATCTGCAGAAGCACATGATAGTTCATCTCCTCCGTATCACTAACTCTACTGTGAAAGATGGAGCGCTTCGACAGATGCTACAGGATTCAGTCCAAGAGAATTCTATATTGATTGCATATATGTCTCCCGCTGAGCCCAGTCAATCTAAACTGGAGAGTCCTCTAATGGGAGGTCAATTTAAACCTCCTGTAATGGGAGGATATTTTGTTCCCAAATATGAGACCAGTCAATCTAAACACAGTAAAAAAAGAAAGAGAGGGTTTGTGATACCGTCTCTGGAAAGCAATGCTACATTGAACTTTAACTGCAACCCAGAGAGAGCCAGCGAGAGGTTTTGGGCTGAAGTGCAAAAATCAAATGTGTCTCTTGAAGCTTTTAGCAGATGCCAACTGCCAATATATATTCCCAAGACATTCATGCACTTTGTTGCTGGAATTACGTGGCTGAAATCTTCATTGAGTCTTTTCTTTGATTTCAGTGAGGATTATTTTAACATTCTGGTAGCACAAAGCGAGGCTTTTGACTTGAAAAGTAATGCACTCAAAGAATGGTCCAAATAGCTTGATGTCAATTCTACTTAAATTTGCCACAGTTTATGAAATTAACTGTGCTTTGTTATTATTTTAGTTATTAGATCCTTATTAAACCCAATAATATTAGAATACTGTTTGATTTTTTTTTTTTTTGTTAATAAAAATTACCAAAGAGATTATGCCTCTCTGTGACCATAAAAATGTGGAACATCTAAAAAAGAATTAGTGTCAATTTTGAGAACATTTGCATTCAAAAACCAACACCATCCTCTGCTGGTGGAGTATGCACACATCAATGTCACATGAAGGACTTTAATAGTGATGTACAAATGTGTGTTTATGTGTAAGAAAACCAAATAATAAAGTGGTTCAATGAGTGTAAGTTTCTTTTTCACCATTTAACACCTATACCGGAATAGTCTAAGTCTGATATTCAACATTATAGATTCAGAAAACAAAAGAAAAAAAAAAATAACAAACAAATGGCAGCTTCTACCTCTTGCTTATATTTCAAACATGCACTCCAAATGTTGTTCATAACAAGGCCAAAAGCATCCCCACTTCAGTTATTCAAATGGTAATTAATTGAATCTAGGTGAACATTTTTGAAAAAGTGAGCTCAGGTGCATCAGCAAAAGGAAAAACAATGTTAATGATTATATTATATTGGAACTAATGAATTGGGAAAAAAAACAATCATTGGAAAAATAATCTCAAATAAACTAACTGTAAACTAAAGTACATAAATTTGAATAATTCTGTCTATTTTTTTTATCTGAAAATAGTTTTTTTCCTTTAGAAAAAAGTAGAACAAAAATATGTACACAAAGAATTTGTAAAAAAAAAAAAAAAGAATTATAATTGTATTTGCGTAATTGATAATTAATTACAATTATGGCGTAATTATACTTGTAATTGTAATTTCAAAAATCTGTTGACATTGTAATTGTAAATGCCATTAAAATTCTATAAACTTTTTCAATTATAATTTAACGTAAAACTGAAGAACCATGTTATATAAATATATATAATCAGTTCTATATAAAGTTCTACTCATATGTAGTTAACAATTACTGAAATATGTTTCATATCAAGCTTTCCCACATCTCACCATTTTCAAAATAATTCAGTCTAGGGGTATAGTGATACAAAAAAGGCTCAGATCAGATGTCCACACCAAAAATATTAAAACCTATATTTTCATTGATTAGGAAGCATAACAAGGTAACCAATAGACAGGAAATAAATGAGATGATAGATAATAGTTTTAGTGTATTTTACAGCTGATTTAGGATGTTATCATAAGAGATGGAACAGGAAGCTAACACAAGAGGAAGGTTCACTTTTATTAGGTTATTTACATCAGGCTCAGTAATTGTGATTAATTGTAATTGAGAATGTAATTGTAATTGACTTTCTGAGGATAAAAAGTTATTGTAATTGAATTGTAATTGGAAAAAAATGCTGGTCACTGTAATTGTAATTGAATTGTAATTAAACATGGATAATTGACAATGTAATTATAACTGAAAAATGTAATTGACCCCAACCCTGTTTGTTGGTATGACTTCAATTATTCTCTCAGTGTGTGTTTCCAGTGTGATTTGGTTGTTTATTATGTCGTGTTGTATGTTTCTATAGTATTTGTGTGTATTTTGTATTGATATTGTGTATTTTTCTCTCACTTAGTATATCTTTGTTGTCGTTTTGTGTGGTGTTTTTGGTAATGGTGAGTATTTTTCTCTCTTAGTGCGTGTGTTTTTGGTGTAATTTTGTGTATTCTGTTGTTGTTTGTCTGTTATTCAGTATGTTTTTCTCTTATTTTGTGTGTTTTTGTTGTCGCTTTGTGACAATAATATTTATTATTAATATCATTTTTAACAAAATAAACATAAAACCCCATATTTGTAATGCTTTCATTTGTTAATTTTCCCCTTTTTCTCTCTCTCTGTCTCTCTCAAGTACCCCCCATAGTGCCATTGCGTACTCCTAGGGGTACATGTCCCCCCATTTGAGAAACACTCCTCTAAAGGGCCGGATTTGGCCCCTGGCCTTGAGTTTGACACATGTAGTTTAGCTCAAAAAACCTAAACTGCAGTTGTAGCCAAAAGCCAAAATCAACTGTTTACCCTCAATATTTATTCTGTAATAAATTAAATAATTATCACGTTTTAAGAAATGCCTTTTTTTATTTTCAACATGCTTTTGATTATTAAAAAAAAAAACATTTAAATATGAATAAAAAAAATATGAATACATAAATAACAAATATTTTCCAAGGAAAAAGAAAACAATCTGTGTTAAATAGGTTTTAGTCTATTACTATACAGATATTTCTCTTTGTTTTTATGACGTGTGAGCTTCCCTTTCCCTTGTCGTCACTGCTGACAATCAGAGAATACAGGGAAAGGAAAGTTGTTGCCGTTCAAGGTTTCCAAGTTGTTTCCTTTTGTCGTTTGGTACAATGACTGAAGAGAGCTATAGCGTGGGAGTGGGTGCTTGTGTTTTTTGTTTGTTTTTTTTTTTTTATTAATTTTTTGAATTAGAAACATATAGAAAAATATAATGACAACATCAATATCATAACAAAAATAAATAAATAAACAAACAGTGATATTTATACCTCCCAAAACTTAGGGATCAGAGTGCACCCCGGTGAAAAAAAAATGTGTCAAGTGTACTAAACTGTAGCATACTTTTGTGTATACTTAAAGCCACACTAATCATCACTATACTTCAAGTGTGTCTATGATTAGTTAACTTAAAACGTGCTATTTTGGAACAACTAATTTTGTACTAAATATATTTTAATTGTAATTAAATTGTAAAAAAAAGTCCAACTGGAAGTGTATTTTGTGTATTTTTACATGCTGAAGTGGAACAACTTAAATTGTCTTTGGTATATATAAGTATATATGACTTTAAATGTACAAATTTATGCTAAATTGCTAAATTAATAAATGGGATGAAATGCATGTTCACAGTAATACTATTGGACACTTTCCAAATATTTTTTTATGAATAAACAAGGTACAAGATAAGTTCATAATTAGACTCAAATGTAACCTAAAACACGTGCAGACCTAATATCAGAGTAATGATATTAAAATGTGTACTTCTTAAATATGCTCTCAGTGTGTGATAAAATACCAAAAATGTGTGTAAAACTGAATTTCAAATAACACTTTAAAAATCACACATACATTTATTTCGGTCAAACATATTCTTTATAAAGTGTAATAGAGTACAATTGTTTTGAAGAGTGTTAAAAGTGTTTCCGTGAAAGTGTGTTGTTAGTATACTTTTTATATATTTACAAAAAGTACAATTTGTGTAATTACATTTTCAATCTACTAGTGAACAATTTAATATACTTAAAATACAATGAAGTTAATTTTTCCTTCACCAAGGCACTTCAGCATTATCTGAGAGTATTGACAGACATAATTTAACTGTAGTGCAAGATTGTAAAATATTCTAAAAACTAAAATGACAAAATAAATATAAAAATACACAAAAATAAGTGGGTAAAAAAAATAAAACAAAGGTTATCCATTACAACAATATTAAAAAAAAAAAACCCAAACAAACAAAAAGAGTTTAGCATCATTATGAGCGCGTGCGTGTGTGTGTGCGCGCACACACCGGAAACATCTGCTACTGCTACTACTGTACCCACAATGCAATGCGGGGGATAGGCACCGCCCTTTTTCCTTCCAGCTCAGGTAAATAAAGTCAGGAAGTGCCATCCTAGGAGGAAAGAGAGGACCATATTAAACCTTAAATTCAACAAAGAGAGACTTTTGGGGGAGTTTTTTTCCCTGAAGAAGGCGCTGGTGTTCACTGGAATACATCTCGTAATTCCATGAAGTTTGTTTTCTTTGCTTTTTGGTTTTTGCTAAAGTGCCAGTGGAGGAACGAGCACTGAAAAGGGGGAGGAGCTTCAGGGCTTCTTGCAATGGTAATCAGAGGGTCACATGGGGCAATAGACCGGGCCGTGGGGGGAAACAAGAGAAAGAGAGGGGAAAAGGAGGAAGAGGAAACTGGGTGAGAGAAAGAAGACACTTCTGAAGGACTTTGTCCAGCCCCGTGTGCATGTGCAGGAGGCGGGACTTTCACTCTGTGTTTAGAGGACACTGGATCTGAATACAAAGAGAAAGTTGTATTTTGAAGTGATCTTTGTTTTGGTTTTTCTACACTTGTGTTTTTGTTTTTGTTCCCCCTCTTCCAGAGTGGATTCATTAGACACCCTTGGGATACTCTTTCACTTCAGCTGCCAAGTGTTTGTGTTGGATTTTAACTCAAGATGCCCACAAACTTCACTGTGGTTCCAGTGGAAGATGTAAAGGCCAGTGGGAGTGGTGAAGCCACAGCAGAAGGAAGCAGCAAACCCATCAGTTTGGGCAAAATCTTCAGAGAAAATGATGATGATGTAGACACATTGCAAGGACCTGACTCAGGTAAGAGCAAAATGTCTGCTTTGACTTGTTAATAAAAGTGCTTGTCTATTTAAGGAGGAGTGTATTTTATAATATAAAGTTTTGTTTTTGTTTTTATTGAACAAGTACAGATACAAACACAAAGGCACATTTTCACATTAATACAGATTCTAGAGAAAGTTTAAAGAAAAAAGAAACAATTGGCTAAACAATGTACTTACAATCAAACAACATATTGGGTTATTGAAATAAATCACGGTATTATTTCATAAATGTAACATGTCTAAAGGCATTTCTGCCATAAAGAAATGGCAAAAAGTTTAAGCCCATTCCTCCTGTTGGTATAATTAGGCTTAGATTTAAAGAAACAACATTTATGAATATATTATTTAGCTAACAAAACAATATTATTCACACTAAAATCATCTTATCATTAACAAACAAGCCAAATTTCACATCCGATACAGTGAACACATTACGTTGAATCCCTTTTGATAGAGGTCAATCGATATGGGATTTTCAAAGGCCGATACAGATACCGATTTAAAAAAAAAAAAAAAAATTGGCAGATGGCCGATATCTAAAGCTGGTATACTTTTTTTTTTAAAAGCACATTTATTATGAAAGACACTTGAAACACTGACTCATGTGATATAAATGTATATATTAGAAATTAAATTAAATACACCAATAGAACTCTTAACATTTATTGAACTTTAAATATACTCGCGCACAACCAAGTAAAACAAAAAGTCCAGGACGGGTAAGTAGCAGTAAAGCACAACAGCAATATACAGTATTCAATATGCAAGTAGTAAATTATTTCAAGCTTCTTTCTTAACTTAAAGTATCTAGTAATTAAGTTCACAAAATATTTAAATACAAACAGTAACCTGAAAAGTGGTTTCAGTGCAAATTGCTGGTTCAAGCATCTTTACTTCAAGAATGAAAGACAAACACATCACTACAGAATAAAGCACACGACCACATGATAGTACATAATTCAAATCAAACTGTAAACTAAAAAAAAAAAATTGGCCGATCTTGAAAAAAAGTCCATATATCTGCCCGATATATCGGTCGACCTTTACCTTCTGATAGAAACCAATTCTGAACATCACTCCCCCCCAAAAAAATCTACATTTTATATAATATGAAGTGTCTTAAGTTTTCATTATGTACCAGTGAAGTGTGAATACTGATCCATGATGTGTATTTAAAGCTCCCATATCATGCTATTTTTCACCCATCTCCATTTGTTCTAAGAACCCCAAAAACATAGTATTTGAGGTTTATTTTCCCAAACGCGCCTGTTTTCCAGAGTTTTAGCCTCTGAAAAGTTTCTGGGCAACTCTACACAAACAGGCTGATTTGCGGCCTACTTATGCATATTCATGAGTGGGCGTGTCTTTAGACGGAACACTGACTTCCTTCTCCCCGCATGGTGACGTAGGGCCAGAGGACGGCCAGCCCTCCCACCCACTCCGTAGCTGAGCTCATGCTGCTTTATAAACACGAGAGTGCGTGGGGGCGGGGCGGTCACCAGTACATACATAGCACCACGCGAAGGACGCTGACATGCTCACCTTAACCTCGTGTCTGTTTACTTGTCAATCACGGCAGAGAGCTTCCTGGAGGTGCGGCTTCTTCAGCTCATTGCCGCGTCAAATTCATCATCAAAGTGGGAATGCGACATCAAATTGGAGCGAGGTGTTTGGGCTCACCCTGCAGTAAGAAAGGAGGAAATCACCCTCTAACTAATAGCACTTTTATCATGTTTAAAGCACAGAAAAGTTGATTTAGCTTAACATGAGCACTTTAATAGAGAAGCTTGCTGATGCAGCAGAGTTAACTTAACATGTTATGGCAAGCGCGTGACATGCTTCAGCACTGACTCAGAAACACATGCGTACGCACACAGCTTGTTCGTGTTTTCAGCCAGCTGCAAGTTGCATGGCAGTGTGATTAGTGGAGCTGAGGGAAGGAGGAGGAGCTTGTGTTGTTGTCACTTGTGTTTGTGAAGGTTTAATTAAGGTTTGCTCCACTGAAATGAAGCTGTGATGAAACAGTGTTCAAACTTCAGCCTGGCACATTGAGATGTTTTTTACAAACATGGAATGGTTAGTCATTGAGAGCATGCTGACCTTGCTCTGCTTTACACAGCCTGTAATCATTCACACTCACACTCCAATTTTGAAAGCAGATTGTTAAAGAGTAAATAATTAAAGATGGGGTACTCGAATAATTTTTTTTAATAAAAAAAAGAAAAAGAATTCTTATTAGCATCATATAGTATATTGTACAACTAATAATTTCTGAAAAAAATGTACATCTGTGTGCTGTCTGTGCTTTATAATTAATTATTTTAGTTAATAAAACCCTGGAAGACAAAATTTTGGCGGTCACCCCCTCCAGCTCTAATTACAGGATTTAGAGAAAGGAGGGGTGAGCAGAGCCCAGGAAGAAGCCCCCTCATTGGCTGCCGTGATATATAGTGAAGCACGTGCACGGTGCAAACCTGTTTTTATTCTTGGACTAACTTTAGGTGCGTAAGTGGCTGTTTTCCTTTTAGACAGGTAATCTAATGTTCCATTTTCCTATATTTTGTGTGCATCCTTTTGCGTGGTGACGTGTTTTACCGGTAGTGCACGTTCAGCTCTTCGTGCACTTCCAGAGAGGAGGAGACTGGGAGGGATTATCAGAGTGGGGGGCGGTATTTACGGTTCTAATTCAGCCATGCCTCTCTGTCATGATTCAAGTAGTGCAGCTTTAACTATGCCACAAAACCACTTTTTTTCCCCTTCGGAAAACAAATGTATTTGGATATTAAGTTGTGCTGAAAGTAAATTAATGTGCTCAAAGTAATTCCTCAATTGTGAAGTAAATTGCTCTGCAGTTTATCTGTGATTGTGATTGGTCTGACACTGTAATTTCCAGCTGTGTCACTGGAGCGTGTACGTAGCCAGGCTGGAATCAACTCGCTTAACATGTGTAATCGTTCTTCGTATTACAGCTTTTGTCTGATGGAGAATATTTGGTTGGGTGGAGCCCGCTAACAGAGATAAATCCAGGATATAATTATCTAGCGTCACAGTACAGGGAAGCGACACCCTTCTAAAAAAGTTTTACACAAAGGTGGCATTTCTTTAAATTCCTGTTTAGCAGGAAGCTACAGTCCAGTAATGTTTTGTAACATTAACTCTGAGTATAACTGTAAACAATAGAAAGCAGCATGGCCTCAGTGTTTATATGAAAAAATATTCCCTCAGTGCCTTTAACATCACCTTTCAAATTTAAAAATGTATCATTTTTGACACATAGGTAAGAAAATCTGGAGAATTTCCTACTATTTTTGTTTGGTTAATTCATGCTTAGATGGAGGTGTGTAATGCTTGTGAAACCAATAGTTGAGAGAGCTTCTCCACCCATTTTTCCACTTCGCACCCACTCATTAGGATCTAGTGAATGACAGAAGAAATGTGGAGTACAATATTATTTTATTTACTATTTAACAAATTAACGCGCTGTTAAAAAAAGTTACAAATATTACATAAAGTGATGATTAGTGTTTACAGTATTGTGGTTTTTGCACAGCAGGCAGCTCTGAGGATGAAAAAGGTGCTGATTTAGCAAGATGCAATCTGCACTAACAACAGTGGAAAGAAAGCATTTGGTTTCACTCACAGTAGTGTTAAGGAAAAACATTTGGGAATCTGGTATAGCACCCTTTTTACTTTTCAGGGAGATGATAAGGTATGGAAGACTTTTGGGGTTACTTCATTGCCATGAGATTAGATTCTCTAATCTGAAAATCTAAAGATTTATGCTAATCAAACATGTCACGATACAATATATCCCGTTATATCTCGATACCAAACAATACGATATACATCGTGATATATCGCAATATTAATATTTACAAATTTCACCATTACAAGTACAAAGTGGTATGAAATGTAATACATTTAATTTTTTTTAAACTTGCGAGAACAAGTAAAGAGTAACTAACTGTAATTCAAGTACCAATATAAAAACACATGTGGCATGTTTTTCAAACTGTCAAATTACATTACATACAAGTTTAACTTTTCCTTCTACAACAGATTTTGATTCTGTTATGTTCTTAAATTCTTTTAAAAAAGTAACCACATACATCTATGAAAATGCCCAGTATGTTTTGAGGTAGTTTAACAAGGTCTGATGTGGTTCACTGACACCTAGTGACTGGGCGTTTATGTGCTATGCATATGTTAGCGCTACTAAATGGGTTTTTTATTCGTTAAAACACATGATTAAAAAAATCGATTTAGAATATGTTTGGATCGTTACAATAATCGCGCAGTGAAATATCGCGATATAACGCCAAATTGTTTTTTTATACCCTTATTTGAGAACCTCCAAAAGATTAAACATCTTTAAAAAAACATCATCAAATGCAGAACTTTCTCTGGGAAGCTGAATTATTTTTGGAACAATAATAATAATAACTAGAATATTTGTATTTCCTGAAGAAAATGCAAGTGAGGATGCAGGGGCTGGCCCGCGTTGCACTGCATTGGCTTAACATCAGCATTAACCTAGTATTAGCATTAATCTGGTGTTAACGTTAGCATTAGCCTCGAGTAAATATTAGCCTCGAGTTAATATTAGCCTGTCATTAGCTTAGCATTAGCAATAGCCTAGCAATTGCATTAGCCTGGTATTAGCATTAGCCTAGCGTTTGCATTAACCTAGTGATAGTATTAGCCGAGTGTTAGCAATAGCCAAGCAATTGTGTATAGCAATAGCATAGCAATTATGTTAGCCTAGTGTTAGCATTAGCTTAGCATTAGTCTAGCATTAGCATTAGCTTAGCGTTAGCATTAGTCTAGCATTAGCAATAGCCTAGCAATAGCATTTACCTAGCATTAGCACTAACCTACCATTAGGATTAGCCTAGCAATGGTATTAACCTGGCAATAGCTGAAAATTAGCAATCATGTTGAAAAAGTTGAAAGAAGTCGAAATGGCATTCTCACTATTAATAATGACATTCTCACTGCATTTCATTAAACTTTCATTGCAGATTGTAACAGCTTTTCCTTTGATTGGCTCATTTCAACAATCGCTGAGCTGTCTTTTCTGCAGCCTCTTCATTCTCAGCTCGTATTATTTTATCACTATCTTTAATCTTTAACAACAATTTAATCATTTACTCATTTGTTGTTTTTATAGCCAAACAATTACTTTTATTTGTGACTGTCTATGGCTGCAATGTTACTGTCTTTAATGCTCTTTAAATTACCTCTCAGGCACAAATGAGTTATTCTGATGAATTTGAACTTTCATTCTCTCCCATAAACGAAGAGCTGAACATGTGTGTATTATAAGTTGGTGCCTGGGTGGGACCCGGGTGAGTGAAATGAAATGCTCAGTGCGGGAACAGCATCACAGACAAATTCCAGAGTCCAAGAAACAGCTCAGCAACTTTCTAACTCTAATGAGGGAGTGGAGAATTCTTCACGTCTTTTGTACTCTCCTTTTTCTGTACAGACATGATATTTGTCTAAAAAGAGAGAAAATCAAAGCTCTTTTTAAAAATTAAAAATCACAATATACCAGATTTAGACTATTTTAAGTACTAAAGTGTTCCATGTATATTTCCTTATATGAATTATCATAGCTGCTACATTTTAAGATCCATGCTTAATGTCTTTTTATTCAATGTGATTAATTTGAAGTATAAGCAATCTTTCCATACTAACCTTTAGTGATCATCTTTTATGTGTGTGCAAATATCCTTGTCTTTTCTATATATAAAAAAACCTGATACCTGCGCGTGTTTTTGTGTGTGGATAATGAGCTAAAATATGCAGCACTGCCAAAGCATCTATTAATTCACACGTACAGTAGGGGTGAGTATTGGCAAGGATGTTGCAATACGATAGGTATTGCGATACTTGGGTCACAATACGATATTATTGCAAGTTATCACGATATTCTACCCAGTTAATATCAAAATTAAACGTAGAGGTGAAAAATCAAGTTGCTGTATATGTTCATCAGAATATATTGATCATTCAGAGGACAAATTGAGTCAAAACTATTTGCTTCAAAACATTTATTGTTTATTATTAGTGTTTTTGCTCATTTTCACTGAAAAAAGAAAATGCAGTGTTACACGCTGCCATCATAAAGTGAAGTTTCTTTTCACTGAAACTACTGTGTAGAAGTCTCAAAGTAACCATGACAACATAATATCGTCATTGTAACAACTATAAGTGAGAACATTAAGGATACAGCACCCTGAGTTACTGACAATGCACAAAAATCAGAAAATTCATAATTTATCCTATTGTGTCAGTTTAAGCACTGATCTGAACAGATTATATGAAAATAAAATGCCTGTGCATACATATATATTGCAGGCATTACACACTGCCATCATAAAATCAAGTGCAAAATAATGCATAAATATTGCACAAATACACAAAAAAATTTAAGTATAAAAAAAAGATTTTTTTTAAATAAAAAAAATATTTTATTTAAAATCGGCACCCAAAAAATCGATTTTTTTTCACACCCCTAACGTACAATACATACAGTAGTTACTACATTATTATTGTTTTCACTCTTCAGAGACCAACCATTAAAAGTAAATGCTTGTTGTTATCACTAAGCACGCTCAAAAAATGTGAGCTTTTATTTTAATGCGTTACCAATGGTTAACTTTACACAAATGTAAAAAGACAAAGAGTCACCACAACATACTTTTACTTTGGAGGAGCTAAGCTTTTATAACAAATAGAAAGCCAAATCTTGCCAGCATTGTATTTGAACTAACTGTACTTTTTTTATGTTAAGGTGATAGTTTGTATGTATGTTTGAAACGAATAAAGTCGTTCATTCATTCATGTTTCTTGACTTTGTTCTCATGCACAAGAGAACAGAAAGCTGTTCCTGCTGGCTGATTTTATTTTTATTTTAATAATCCCAGAGGGATTTAATCAACAAAAATGCATTTTGATTCCAATTTTTACCTTAACTTTAAACCAACATAAAAACAACGATCAGCACAGCTTATGGAAATGCTTTCAAAACAACCATCTTTGTTATATTTAATCTAGCTGCTGTGTTTGTTTAATGAGCTTTATTTCTCTCTTCCTTTATTTTTTTTTTACTGTGTATCCCGACAGGAGATGAAAGTCAAAAGGAATCGACTCCATTCTTTGACTCCGACAATGACACTAAGAATTACTATGATGACAAGAACATGGCTCTGTATGAGGTAAGGCTCGAGCATATCGCACATTCTATCATCACAAGTCTACAAACTCTATCATGTTAATTCACTCCATGATTTTATTTCTCGATTCATGTATTTGTTTCTTTAAAGTGGGAACATAACTTAAAATATAATTTCTAATAGTGAAAGCCTTTGAGTTTTTAACTAAATTGTGTTTTTGTTCAAGGACCGTGCAAAAGCTGAGTTTAATGTGTGAAAAAAATGCTCATTCTGACCTATTGTTTGTCTGCAGGAGGAAATGGACAGCACCCCGATGGTATCATCTCTCCTCAACAAGCTGTCAAACTACACCAATCTATTCCCGGGGGTTTGTGAGCACGAGGAGACAGAGGATGGCTGCAGGAGAGTCACTGCCACGGTAGACCATCCTGTTTATTCAGCATTTTTTGGACCTAAACATGTTCATAAATGATTCTTTAGCCCTTTAGCAGTGAAAGAATATCTGTAATATTACGTGAATATCTGTAAAAGTCATGTTTTTCTATTAGCTCTGTCTGCTAGCACGTAGCATCTCTTCTTCACTGCAAGAATATCTGCATGCCAACCGACCACTGGGTTACCAGCGCCCTCTGCTGGTCCAAACAAATATCTGACGTAAATACATTGCAATGATTTTTTTTTTTTTTTAAGTCCAATTGTTAAGGCACAAAATACATTTTCAGTTGCACTTTTACAAAGAAAAAGAACTATTATGCAGTTTTGTATTGTTTACTATAGAACCAGAATTTAAATTAATAGGCTTCCTCTTCATTTGTATTATTCCTTTATTTATTTCATTCAAGATTTACTTTTAGTTAAATTGCATTGTTTTGAATAGTTTATCAAGGGATTTTTTTGACAATGAAAAATTAAACGAAAATAGTACAGTATTTTCTAGTTTTTTTCTTCCCAAAAAATATTTTTCAGTCATCATTTGTCTACAGTTCCATTTTGTAAAATAAACCATAAGAGAATCATATCGTGAACCCAGTATTGTGAATCGAATCGTATCGGAAGTTGAGTGAATTGTTACATCCCTAGTGTGAAGTAAAAATGGGATAAAAAAAAGCCCCTTTCTGTTATAATGTATTAAAATATTTTGTAGTGTGGAATGTTAGAAAAGGCTTGATCAAGTGATTTTTTATTTTATTTTTATTTATTCAGTTTATTTATTCAGTATTTCCGACATGGTTACATTCACTTCTTTTTACATTTTTTTTCTTTTTTGTACATGCCGAAAAAGGAGACGAGAGAAGCAGTTTGCTTATCTAGGCCCCGTCCCCTGTTTTGTACACTGCTTGTCTCTCTGGTCAAACATTCGTAGGTTGTTCTGAACAGTCCTTTTTTGTGTAGGATTTATTCTCATCTGTAGTCAGTGTTGTCTTTTTTTTTTTTATTCCTCCTCCTCTCTATCGTTGTTCGTATCGGCCTTGTTCCCTGCTAGACGTTGTTTGCGTTCCTCCATTTAAAGAAAAGTTCATCTTCTTTCGAAGTTGTTCGAAAGGTTTTTCCCTTTCCATTTATGAAAAGGGAAATATGAATGTCTCTTTTGGACACACAAGTTTGCAGCTTGTTTTGTCTCTACATCAAGGTTATTCCAGCTGTTGTTAGTTCTATTGGCAGTGTTGTATTTTCCGCTGTTAGATTTAACCCTTTCTTGTATAAACACATTACTATGTCTTAGTTCATAAGCAAGGTAGAATTGTAATCTTAATCACCCCACCACCTAGCAATTGAAATGAATAAGTGACAGAACTTTTTTACTCTTGGTTTCCACATTGAATTCAGTGTCCGTAATAATCACAGTCTGAGTCTTGTTTCCAGTGTTTATATAGATTTGGGTCCATGTCCGTGATTACCATCAGTAATGTTGTTGTTTAGGTGGATCCTTCGTGTTTTCCCAAGTCTTCCATCGTTTTGATGAATATTGGTTTTCCGTTCTCTTCTCCCAGTGGTGTGATATAAATCCTGCAGTTTCTCGTCCACGTCTTTAGAATCTTTCCTCTTTTTTTATTTGGCGTGCCTTCCATGCAATGCTTGCATTTCTTTTTGTCAAGTTTTCATTAATAAATACCTTTGTTTCCTTCAGTTTTTTGCCTTGCTTCAGTAGTTCTCTTTTAAATTTCACATTGGTGAAGGTGATTTTTACAGCTCTGTTATCATTTCTCTTTGGCAGAAGATGGCAGGAGTTGATGTTGTCAGGGTTCAGGACAATGTCCTTCGACTCCAAGTAGTTGTTCAATCGATTTTGTTTCTTCGTCACTTGCGTAACTCCTGGGTATTATCTTTAGGCCTGTGATGATGACATCTTTCTCTCTTTCCTTTTGTTCCAGCTCTTCAACCCTCGCGTTCAACAGTTTTATCTCTTCAGCATTCCTCTCATTCGGTTGTTTCAATACCTTTGCTTCACTTTGAAGGTTTTCCAGTGATTTTTCCAGCGTCTTTTCCAACGACTGTATCTCGGCAGATAGACCGTCTTTGAGGTTTTGTAGACCCTCGCGTATCATCTCCTTGACCTCTTCCAAACCCGGATCAGGTTCTGGAGGGCCTCCATGCGGTTTCTTAACCATTTTTCTTTTTGTCTTGGGCCCAATTTTTCAGGCTGTTCAGCTGTAGCTGTAGCCAGCTGTAGCCAAGGTCGTGTTATCGGAGCGAGTGAAAACACGTCTGCTCTCTCCAAAAGACCTGAGAACAACTCCAACAGAGAACAATAGTCAGCAAAACTGACCTGTTTATTATTAACCAATTGGTTACATACATTTTAACCTTCAACATAATATCTACAGTATTCTACAATTGAATAAATATAATATATCTGAGATTTTAGATGCATAAATCCGATATTTGCTTTTTTTTGGCTGGTATCGGACCGATCAATATCGGTATATCTTCATTAAAATGGAAGCTGAACAAGGTAACCAATAGATAGGAAAGAAATTAGATAATAGATATTTGTTTTTAGTGTATTTTACAGCTGATATCATAAGCTAACAATAAGCTAACACAAGGAAGTTTTTATCCAGTTATTTATTTCAAGCTCAGCAATTGTGATTAATTGTAATTGAACTGTAGTAATTGAGAACTTAATTGTAATTGACTTTGAGGATAAAAATAATGCACATTTCATTGTAATTGGGGAAAAAAATGCTGGTGGTCTATAATTGTAATTGAGTTGTGTATTTGAACACTGATAATTGAAAATGTAATTGTAACTATAAAAAACTAAGTTTATTGACCCCAACCATGATTAAAAGCCACAAACTAACACTCTAAATTTAACCCAAAAAGAAGAAAATATTGAAACTGACTTGAAGTGTTGCGTGCGTCTGTTTTACCAAGTGTGATTTTATAACTAAAAGAATCTGAAGACAAATTGCCCAAGATAAGCCCAAATGAAAGTTCTTAGTCCCCACGGCTACAAAACAGGGTGAAAAAATCAACCAAACCGAATTGCTTTTATCTTTACAGATTCGCGGCGGTAAAATTCATAGCCGTTGCCGTCACTAGACGTTTTAAACGAGTCAATAAAGTAATTGAGAAAACGCACCAATTACAGCAAAAGATGTCCTCCCTGCCTCCCACCATCTGGCACCCCGAGGTGAAAGAGCTGCACTGTGTAAAAGCTTTGATGTTTTTTTTTTTCTTTCTTTCTTTAAACCCGCCCCTCAGAGAGATAGCTTATAGCACTGAGGATCTGAGGCTTGGTGCTCAATTGAAAAAGGGTAGAGACATGAAAAAGGGAAGACGAGGGAGTTATGCTGATAGAAGATGTGGGAGATGTGGAAATCCACCCCTGACGCTCTGCTGCATTTAGAGAAACAGCTGAGATTAATGGAACAAACCCAGGAAAAGGTCTTTGCGAGTCAGAAAGTGGTATGTATGCTTTGTTTTTGGGGCGATCGCGCACTCTGTCGGCCTGTGTGTACGAAGTGATCAAATATATTCACCGTCAATCCTTATAAGGTTACCTTAAATCAACATGACGCTAAAAAAAGTCAGCTGCATTTTAATAAAAAAATATTCTTTAATTATAAGCGAAAGGAAAAACCACTGAGATTTGTATGTAAACATCATTTAAATTTTTTTTGTTTCACTTACGAACTTGGTTTTCTACAAAAAGCAAAACAAAGGATGAGTTAAACTGTATCTTTTCGGCTTTTTGTATATTCTGCTCTTGGGGTAATACACTTAACTGTGAACTTGATTATCTCTTGTCAGTGTTTATTTATTTGTTTATTGACTGTGAACATTGTAACAACTTAAGTGATTAGATTTGAAGGATGATTGAATCTGGATCAGTTTTAAAAAATCAAAAAAAACCCATTACTCATCATTGGCAAAATTTGACCGATATTTTTTTGAATTCTCAATTATGGATAATCAGATTTTTCTCAATATCTTTGTATCTTTGTGGTCTGAGTGCTTATTATTAGTTCATTGACTTTAAAGAGCTGATGTATAATAACAGCCCATGTTATCACCAATACTCATATATTTACAGGTGAATGTTATTTTCACATCATCCATCGGCAGTCCGAGATATCCTCATTAAAACCTTTGAAAAAGGAAAAATACATTATATTTTCTTTGATTGTATATTTTCACCAGGATTTATTTGACTGTGTGCTGGATTACTGTACATCAAAAGTACAGTAACAGATTTTGACTAAATTTTAACCAAAAATAGACCTTATGTCATTGAGGATTCCAATACATTTTGGAGGGGATCCAGATTATAATACTGATTCTGGATTGGTATAAAAAAAATTTATCTCTGTGAATATTTGTCAAAGAGGATGATTGGTTCTTGCTGTATTTATATTATGTTGAACCAAATCTTCCCCCTTTAATACATTTTTCATCCAAACAAATGATGTCATAAAGCCTTTAAATATAGTGTATTATTTGAAACCATGTATTATTATCTATACAGTATGAATTTGTTGTTTAATTTAATATATTTTTGCAAATACTGTAGGAGTTTATTAATCTTGTTAGTCTTGTTAGATCGCGATATGTAACAACGACCCAAATTGTTAACCCGAAATGTAATCACTGGTCAATAATGTAAAAAGATGTTGAGCCCAAAACTTATATATATATATATGCCATTTAATCCATAAATCATTGATTCACCCTATAATGTAATAAAATTATTATACTATATATGATGTAATTACAACAGCAAAAGGTTATATATATATATATATATATATTTTTTTTTTTTTTGAGTCTCATTACATTTCGGGTCGTTGTTCGGAATCAAAACGGTTTTTATCCGCCAGCTTAAAAACAGTACAAGGAATTTAACTTGGTAGTTGGGGTGAAAAACAAAAATAATAATAATATTAATTAATATAAAGGATAAATGAGAAATATGTATATATATTACACATCAGACTGCAACATGCATTTTAACACTACAATTCCCTCCCATGTTACAGTAAAGAAAAAAAATAATAACACCTTCTCATTTTGTATGTTTTAAATTTTTTAATGAAAATTGTTGAATAAAATTAAAATTGTATACTCTTCCGCCTCTCCTTGTGCGTGCTTATCCATCCGTAGGTCCCTCAGATGGGTACCTTCATTGGGGTTTTTCTGCCCTGCCTGCAAAACATCCTGGGAGTGATTCTCTTCCTGCGTCTCACCTGGATCGTTGGAACAGCTGGAATCCTGGGATCCTTTGCCATTGTGTTCATGTGCTGCGTATGTGTGAGTAAACGTCAACTTTGACCACCAAACGTAATATTCCTCACCCAGAGTCATACGAAAGTCAGACGAAAAGTTACAATAAAATAAAAAAAATATTTATCGGCATTGTGGTGGTTGTCTGTAATCAGAATGTGTTTACTAAGGATACATTTGCTGTTTTAGTTTTATTTTTACCTCTACCAGAGGTTTTGGTTACTCAAAATTAAACATGTTTGGCATAAATGAAAAATGAATAAATATAAATGACTTAAAACACATAAAATGACAACAAAAATACACAACAAAATAAAAATGACTTTAAAAATATACATAAAATGAGCATGACTTTAAAAACCACGTACAACAACAAAAATATACAATATGAGCAAAATTGCAACAATAATACAACAAAATTACTCAAAAAAAATACACAATTTTTCTCCGAAAGCACACAAACCAACTACAAATATACAGAAAAAAACAGGAAAACACACAAAACAACAATACAAATACACAAAATTAGCAAAAGAAATTAAATAATCAAGTAGTTTCCTGCTCTCTAAAAGCCTAGTCGCAACAAACACAAGAACAAGAATATTTTCATAAAATAAGAGTCCTTTTTATTTATAGTTTTTATCAAACAATGAGAACAGAAATGACTCCATAAATGAACTACTACTTGGCAGGCTACGAGGAGAGCCCATCTCAACACACCCTCTGGTAAAACTTCTCAACCTGGAGCAGAAAGTCTCCCAAACAAGCATAAAATTAGTTTTTTCTTTGTGGTCGTACTTTTTTTTCTTTTTTTACGTCAGTGGCTCCAGATGGCAAAACAGAGAGCTGACTGTTAGAAAAGCTTGAACTTAAATGTTCACCCCTCATGTGATCTGATAAGAAGATACAGCATGCAAACACAATGCTTAAAGATATGCTCAGCCTGCCAAGCTCTGGAGTTTTCACGTTTCCCAATAATTAAAGATGTGGCGAGCAATGTACAGTACAATTAGGGGTGGATTCACTAAAGGTTTAGGGGTATTAAAACGTGTGTAAATGCCACTCCACGCGCTAATAAACTGTTCAGACCCCAGGGAATCTATTGAATATGTAAAGTAGGCGGAGCAAAAAAATGGGAGTAGCACGTGCAAATAAATCAATGCAGTGGGCACAAAGCAATTCATCAAATCTGGAACTGTTTGCGGTGATTGTTTTAGCACCGGAAAATAGTGCGACTGACAAGCAGGTGCAAACACACACGCAGAGATCCGCTGCAGTAAATGTTTACACAAAACACAGCGGAGATGGAAAAAAAGGCTCAAGTTAACCTTTCTAGGATAAGAAAATAAAACAGTAATTAATATAACTTTCTCATTCATCCACTGAATGAGAAAGTAAAGTGTGAGTAAAGTGTGTGTGAGGGAGAGAAAAAGCTGGATGCCTGAAGCCCATGTGGAGTCGGGTACGTGTGGGACTGCTGCAGTGCAGAGCCAGTGGGTCGCTGTGTGCGGACCTCCATGGATGTCGCTTCTCTCCATGTTTTGACCGTCAAACTCTCGTGTCACGGTGACGTCAGGCCAGAATCAGCTGATCAGATGCGTAATTTACGCAGTGATGGCATAATGTTCACATATGTGAGTGTGCGTGACACAGCGCTGCTCAGACCTGCTGGATGATGGTCAGTAGATCATCTTCAAATGGTGCTGATGGACTGATTGACAGACTGTGTTGCTGTATTAACTCAGATCAATGACAGATCAATAGGATGGTTTCTGTTTAAATCTGCCTCTTTCATGGACTGATCAGAGCAAAGTTACAGGACCTGACGGAGCAGCCACATTAAATTAGGGGGAAAAATACATCATTAGGTTTTAAAGTTGTTTAAATAAACAAATAAAAATGCTTTTTGTGCAGCAGACAGAGAAGTCCATCTGCCTCCAATATAACTTCAAATGTCATTGTGTGCTTCTGTGCACTCACGTCTCCACATTGAAGGAGCAAAAAGCTCATTTAAATAGGGCCGTCTCTACCACTTCTGCACGAGCACTAATCATTGCTGCAATCTTAGTGAGTTCCTCGCAGCAGGTGAGGAAACTGCATCACCAAAGGATTTAGGGACGGAACTGGTTTACCACTCTTTATTTCAGATCTTAGTGAATCTGCCCCTTACCAAATAATTTTGTTGTGGATATCTCAGTAGGGTTGCAAAGGGGTGTAGGATTCTTGGCAAATTTACACAGGAATTTAGGCATGATTCAAAAGATAGAAACTTTTCATGGGAATATATTTTCCCATGGAGCAATTTTAAATCACTGTCTCATCGTTTCACAAATTCAATTTGCAGAGGTTCACAGTTTTTCCACGCTTGTATAACAGTCAGTCATTTTTACTCTCAAATTGTTGAAAGAAACCTAATTTTTTCCAAAATCTTGCTCAATCCTCAAATTATTTAAATATTGATTTCCCCAAATTAAATAAACATAGTCACCACCTGTCACCTATTGCTTGTATATTGTTGATGCCTTTTATACTAGATACATTTATATAATTTATACATAGAAATGCAAAGTAGCACCAATGTTGAAATAGTTAAATTTCCCACCTCTGTGGCCCACTCAAAATAAAACATTTCCATATTTGGCCCCTGAACTAAAATGAGTTTGACACTGCTGCTTTAAAGCGTTTGAATGGATTATGACACTAAATGTCAGCCATTAAAGAAATCCTCCACTGTTTTTACAAATGTGGCCTAAAACCTTTGAAATGTACAGATTAGAAGGTCTATGCCTAACAAAATGCATTATTTTGCACCATATTTGTTTGCCAGTTGATGCTTTGATAGCTGAAGTTAAGCAAGTAATCACTAACAGTTAAAGACACACACCAAGAATAGAAGTCCTCATGGGTGGGAGTCCTTCAACAGATCGTGATCACTTATTAACTTCAGCCACCAGAGCGTCAGCGGCACACTGTTCAAGGAAGATAAAGGCCCCTTTGGGGAGCTCTTCTTCTCTGCTTCATTGTCTACTACAAAACCACACCCCCTGCAGTCACAGATTATTTTTCGGGTGACGGCTGTTTTTTATCCTCTTTCTGTAAACAAAAGAGTATTACACCGACATCTTTAACTGTTTTCTGTTTTTTAGAGCAACCAAAAGCAGCACAAATTGGCATTTTTACTGAAAAAGTTGCTAAATTATTTGAACAGCAGGCTGAAGGTTTCACTCCAATAGGAAACAAAGGGATTTTTTTTTTTTTTTTTTTTTTTTTAAATTTTTTGAATGTTATGCACAGTACATTCATGCCTCTCAGTAACAGTAAAAAATAAGAAAATAATAGAGGCGTTGTATAAGGAAATTAAAAAAAAAGGTTTGTCAGTCTCTATCAAATAGGTTACAAAGCAGTCAGAATTCTAATCTTTGAATAAATCAGTTAAAAATTAAATTTGTGGATAGATTTCTTATTAATGATTATTTTTTATGGATTCTATGTAATATTTACACTCAATGCTGACTACTGTAAAGTATGGATTCGTTTTCTGGAATTTAGACTTATGGATGTGGAATTGTTTGTTGTAGTTTTTTGTTTTTGTGGAGCAAAATGATATCTTTTGCTGTCAGATTCACTGTAACTTTCATGTTTTTAATCAAAAAATGTTCCGCATCCTTGCAGAACAGTTCTATTATTGAACATTCGTAGAGTAAGTGCAGTATATTGTCTTCAGTTGTTTTGCAAAAATCACAAATGTTACTTATCTCAGTAAACTTTGAGATATAAGAATTAGTGGGATAGATATTATTCATTATTTTATATTGCATTTATTTCATCTTGTATGGAATAGAGAATGTATAGGCTAAAAGCCATATATTTTTTAATTTCAAAGGTTTTAGGCCACATTTGCAAAAACAGTGGAGGATCCCTTTAAAAGGTGTTCATTAATTCAGTCTGGTTATTTTATAGTCGGACATAAACACAATCACTCATGGAGATGACTGTTTTATTGTTGTTTTGTTACCATGGAGTGAAAGTGCCCTGCCACACTCATTAACACATAACAATTATCTTTCTTATTGCAGACTCTACTCACAGCCATATCAATGAGTGCCATAGCAACCAATGGAGTTGTCCCAGGTAGGTCATATTGTTACTTGTTAGTTAGTAGTTTGAATTTATATAATCTTTCAATATTAAACTAAAATATTCAAGGTTATGACATAAGGTGTCATTTCAATTTGTATATGGTTTGTTCTTGAATTAATTCATTTCAAAACCAAAATGAAGACAAGAAAAAATGTTTGTTTTTACAAGAAAAGTAAAAAAAAAAAAAAAAACACACACAAAAACTTGACGGTCATACATTTACAATATTGAAGTGTAGTTTCACAAGTTGTCTCTGAACACACCACTGTCCCCACAAGCCTTTACCATTTAACCCTGTATAAAGGAGCAACATAATTTTGAAGCTGGGATAGTGTTAAGGAACATCTAGCGCTTGCCTAAGAATTTTTCTATAAATATCCAAATATCACAAATGAACAAAAGAAGATCTCAGCGTTTTCTCATTTTAATTCTCAAGCATTTTTTTTCTTCTTCAGTAGCTTTGTTTTAGTTTTAAATCAGCAAAATGGATTAACAAATGAACGAACCATACACAGATTTGTATAGACATGGTGCACTAAGGTGATTTGAATGATTAAAAACCCATTAAAAAATATGTAAATATTCTGTGAGATGAAGAAAAACAGCTGACAAGTTGTAAAATGAGTATTTTCCAAGAAAGACAAACAGTAACATATGTGTATTAGGGTGGTTCACAATATACTGTAACGGTATAAAAAAAAAAATAGGTTTTCCAAATCTGTACCAAATATTGGGCCATTATAAAGTACGTAAAGGGTGGCACACTTTTCTCAATTTTTATTGCTCAACCAAAGAAATCAGAAACTTTAATGATATAGAGGTAAGTGTGGTCATTATTAGTTTATCCCTGTATTTACTGTATACTAAATGAGTAAGAACATTAGAACAGTTCAAACACTATTTTTGAAAATACAAAAAATGTCAACATTGTGAAAAAATGTACATCGATTGACTTCATTTTTGGTACAGATGCTTACAACTTCAACGTGAACAAGGCAAAAAGTGATCTGGAAAAACCACCCTAATGTATATCCTGTATTTTATTCCTTCGTAGCTGGCGGTGCGTACTATATGATCTCCAGATCTTTGGGTCCAGAGTTTGGTGGAGCAGTCGGCCTTTGTTTCTACCTGGGAACCACTTTTGCAGGATCCCTGTACATTTTGGGCACCATAGAAATTCTGCTGGTATGTGATATTATTAAATAAGGGTTTAAGAAAAAAATCGATTAAACGATATATCACAATATTTCACCGCACGATTATCGGATCGATCCAAAAAAGGTCCAAATCGATTTTTATGCATAGCACATAAACTCTCGGTCACTAGGTGTCAGTAAACCACATCAGACCTTGTTAAAGTACCTCTAAATATACTGGGCACTTTTATAGATGTACTGTATGTGGTTTCCTTGTTTTAAAGAATTTAAAAACTTAACAGAATCAGAATCTGTTGTAGAAGAAAAAGTTCAACTTTTTAAAAAAAAAAATGTAATTTGATATTGGTACTTGGATTACACTTAGTTACCATGTATTTTTTCGGTAACACTTTAGTTGAAGTTATATACATAAGGCTGACATTACGCTGTCATTATCTGTCACTAGTATGAATAAGGTGTCATGAAGGCTGTCATTAAGCGTCGTTCGCTAAATTATGACACTTTTTGCTAAATTTTGACCCCTTGGAGCTATGTTTGCATTTTTTGGGTTTGGTGGAGGGATCTAGTGGGGTGTGGTAGAGGTAAGGTTAGGACTGAGGTTTGGGGTTAGGGTAAGGAAGGGTTAGGGTAACGAACGACACTTAATTACAGCCTTCATGACTCCTTATTCATACTAATTACAGGTGTCATGTCATAATAATGAAGGTGTAATGTCAGCCTTTATGAATAAAACTTCAAGTAAAATGTTACCACTTGTTCTCGCCAGAAATAGATTGTATTTCATACCATCTTTTTACTTGTAAACCTGAAATTTGCAATTATCGATATTGCAATATATTGTGATGTATATTGTATTGTATCGTGAATAATATCGTATCGTCAGATTCATGGCAATGCACACTCCTACTATTAAAGGTTTTAATGAAATGCTCTCATTCTACTGTCCGTCTGCCCGTTCTTAGATATACATCGTTCCAACAGCTACAGTGTTCAAGGGTCATGATGGCGACGCAATGCCAAACAACATGCGCATCTATGGCACATGCTGCCTTGCATTGATGGCACTGGTAGTGTTTGTGGGAGTCAAGTATGTACACACACACACACACACACACACACACACACAGTCATGCACCAGCATACTTGTGCTTTATATTTCTTCTCTCGCTCTCTCTCTCTCTCTCTACAGATATGTGAACAAACTGGCTCTTGTTTTTCTCTCCTGTGTGATTCTCTCCATCATGGCAACGTATGCAGGAGTCATCAGGACTATTATTGAACCTCCAGAGTTTAAGTAAGTTCCCAGTGAGACAGCAGTTATGGTAATATGTTCAGACAAGTTTTGTCTGACAAAAAAAAAACATTTTGTTAAAATGTGTTTTTGCCCAAAGCAATTCACTACCAGGTTTGTCAATCATACATAACAAACATGTAATGCTTATTGAGCTGTGCAAAGGGGCGGACGCTCAGTTTTTTTCAGAAGTTTTGCAACAATCTTGAAAATAATTTTTTCAGGGACATTTTGTCTTTCGTCATGAAGTCGGCCCAGGGTTTATGACCTTTCTCACAAAAAAATAGCCTCAGGCAATATGAACCCGTCTTTGATGTATTTTTACGCAACAAGCATTGGTGAATAATTGGTTCAAAGATGGATTAAAAAACATCAGAGATAACATTTTAAAGTCTCTTCGAGACAAAAAAGACACAGTTGTTGGATACAGATTTGTATTTTAGCCCATTTCTGTAAACTGATTGTGATACAAGCCATGAGAAAAAATCTTTTTGGGGGGATCATTCTGGACTTTTGCTGTGGAAATAGTTTAATGCACCGTGACAGTGTAGCACCACAAATTTATATTTTTGTGCATATCTCTTGTTTTAATCAGAAATAAAATGGTTAAGTGGCCAAAAATGGTGGAAAATGTGGCTAAATGGGGTTTTAAAAACCACCGAAATTGATTAAAAGTTGCAAATTAGAGTAGCCAAAAAACTGACAAAAAAAGTGGTCAAAGAAAAAAGGTGTCAATATTTTTTGAATATTTTATTGCAATAATTAACAAAAAATTCTTTGTAACAGACAACTGTCACCGAAAGTACACTGCATTAATTAAATCAGTAAAGAAAAAAAAAGAACCAAAGTGTCAATATTGGAACAATTAGTAGGAACAATAGTATAATCATAGTTTAAACTGGCAAATAATGGGCATGATAAATTGTGAATGTGGTTGAATAAGGATGAAATATGGTGACAAGAGGTTGGAAGTAACGATAATGGGTCAACATATGCGACATTAGATGGGAAAAGTGTTGGAAAGAGTTTACAACTGCCGAAAATGTCAGAAATGGAGTAATGTAGCAAAAATGCATTAAATTAAGCAAAAATATGGCAGGAAAAAGTGATGAAAATAGGTTAAAATATGGCAAGTTTGGTGTAGTAGCAGAAAAGGTCTCACGACCCCAAATGGCGTCCTGATGCGACTTTTGAGAACTCCTGATCGAGACCATAATGTTTTTTCCACTTGCCATTATAATACCACACTATAACAGCGAGTGTTTTTCTTCTTTCTTACTTTCTTTTTTTTCCTTTTTCTCCGCAGTGTCTGTCTGTTAGGGAATCGCTCACTAAAGAATGAAAACTTTGAAGTATGCGCCAAGAAGGAGGTCATAAAAAACACTACCATAACCACTGAGCTCTGGAACCACTTCTGTAACAGCAAACATCTCAATGCAACATGTGATGATTACTTCACTCTGAACGAGCTGACAGAGATCCAGGCCATACCGGGCCTTCTTAGTGGAGTTATCAAAGGTGAGCGATGGAGCATCCAAAGGAGCTTTTAAAGGTGCAGTCCGCAGCTCTCAGATCCCTCTCTCCCCCTCCCTCCCCGCTGCTCTCTTGCCCTGCCTCCAAACTTTCCAAAGTCCCTCCCTCAGAGGAGCTAACAGGCTAACGTTAGCCCGAGAGCAACATCACAGTAATATAACATGCTCTGTTGAAAGCATATTACTGCAGCACTTCTCTCTCTCAATGTGCACACACCTCAGCAGCAGCAGCAACAACTCAGTCTCACTTACAGCAGCCACACGGAGGCTGCTGCATGCACATGAACATATGCACTACAGAGTTCTAGTGTAACAATTACAAATCAAACATAATGTCGATCAAGCAGCAGTAATTACCTTTCATGCAGAAAAGTCATCAATTTTATCTTCTACTCCTCCACACCATACACTGTAAAAAAAGACGGCGCTCTAGTTCCGGGAAAGGAGCGGGGTCTGTGAGCAACAGCTGTCAGACAGCCCATTAAACACAATCCTGGCTCTGATTAGTTCATTTTGCTTGGTCTTAGTGCATTCTGGCAATCTGCCAAAGGCTGCAGGAGCACAAGTAGTTTTTCACACAAACTACTAGCTTTAGCTGTCACTATGTAAGGACACTCACTTTTAAAAGAGTTGCAGACTGCACCTTTAACTGAAAAAAAAAAGACAAGAAAACCAATCCAGACTTTCCTGTTCATGTTTGTGTCTTTCTCTTTTTGTTAGACAACTTATGGGGTGAATATGCCCCGGCGGGGATGACGATAGAGAAGAAAAACCAGTCTTCTGTTCCTACACAGGAACCAACCACAGACAGAGATGACATTTATCTCTTTAATGACATAAATACATACTTCACTCTGCTGGTTGGCATCTACTTTCCCTCTGTCACAGGTTAGATTGATACCATATTTCCATTGTTTAGTTAGTTAAAAGACCTAAACTTTTTAAGGGAGAAACTATCCACAGCTAACTAACGATTAAGTGCTTGAAAGAGATCATTTTTCATGTGTCTATGTTTTTATTCCAGGTATAATGGCTGGCTCAAACCGCTCCGGTGATCTCAGAGATGCCAAAAGGTCCATCCCCATTGGAACCATTCTGGCAATTCTCACTACATCTTTTATTTGTATCCTGCTGTGTGTGTGTGGATGGAGGGCTTCTAAATTCATGCGCACCAGTCTATCGAATGCTTATCCTGCGTTTGCACGTCTGATCTACATTTCCCATAGAGTTAGAATGGGTACACCGGCACAATGCACAAGTCACGTCCGCATGTGTGCTTGCAGACTTGTTAACACGTGCGGCACACCTACGCCACACCTGGATGTGCACCTAACAAATATAAATATATCAGTCACACGTAGACGCAGGTGTGGCGTGAGTGAAGCTATAGCGTCGGCGGGCTTCACTATTGATCACCATTTAGGTGACATGTAAACACTTAGAAAAAAAAATTTGGCAAGCAAGCGTTTACACGCTTGCAAGTCTGTGCGTGTGCATGTGTAACGGACCACCATTTAGTCTGTTTACAGTCTGTGTCACGACACTCGTCCATAGAGTGGTAGTGACTGTAGTGTTACACTCTGAGTCAGATTGTTGTTGTGATTGGACAGGATACAACACTCACACACACTTACTGACTTGCTCGCGTGTACACGCCTGCTCGCCTGGACGCCTAACAATTTGTGTTTACATGTCACGCAGACGGTGCTACATAGTGAAGCGCACCTGATTGTTATAGCTTCACTCACGCCACACCTGCCACTAAAATGAACTACTTAAATGAGGTAAGTTTGGTGAAAGTTAGGCAGGTACGCGTGCGTTAGACTGGTGTGCATGAATTTAGAAGCGATCCAACCCCCAGAGAGTGTGAGTGTGAGTGTGAGTGTGAGTGTGAGTGTGAGTGTGAGTGTGTGTGTGTGCTTTCATATGCGGCTGTAAAATAAGGTGCATATGTTGTTGTTTTTTCCGTAACTTGACGGTCAGACATCTCATGTGTTGTCCTGTTTGGAGCCTGTATTGAAGGCGTGGTGCTGAGGGACAAGTAAGTCAACTTAATGTTTATAGCTACTTTCAAAAAATGACAATAAATACATGTTGATGGAAATGAAAGTCGTTTAAAGTTACATTTAATCTTTGTTTAGTAAAGCACATTTTGTACACTTTCTACATATTTTGTGATATTTCAGGTTTGGTTATTCCGTGAAGAAGAACCCGGTCATCGGTATTCTGGCCTGGCCGTCTCCTTGGGTCATTGTGATTGGCTCGTTTTTCTCTTGCTCTGGGGCGGGGCTACAGAGCCTTACGGGCGCCCCACGGCTGCTGCAGGCCATTGCCCGGGACGGCATTGTCCCCTTCTTACGAGTAAGTGGGTAGTGCAGGGGTGCCCAACCTTTTTTTGACTTGCAAGCTACTTGGTTGGTAGGTTATAACCTGAAATAAACTGATTTTAATATTTAAACTATTACAATTATTAAATAATTTAATATTTGGATAATATTAAAATACAATAACAATATTGAAGCAGTAACACTTAAAAACTGAGTTGGATTGAAATGTAAATACAATCAATACAAATATTTTGAAAATAAAGTTTGTGAAATATACAGTAAAAATGTAGCCTTTCCATTTCATCATGGCAGAACCACAACTCTGTGAAAGTATCACGTCTCCAGTTAGTTTTTTATCTCAGATTATCTCACAGATAAAATCCACAGAAGCACTAAACACAGCGGCTCACTTCATAAAGACCAAGGTTAAAGAATCCAATGTTTTCACTTCATCAGAACACATAAATGCCTTGTCTGCATTAACCAAAATCATGTGAGTTCTCTGAGAGGCTGCTGTTCATACAACAGAGAAGTAAATCAAAAGATCCAGTAAGGAGGAAATGGAGGAATTGACAGATGGTGATGGACTACAAGGCTTATTTCAGGGTTATGGAGCAGCTGACTCTGCTGGGGAATGAACTCACAATAAAAAGCATATTCACATTGAGGTCAGAAGCTGAATTGTTAGGTTTCATTTCTGGTATACGTGACCATGCCGTTTCTGCATTTATAAGGTTTTGCAGCCCACGAGTGCGATCTACACAAAATGCCTCCGCGATCGACTGGTAGAATGCGATCGATGCGTTGTGCATCCCTGGTGTAGACATTGCTAAACGATTAAGCAGCCAAGATTCTCCTGACTCATGGTTAATATCGCATTCATAGTAATTGTTTAGAGACTCTCATGTTTTTACTGATACGCTTTATAGAGGTGTCCTGATTCGATACTGATATCGGACATTAGTCCGATACTGATATCGGACATTAGTCCGATATCATTATCGGCTGATATCGGAAAAAGAATATCGGATTTTATCGGACTGCATATAAAATCACTGATATATGCTCGCCAATAAAATTTTCCGCTCCAGCACTTCTATCCATAGGTGATTGTGGTTCACACTCCAACAAAGTAACCTACTGTTGCTGACTATTGTTCTCTGTTTGAGTAACATCACTTGATCAAGCCTTTTCTAACATTCCACACTACAAAATAAGCAATAAAAGTATGTGTGATTCGTGCTGATATCGGATTAATATCGGTATCAGTCGATATGCAAGGTTGCAATATCGGTATCATCGGAAGTGAAAAAGTAGTATCGGGACATCCCTAATGCTTTATTCCTGTATTTGTCTGTCAGGTGTTTGGTCATGGGAAAGCTAACGGCGAGCCCACTTGGGCTCTGTTGCTGACAGTTGGAATCTGTGAGATTGGAATCCTCATTGCTTCTTTAGACGCTGTTGCTCCCATCCTGTCCATGTGAGTGCTTCCTTACCAAAGTGTGTCATTCCCACTAAAACCCTCTTTCTTAGCTAAAATAAACATTTGGTTTTTGTGGGTTCTGTCCAGGTTTTTCCTCATGTGCTACCTTTTTGTCAACCTGGCCTGTGCAATTCAGACATTGCTCCGCACCCCCAACTGGAGACCCCGCTTTAGGTTTTATCACTGGTATGGGAAAAAAAAGTAAAAAACACAAATATGAGTGTGATTCATAAAAGTAAGGATTTTAACAGGTGTGTGTGTACATTTATATTCTTTAGGACCCTTTCCTTTTTAGGAATGAGCCTCTGTCTTTCCCTTATGTTCATCTGCTCCTGGTACTATGCCTTGGTTGCCATAGTGATTGCCGGCTGCATCTACAAATACATTGAATACAGAGGGTGAGTCTATTGGTTTGTGGTGAATGTGTTAAAATATGCGGAAACTGGGTGATCTTATTGCTGCTTACACTCAAACAGAAGTTCAGCTTTTGCTTTTTTGTTAAGTAAGTATTCAAATATTTAAGCAGAGGTTCCCAACCTATTTCGGGTCATGACCACATTTTTTATATCACACATTTCTAGAGACCCCAGAGACTTTTGTTCTCTAAAATTAGTTTTTTGATCATATTTGTGATACTGTGTTACAAAAACAGTACAGATATTTTTATACAGCATTTTTTTTACAACTAGTTTTATATTTGAGAAAGTGAAAGTATAGAATGCAGTTGTTTGAGATTGCATGTAGTGTCTATTTTTGTGATGTTATGTATTGTTTTTTTTTAATTTGTGCTAAATAAATGAATGAATACAAATTAAAAAAAATTGAAAAACATAATCTTAATCAGTAATTTCTTTTATTATTACTCGACATTTCAGGGGACCACATTTTATTTCAAGGCGACCCCACCTGGGGCCTTGACCCCAAGGTTGTAAAACCCTGTAATCAGGATCAGAATCAGTTTTATTGAGAAAGTATAGAATACAGTGTTGTTTGAGATTGTGTTGTGTTTTAATTTAAAAAATAATAATAGTTATGTTCTGTCTCTTCCTGCACTATATATTTATTTCTGTTATATTATGTGAGTATTTTCTAAGTGTGCAAAATATATAAATACAAAGAAATGAATAAATACAAATGAAAAAAAATACAATCGTCATCAGTAATTAATTTTTATTTTATTATTATTAGACATTTCAGGTGACGCCAGTGTTGAATGAAAACCCTGTAACCACAATCAGTTTTATTGCCAAATAGAGTTTTTAGACAATACAAGGAATTTTACTTTGTGGATGGTGCGAGAAGAAAACTAAAACAAACCAGAAACGGTATAATAATAATAACAAATCTAAGGCTGAATATAAATTAAAGTTATATATTAAAGTTTCTATGGAAGCACAAGGGGCTGGATTAATTGTACCCTTTGTGTGGGTTTATAACAAAATAAACATCTAGTTTTTCTGCTCGTTTTATTTCATTTATGAAGCTTCTGTTTTCCGTATATTGTTGCAGCGCAGTGAAAGAGTGGGGAGACGGGATCCGCGGTCTGTCCTTGAACGCAGCACGCTACGCTCTCATCCGCCTCGAGGAATCACCGTTGCACACCAAAAACTGGAGGTGATTAAAATAATGACTTTCAGTGAAACTGTAATTCAATCAAAGCTTTAGCTGTAAAACAAATGAATGAATTCTCATGCATTTGGTTGTATTGTTCTCTTCTGACACTTTTAGGCCTCAGATATTAGTGATGTGCAAGCTTGACTCTGACCTGGCAGTGAAACACCCTCGTCTGCTGTCCTTTACTACACAGCTCAAAGCAGGGAAAGGGTTAACCATTGTCTCTACAGTCCTGGAAGGAACATTCATGACACGCGAGGACGAGGCTAAGACAGCTGAGCAGGTCGGGTATACACTCGTCTTCTGCTCGCATGTCAAACAACTTTGAAGTTAACTATCGATCTAATCAATCTATTCTGGAGCAGTTACACCTTGGACGTGGGTATTCCCCACTTTGAGCGAAGGTGAACTTTCTCAAGCCCCGCCAGTTGCCCCCCAAATAATAATAATAATACTGAAAAATAACAGATTTTTAATTTTCACACGTTTTATTTCATAATGAATCAAAAATTAACGAGAATATTTGCATTTCCTGTAGAAAATGCAAGTGAGAATGCAGGTGCTGGCATGTGTCGCATTGCATTAGCTTAGCATTAGGTAGCTTTAGCATTAACATAGCATTAGCATAGCATTTGCCTAGCGTGAGCATTAACCTAGCATTAGCACTAACGT
Organism: Gouania willdenowi; assembly: GCF_900634775.1. Lineage (NCBI taxonomy): Eukaryota > Metazoa > Chordata > Actinopteri > Blenniiformes > Gobiesocidae > Gouania > Gouania willdenowi. The sequence continues at coordinate 9,495,364 of NC_041060.1, read as the reverse complement.
TAGCGTTAACTCAGCATTAGTCTAGCATTGGCACTAACCTAGCATTAGCCTGGCAATAGCATCAGCACTCACCTACCATTAGCTTAACATTAACTTAGCATTAGCACTATCCTAGCATTAACCTAACACTATCATTAGTCTAGCAATAACCGAGCATTAGCACTAACCAAGCATTAGCCTTAGCCTAACAATAGCATTAACCTAGCATTAGCACTAAGCTAACATTACTATTAGCCTAGCATTAGCAATAGCTTTAGCTTAATATTAGCATTAACCTAGCATTAGGTTAGCATCCTGCATCCTCACTAAAAAACTAAAATAAACTAATCACCTGCATGAAAAACAAATGCAAAAGTGCAGTAAGTCAAAAATAAAAAGAAATAAAAAACATTGTTTACAATCTGTGGCAAAAAACTTAAGAAAAAAATAGAGGAAAGTCAGTGCACGTATGAAATGAACTAACAGGGAACAAGTAACATCATGTTTTTTAATGCAACTAACTAAAACTCCAAAACTAAATTAAACTTATTACCTGCATGAAAACCACATTTAAAAGTGTTAGTTAATGACTAAATGTAATTAGTTAAGAATACAAGAAATAAATGAACATTGTTTGCAATCTGTGGCAAAAAAAAGCAAAAGAAAACCAAAAAGGAAATTCATTTTCAGTCATTTTAAATAATTATTTTTTCACTTTAGTTCAGCATGAAATTTTGTTCTAATACATTTTAATAATTGAATGCTCTTTTAATTTCTGCTACATTTTTAGGTTCTACATTGTTACTATCTCTGTGTGTCTGTGTTTTGTTTAATGTTAATGATTGTTTGTTGCGCCCCACCTTTCATAACTCTATTTACCACCAGGGGGCGCCCCCCACATTTTGAGAAGTACTGGCCTAGTACATCCAGGGCTAAAAAACTAAGAAAGGCAATGGCTTGTTTCCTAATTTTGATCATTTTTTAAATGTTTTTATTAAATTATTAAATTAAAGTTTTTATGTTTATAAAAACTCAAGTCCATCATGTGAATCAAACCTTTTGTATTCCCGTTTTTCTGTCATGAAACGCCATTTTCCTTTTATTTTATTTTATTTTATTTTATTTTATTTTATTTTATCCCTCTCTGCAGAACTTGAAAGCAGCCATGGTTGCAGAGCGAACCAAAGGGTTTTCTCATGCGGTAGTGTCATCAAACCTCCGAGACGGCTTCTCCATTTTAATCCAGTCAGCAGGACTGGGAGGAATGAAGCACAACACTGTCCTGATGGCCTGGCCAGTAACCTGGAGACAGGCTCAGAACTCCACGGCAACCAGGAACTTCATTGGTAACTTTGGCCAAGAAATGTGTCGCTTAACAAATCCCACTAAACATTGTTCACGTTGCCTGGAATAGAAGTGACGATTTCTGTTAATTAAAGAAGAATCTCAGTTGTGTGATCGATTATTACCATATTTAGGAATGTGTAATGTTGTTTGTTTGTGTGCGTCCATCTTTTCCAGTTGTAAATGGGTCAGTAACACATAAGGATTTTCACTACATGATTTCATAAAATGGGCATCAACTGGCAAGGGAATAAAAATAGAAATACTTAACAAGACTATAATATTGTATAACTTAAAATAGGACAGAACATACATTTGAATAGGTTTAGAGTCATTTTAAAGATGTTTTTTCAAAACGGCAGTCGTGGCCAAACAGTTGACCCACATGATATTTTGAATAACAAAATAAATTACATTATTAACCTAAAAAAGATCAAAGTGAGCAAATATATACTAATTTGGTTTCTTTTTTTGCATTTAAACCTTTTTTAACTAAAAGAAATGCAGCTGGACAACATATTTAGGTGTTATGTCATTGACCCACAACTAATATTGATTAATACTTAATAATAAAATAAATACTTCACTAGAATATTAAACTAGGCTAATTCATGTTGTCTAAGATCTTTTTACTTCATATTATGAAATATTACATGCAACATTATCTCGTTAGAAATTGCTAATATTTCCTCATCGGCAGTAAGTTTGACACTATCATTGCAGGGATGTATTAAAATTAAATAACTTATTGATTATTTGCTACTTTTCTGAGATTATAGATATTTAAATGGCACTCAGGAGTTTTAGCTGTGCTAGCAAACATGGGAATAACAGTTAATAGATAATTAATTAGATTATAAAATAGGAATGTTGTGTGAGTGCTACACATTTGGAAACAAGTAGTGATGCTGTGATCAACTTCAGAGCCGTATAAGATCTTTGGAGACAGTGTTATTATCAGTCGGACCGTCATTCACTTTGTCTCTCTGTGTTTCTACAGAAACCGTGAGAGAAACCACGGCTGCAAATCAGGCTTTGTTGGTGGCGAAAAACATCGACAGTTTCCCTGGTAACCAGCAACGCCTGGAAGGAGGAACCATTGATGTTTGGTGGATCGTTCACGATGGTGGACTGCTGATGCTGCTCCCATTTCTGCTCAGTCAGCACAAGGTGTGTGTGTGTGAGCGTAATCATAATTTTCTATAGACGATTGTATTGCAATAATGATACAACTGTAGGTGTTTGGAAGTTTATGATTTTGTTCTGTCTTTTTTTCTTTCTTCTTTCTTTCTTTTCTTTCCTCTTCTCTTGTTTTCTTTTTTCTCTTTTTTCTTTTCTCTTCATTTTCTTTAAATTTTATCTTCTCTCCTTCCTTTTCTTTTGTCGTTTTTCTTTTCTTTTCCTTCTCTTTTTCTTTTCTTTCTTTTTTTATTTTTTCTTCCTTCTTTCCTCTTCTCTTTTTTATTTTATTTTCTCTCTCCCTTTTCCTTTATTTTGTCTTTGTTTTTTCTCTTTTTCTTTTTGTCCTTCTCTCTTTTTTCTTTTCTTTTTTTTTTTACTTTTTTCCTTTCTTTTTTTTCTCTTTTCTTTCTCTGTTTTTCTTTTTTTCATATTTTACAATTAAATAATTGCTTTTATTTTATCGTACTTCATTATGTTTTTTAATAACTGCATTAAATTAGTTGTTGTTTTGTAGGACTGCCACCATTCCTCAAGGTTACAAACAATGATTTTTTTTTTTTTTTTAGATAATAATTTCTTCATAATTTAGTGATGATTTAATTGATAATTAGCTTTAATAAACCAAACTTGATGCAAAGGCTTTTTTGTCGTTAAAAACCTGAATCATTTGTCTTGAAGGTTTGGAGAAAGTGCAAGATGCGAGTTTTCACAGTGGCTCAGTTGAATGACAACTCCATCCAGATGAAGAAAGATCTCCAGATGTTTATCTATCATCTCCGTCTGGATGCAAAGGTGGAGGTGGTGGAGATGGTGAGACGATCATTTGTTGGCGTTTTTGGTCATTTGATGATTATGCCCTTGTCTGCAGTCAGAACAAAGGCATAAGTGCCTCATAAGTCCCTGTTTACACAACATTGTTTTACTTCTGTTTCCGTTATTGTTTCCCAAATATTCGACATTCACACTTCAACATTTTCAAAACTATTTGTTTACATGAGGCCGCGTGAAGCCTCAAAAATATTATAGTATACAATACATGCCAGGCCAATAGATGGCTGTATGATTTTGCAGTGAACTAAAATAACAGGACCTTTTGTGTGCAACACTCTTTGGAATTTAAGTGGATTTCTCCAACAAAGTGTTGATTTACTTCATTATCACTTGGACCAGTAGAGACGTATTTCATGTCTGCACCAGACTCTGACAACAATCAGTGCTGCACTCTTTCTTTCCACCGGGTCTGGTGCGCTGCGTATCTGCTCCTTCCCAGCTCCAACAGTCCGGAGAACTCCGGCGGAGATACGCAGGACTTCTGGAGCATCACATGAAGCTGCTTGTCCTGTTTCTAGTTGGATGTAGGACGAGTGAATAGTGAATAAAGCTGAGTTATTAAAGAACCTCGCCTCAGATCTTTTTACGTGTTGCCGCGCACGGATTTGAAGAGTGTCAGGCAGCAATGGGTTCAGGCTTAACTAAACCTCAAACCCACTTTTTCTGCTGAATACATATGTATTTGAGTATTAAATTGTGCTGTTGATTAATCTTAGTCCAACTTTTAACATTTTAGTAAAAGTATTTTCACTTGGCGTTTTTTGTTGTAAAATGTCAGAGTGACTGCTGTCTAAGAGTTGAAAGCCAGCTATTACAGTTGAATTTTGCTATTGGCTGAGACAGATCATTTGGACCTCCGTGCGTCACCAACTGCCACTGTTGGCCCCTCCCCTCCTATAAAATTTGGGGTCGTGGTGGCCTAGTGGCTACAGAAGTGAGCTTGGAACCAGAGGGTTGCAGGCTCAAATCCACTGTGGGCCATCACTAAGGGACCCTGAGCAAGTCCCCTACACCCAATTGCTTCCAGGACTCTCTTGAAAAAGAGAGGATTATTGATTGATTATTCAATGAGGCCTTCCTAGTTAAATAAAGTTTAATAAAAAAAAAAAAAAAAGATGGGGGGAGGGACTAATTTTTCTCCTATCACAGCCCTCAGTGAGCATTGATTGGCGGTTGTAATACGGAACTCCATGCTTTGTGCAAAGCTGTGCTCCGCTGTGGAATATTTTTGACTCTGTGCTTCTATAAAAAGCAGATTCTAGTCTTAGATTCTGGTGTGTATCGATAGACACATTGTGTGTGTGTTCCCGTTCCCGTCTGTCTCTGCGTGTGCACAAACGTGCATGTACTTCTCATTGCTCTCTCTGTGTGTGTGTGTGTGCGTGTGCGTGCGTGCGTGTGTGTGGCGGTGTTCTGAGGCTCGTGGCAGGGCTGTATGTGAGTGATATAGTGTCTGTGGGGCTGTGTGTGCTTGTGGGCTGTGTATTGTGTGTAGTAGTTGAGAAGACAGCGCTCTATGACTGCCAGTGTTGTGTACTGTCTGACTGGGCGTGTATTACTGCTCCAGGAGCCCCGCCCATAATCAATGCATTTTTTTGAATTTCCTCCCGAGTGGCAGGTCAGCAGAAAGCAGGGGTTAAGTTACTCTTTTAATAGCCCTGGGCTTTATTTGGGTTGGGGCCATATTCTGATGGTCTAACAGTGTGCCTCTGAGGCACTGCAGCCGTAGTGAACGTGCCCGTGAAACAAAAACTGTTGTTTCCCTGTTTGCATCGAGATGGAGGAGGAAGCGTTTCCAAAAGTTTGACACAACAAAAGTTTTGTTTTCAAGCACTAAAACGCTGTTGCCGTGTAAATGGACCGCCTAAATGCGACAAAACTTTTGCGTTTTTACTAGAAAATGTTATTGTGTAAACGGGGCCTCGTTCGTCCCTGACTTCTGACATTTGTCTGTGAAATTGTTGTCTGTCCCGTTAGCACGACAGCGATATCTCTGCCTTCACCTACGAGAAAACTCTGAGGATGGAGCAGAGGACAGAAATGCTGAAACAGATGCAGCTGTCGCGCACTGAGAGGGAAAGAGAGGTACGTACTCTAGATAAGTCCTTTGTTTCATAAGCAGTCTTTAACCAAACCTTCCAAAGAGCAAATATTGTGAATAACTGTAATATATGAATATTCTGTTAAGGTATACAACGTACATGTTTTGACGATGTTAAAATGATGTATGATTTAAAAAAAAATTTTTTAAAAAAAACTTAAAATACAGAAAATATTGTATTTAATTGCTAGGTTTTAGAATATTTGGAATTTTCCTCCTTGAAAATTTCTGACCTTTGAACTCTTCTGGACGGCGGGGGCTCAGATTCAGAGCATCACTGATGTTTCTCGTAGCTCCATAAAGAGGAAGACGTTTTCAGATGTTAACGACTCGCATGTCAACACTCAGTGCATCCCAGAGGATGAGGTATCCCACATAAATACTGGAGCTTCGATCAGCCAATCACGATGCAGTCACTTTATCTTTACAGTTATGATCCATTAATACTGAAGAGTCCAGCTACTCCACTTTTGTTTGGGTCTTTCATTCATTCTGCCCTTCTAGATGAGGGAGACCATGTGCTACCACTAGTGGGAGACAAAACCATTGGTGGTACAGCAGCGGACTCTTTTTTCTTTTACTCACTTTTCAAACCTGTACTAACTCTTTACAACAAAAGGCTGATAATAGAGAAAAAATGATGGTTATTTTAAGGTTTTCCTTGGGTTGCAGCAATAAAAAGTAAAGATCAGATGCCTAAATGCTACTTCTTTCCCTTGCAACAAATGATCCAAGGTTATAATCTAAAGCCGCCTTATTTACTACAGCTTTTAAAGAAACAGAATCACTTTTAAAAGCCTCAATTCTGCTAAATTGGTTTTGAAGTCAAAATTTTGAAAGCCCATTACTGAATATTTGCAGCAGATGTTTCCACAAACTACATTTTGTTCGGTTCATTCATAAAGTTGTAGTAACTAAGGAGGAAGGACTTTTTATTCCACTTTGCAAAACTTATATTGAGGCGACTTTTTCATTGAGATCGGAGCTACGCAGGAGCTGAAAGGATGGAACATTGTTGCTGTTGATTAAATTATTTCTTTGTCATTATGTAAATGATGTTTTTCTTCTCTGAGGTAGGTGGTAATATGTCATTTGATGGTTATTGTATATTACTGAGGATGAGGAATTTTCACTGGACACCAGGGTTGGGGACAATTTCAGTTACGTTTTCCATTATTCATGTTCAATTGCGATTACGGTGACCAGCATTTTTTCCAATGACAATTATAATTTTTCCTCTGGAAGTCAATTACGTTCTCAATTACTAAAGTTCAAATTAAATTAATCACAATTACTGAGTCTTAAATAAACAACTCAATAGAACTTAACCGTCCTCTTGTGTTAGCTTTCTGTTAGCATCTCTTTTGACCCATGTCTTAAATCAGCTGTAAAATACACTAAAAATATTATCGATCATCCAAATTGTTTTTCATCTCTTGATTACCGTTTTAGGCTTCCTAATAAGCAAAAATAAGCATGAATAATGATGAAAAGAGGTTAAAAGTAATAATAATGGGTCCACATATGCAACATGAGGTGGGAAAAGTTATGGAAAATATTTATACAGTAAGTGCCTAAAATGATTGGTAAGTGGAAAAAAAAATGTGAAGAAAAGCCATTGAAATTTGATGAAGAAATGGCAGTAATGTTGCAAAAATGCATTAAAAGTAACAAAAATATGGCATGAAAAAGTGATGAAAGTGGGTTAAAATATGGCAAGTTTGGTGCAGTTGCAGAAAAAGGGTAAAAATAGGCAAAAATGGGCTCAAATTGTTCAAAAAATATTCATAGTTTCGTGAAGGAATCTGGTGACCCTCTCCCAGCGTCTCTCGACCCCTAATGGGGTCTTAATTATTGTGAACTAATAATAGAACCTAGTGAGGTGCACAAACCAGTCAAAACCAAATTATTATTATTATTTTGCACTAATTCATTAGAGAATATGCAAGAATACAAACTGCACAGATGTTACACATTTTGTCTTTGTTTTAGGCTCAGCTCATTCATGATCGTAACACAGCCTCCCATTCAACAAGTGACAGAGAAGCAGGCGCTTCACCAGAACGCGTCCACATGACCTGGACTAAAGAAAAGCTCCTAAATGAAAAGAACCGACAGAGGGAAAGCATCGGACAAGTTAAGGACATGTTTAATATGAAACCGTAAGTACAAGCAGCTGTGCTCCGAATGTTTTGTTAAGGGTTTGAACCATTTTAATCCATCTTACTTAGCTGTTCAGGTACAATTACTGATGTTTTACTTTGTAGTTTGTTCACTGGATGGGCAACTCAGTTTAATTTTCTGCAAAATTTCCTGAACACTCTAAAAACACACAATATGGTAAAAAAAACAAACTATTATACACATACAAAAATATGCAAAATGTCAACAGAAGTACACAGAATTACATAGAAATACTCAGACTGAAAAAAACACAAATTGACTGCTAAAAACACAAAATGACCGAAAAATATACAAATTAATTCATAGACAAACACGATGACTGCAAAAATGACAACAAATAATACCAAATGACAGAAAATTACACAACAAAAACAATAACAAAGAGACTCAAAAACATACAGACACACACTAGACACACAAAAATATGCAAAAATCATACAAAATGACATACAAATACACAGAATGACTCAAAAAATGGACAAATTGACTGCAAAAAATGACTCGATAGAGAAACGCAATGACTACAAAAACCACTAAAAATAACAACATAACAGAAAATTACATAAAACAAGACTAATATATAAAATGACTCTAGATGCCCACAAAATGACAACAAAACACATAAAATGACAAATGAAGTATACAAAATCACATAAAAATACACAAAACACATTAAATGACTTAAAAAAACACACAAACAAAACAACAACAAAATAACCCACAAAATAAACCAAACATGAGCAAAATCCTTTGTTGTTCGTCTTTTGCTTAATATTCTAAATGCTGACATGAATTTTGAACACGTGGCCATTAGATCTGACATCACGAATTTGTGGCACCCAGCTGTGATAAAAGTTGTCCATCTCTGTACTTTGTTGTCTTATTTCTGGAGTCGCTACATCCTTATTATGGATGCAACCTCCCCTTTGACAGAAATGACCATATTCATCACTTATATATCACATCACAGTATATACTTACTTATTAATTGTCTGCAATTGTGTCTGAGTTCCATATTGAAATAATTATTGACACTTTTCTTTGCCTCCATCCTACAGAGAATGGGAGAATCTGTAAGTAATTATATTTTTACTCTCCTTGGTTGGAATATTTGTGCATGTGAAATCATCTTTGTAACAATCTGTGGTTTGCAGAGGGGATTGTTTTTTTTTAATGAATGAATTCATGTTGTGGACCCTGGCTGACGCATCTGCTTTAACACAGGAACCAGTCGAATGTACGAAGAATGCACACAGCAGTGAAGCTGAATGAGGTGGTGGTGAAAAAGTCCCGTGACTCGCAGCTGGTGTTGCTCAACATGCCGGGCCCACCAAAGAACATGAAAGGGGATGCAAACTGTATCTTTTTTTTTTTATCCATGTAGCGTTTGTTTAATTATGTCACTTCTCATCCACACTAGTAGCTTTTTTATCTAAAGCTAAAAGTAAAAAATTGTCACAGAAATTGCGACTTGAAAATTGTCACTTTTGCTATTCATTAGGACAGTGGTTTTCAACATATTCAGCCCGCGACCCCCAAAATAAAGGTGCCAGAGACCGGGGACCCCCCTGTTCCTGAAGGTGGTTGAACAAAGAAATGAATATTGAAGAACAGTCATGTGGAGACAGGGCCATCTATAAGGGGGAATAAAGGGGAGAGATTTTTGGGCCCCATCTATCCATAAAGTCAGTAAAATGATGATCCATTGTTCTATTAATCTGTGATAACCACATTTATTTATTTATCTGAATAATATCCACTGTTGTCCAGGAAGTTTATTATTTGCGCCATAGTATATAATGATCTTAAAGATGTAAATCCATTTTAATCAGAAATAAAATGGGTTAAAAGTCACCAAAAATGGTGGAAAAGGATTTTAGAAAGCACAAATATTGGTTAAGACGGACAGAAAATGTGATAAAAAGGGTTCAAAGTGTCAATATTGAAACAATTAGTTTAAATTAGCAAATGATCAGCATGGCAAATCATAAATGCGGTTAAATTGGCAAAAAAATAAGCATCAAATGTGATGAAAAGAGATAGTAACTATAATGGGTCAACATATCCAACATTAGGTTGGGAAAAGTAGTGGAAAGGGTTTAAAAGTGCCAAAAATGTCTTAAAAGTGGAAACAATGTGTAGAAAGGCATTGAAATTTGATGGAGAAGTGGCAGAAATGGGAGTAATTCAGCAAAAAGGCATTAAAAGGAGCAAAAATATGGCAAGAAAAAGTGATGAAAGTAGGTTAGAATATGACAAGTTTGTTGTAGTTGCAGAAAAAGGGTAAAAGTTAGCAAAAATTGAAGGCATCTGGCGACCAGTGTCTTGTAACCCCAAATGGGATCCTGACCCCAAGGTTGGGAACCCCTGAGTTTGAGTTTAAAGTCTTATTTTTGTATTTTAGAAGGCTTAATCCTTTATTACATCAACATGCTTATGTGTATTTCTGCTGTTGTGCAAAAAGACCCTTAACCATGTGATTCCTCTCAGATATGGAGTTCCTGGAGGCTTTAATGGAAGGCCTGGACCGCGTCCTGTTGGTTCGTGGAGGAGGCCGAGAAGTCATCACTATCTACTCGTAGTAGTCCAAGATGTATTTGTGCATATATATTTTTTTTAATATAAGAACATTCCTCAGGAATCTTTATTGGATTGTAAAAGTCCAGAGGACTAAAGTCAGGAGAAGACTTTCGAGAAGCGATGTTCTGAGGAACCGAGACACTTTGAAGGAAATATGACAGAATGCTACATTTGGAGGCTGTTGGAGATTCTTGGCCACCTGTGGTTCTCTGACTCTGCTGTATTTATATTTTTAAAAAACATTGTTGTTGCTGTTTTTTTTTTTGTTTTTTTTGTACTTCTTATATATGTTTTCAAAAATCACTGCCAAATTAAATCTCTTCATCATCTTGAAACTACTGACCTTGCATCACATCAGCCTAAATAAGGAATCTGAACATATTTTTTGTCCTTCATCTTTTCTAAAGAATGGTGTCACTGAAATTACACTACATACAGTGCTTTCAAATTAACATTGTTGTTTTTATTGTTCTTTTGTTTTACCAAATACCATTTAAATGCATTCATGACTGAATAAGTATGGCTGTTTCTATTGTCTTCACCGTAATCTTCATCGTTTAATTCACTCCAAACAATTTGTGTCGTTGAATCAGTTGTTTTTTGTTTTTTTTTAAATTCCACTTTGCATACATTTTTTTTTGTATTATTAATAATGACACATTAGGAATCAAAACACCAAAGAAAATACATTGACAACTTTATTTGTTTCAGATATCTACAATTAATGACAATGTTGCACTGTTTGTTTGTGTTCTCCTTTATTTTGGCCAAAAACAACACAAAAAAAAAACACTCATCAAAATCAAAAATCATTTTAGACACGTGATGCTTTTTTTTAAAGTGTATTATTGGTTTTTGTGTTGTAATGTTGCTAAAACTCAAACTGGATTTATGTTTAAGAACACTTGGTTGTTGGAATCTGTGACATTTAAGCAGGAGAAAGTATTTATAACACTGACTTTATAATAACTATCCATTTTAAGGTTTTAAGTAGTTAATAGATCATTAATAAACTGTAAGTTAATGAGTTATAAATTGCTTGTTGAGTATATATGTATTTACACAGTAATACATTATAGGGATGTCCCAATACAACTTCATTTCCAATATGATACCGATATTACAGCCTTGCGTGTTGGCTGAATCATACATACAGTACTTTTTTTTTTTTTTTTTTTTCTTTAATTAAAAAAAAAAAAAAAAATACTTATTTTGTAGTGTGGATTATTAGAAAAGGTTTGATCAAGTGATGTTACTTAGAGAACAATAGTCAGCAACAGTAGGTATGAGGAAAACTGACACATTTATTATTAATTAAATGTTAACCTTCAACATAATATCTACAGTATTCTACAATTGAATAAAATATATAAGAAATGAATTGGAGAAAAAAAATCTGAAATTTTAATTCGATATTCGTTTTCAGGCTGATATGGGATCGGAACAACCCTAATACATTATTTATATATATATATATGCAGATTTTGCAAGTTTTCCCACTTTCAAAGACTGACTGATTTTTTATTTTATTTTTTTTTTTTATATCATAGATTCACTTTTGTTGCATAAAGTAAGTATTTGATACAATAGAAAAATGGAACTTAATATTTAGTCTAGAAACCTTTGTTTGCAGATGTCAGACGCTTCCTGTTGTTCTTGATCAACTTTTATAACTTTATGACAGAATAGTTGCAACTGTAGAATAATACAATATATAAAGTTTTAACTGATGTGTAACAAGTCATTAGTAGGTAATTTACTAATAGCTTATTCATAATCTATTAATAATTTTTAAGGTATAGTTACAAATCATTAACATATAATTTATAGATTTTTAAGTAACAGCTTGTCAGTGATCACACAGTTATCAATCCTTAACAAAATGCTAGTAAATATTCAACAAGCAATGTATACACGCATTAACTAAGTTTATTGTTTAACTATTAACTACTTATAATAGAGAGTTATTGTAAAGTGTTACCAAAGTATTTTAAAGGTAGTAATGTATTCTAATACTTTTTGTCTTAGTTTGAGAGACGGTTGTTTGACTAAATGTTTCCTCACATAATGAGTTCCACTCAAGTGTTTGTGAAGAATTGAAGGAAAACCTCCCATAACCCAACACGCTACAGATCTACAGACACGCACTGACAAAAGCAGAGGAAATGTCAGAGTTGGGTGTCGCTATGTACAGGAAATGAAGCTGAATGAATGCTTGTGGATTTCTCTGATTGCTTTTTTCATCTGATCTTGTGTTACTTCCTGTTTTTTTTTTTTTTTTGACTCACTTTGAAATCACAGCCCAAGCCACTTCTTCAAGTCTTGAATGTAAATCTGTTTTTAGGATTTCACCACTTTTAAAAAGCTTTGATTAAAACTTTTTTTGTTGTTGTATTTTTTTGTTGTTGTTTTTTTAATGCTGAAGTTAGAAAAGTGTTGCCTTCCTGTTTATTCTGAGGCACTGGATAGCTGAGTCGGTTCAATAAAACGCTATAATCCTTAAAAGAATTCATGAAATCGCTAACTTTATGACATGCTTTGACTCATCTTCCAGTAAGAACTGAAGATAAGATTTGTCTAAATGAAAATCTCCTATCTGTGCTAGATATTAGAGAAGAATCAAAGATGGAAAACAGGAGGTTTAGGAAGGGAATGTAGTCTGCACCCCACAAAGACGACGCGGTGGGAAAAGTGGAGGAGCTATTAGCATTCCAGCATCGGTTAATGGTTGGGTGTCAACATCACAACCTGGATTATCTCACCATTCCTGTTGACCTGATCGACCCTTCCAGATTTTCTTTTGTTGACTTCTGAGGAATGAAATTTAACAGTCTTGAAGTTTTAAACTTCTGCACGCAAATATTCTGGCTAAGTAGTGTTTAGAAAGTGTCTATTCATACGGATGCCGTATACAGACAACCCCCTGAGCTATTGGTAAGTTTACCGAAGTATACGTACGTAGCGTGTTGGGTTAGGTTTAGGATTAGGTTATAACCCAATATCGCAATAATTTTTAGGGTTAAGGCTAGGTTTAGGGTTAGGGTTAGGGTTATAACCCTATATCGCAACACATTTTAGGGTTAGGGTTAGGTTATATCCCAATATCGCAACAATTTTTAGGGTTAAGGTTAGGGTTAGGGTTACAAGCCTATATCGCAACAATTTTTAGGGTTAGGGTTAGGTTATAACCCAATATCGCAACAATTTTTAGTGTTAAGGTTAGGTTTAGGGTTAAGGTTATTACCCTATATCGCAACAATTTTTAGGGTTAGGGTTATAACTAGGGATGTAACGATTCACTCAACTCCCGATACGATTCGATTCACGATTCTGGGTTCACGATACGATTTTCTCACGATTTATTTTACAATATGGGAATGTTGACAAATGACTGAAAAATATTCCTTTATTTTTTTGGGGAAAATACTGTACTATTTTCCTTTTATTTTTCATTGTCAAAAGAATCCCTTGATAAACTATTCAAAATGATGCAATTTAACTAAAAATAAATCTTGAATGAAATAAATAAAGGAATAATACAAATGAAGAAGCCTATTAATTTAAATTCTGGTTCTATAATAAACAATTCAAAACTGCATAATAGTTCTTTTTCTTTTTAAAAGTGCAACTGAAAATGTATTTTGTGCCTTAACGATTGGACTTTAAAAAAAAAAAAAAAAAAAAAGTCATTTTACTGTATTTACGTCAGATATTTGTTTAGACCAGCAGAGGGCGCTGGTAACCCAGTAGTCGGTTGGCATGCAGTTATTCCACCAGTGAAGAAGAGAAGCTATGCTAGCAGACAGAGTTAATAGAAAGACATGACTTTTACAGATATTCACGTAATATTACAGATATACTTTTGGTGCTAAAGGAGTAAAGAATTATTTATGAGCATGTTTAACAGTAAATGGCGGCCAGAAAGAAAATAGTAGCAGATTCCGCCCGTCACGTCCGCTTCTGGAAGGATTAATATATTGCGCCCTCTGCTGGTTAAAAAAAGTACTGCGATTCAATTTTCAGAGCATCGATGTGAACCGTGGTACCTATGAATCGATTTTTAACTGCCTTACGATTAATCGTTACATCCCTAGTTATAACCCTATATCTCAACAATTCTTAGGGTTAAGGTTAGGGTTAGGTTATAACCCTATATCGCAACAATTTTTAGGGTTAGGGTTAGGTTATAATCCAATATTGCAACAATTTTTAGGCTTACGGTTCGGTTTGGTCTCAGTCACGTGACCTAAACTGACCAATGAGGTGCGCTGCATAGGAATAGAGTGTCGGTATATTGATACGGCAACCGTACAGATAGTCACTGCCTTTTGTTTACATGTTACAGACAAAGTACATCTTATGAGCTCCTTAAATAAAGACAAAAAAAGAATTCTGTCTGATGACACGTATGAACTTTCTCTTCATTATCTTATCATATTTGCTTATAATTAAACAAAGCAAGAGAGGGGTATACAAATACAACTGAATCTATGTTAACTGGATAACCAATAGGTAATGGATTCATTTAATCAGTTCAGCAAGTCATGTCAAGAACGCTTAAGATGATGGTTTGTATTGTTCAAATCATGTGACTTTGGCATTTTATTCATGGTTCAATATTTCACAAAAATCGGCTCATTGTGCATTTATTGGGTTTATTGACAACAAAATATGAACGCAATTTATTCATATCATAGCTGTTTAGTGATTAACTAATGGATATAGGCAAGGAAATGTTAACTTTAGAGTTAACGGCTATAAAATATAGTTGTTCTTTTTGAGACAATAAATAAATAAATTAAATTGTTTTATTCTTACAGCTGAAATAACAGCCATGGTCAATAATAGCATTCATTACAACAGCAGTGAGATTATTTCACATATAATAATTATTTTCAAACTGTGATATAATGACACATCAGGTTATTAGAGACTATTTGTTTGGAGTATTTATTTATTTATTTATTTATTTATTTGCCCCGTTGTGTTGGAGTTAGCTTAGCATTTGGTGTCAATGCTTTTAGAATGATATTGTATTTTACACTCTTAGTCCAATGTAATCATCAGTTAGCTTCTAAATGACTCGTTTAGTTACACAAATAAAATAAAACAATAATAAAAAAATAAAATAAAATAACCCTTATTACACTGAAATGAGTAATTAACGTCAGGTGTTCATCGCTGTGGTGACGGTATCCATAGTGAACGTCACTGTTAGCCTTTAGCATCAGAAAGGCTAACAGTGTAGGCTGTCATTTTATAGGTTTTTCCTTCCTTATAAATCATGGAATCTTATCATCCAGCTCTTGTTTTAACACACGTAGGATATCGTTTGTCAGGTAAGTCTTTAATCAAAACTAATTACATGTTATTTCATCTGAGCATTAATACTAAAAAAAAAATTCTTTGTGAATATTTTATGATCATTTTTCGTATATTTTTGTGTTCTTTGTGTATATCTTACTTTATTTTTTTTGTATATTTTAATTTTCTTTGTGTATTTTTTCTTATCAGTTTTGTATATTTCTATGTTAGTTGGGTTCCTTTTCCGGTCATTTTTTTTGTTCCTTGTTTGTATTATTTTCCTGTAATTTTTTTTTTGTTTTTTTGTCTGTGTTGTGTATATTATTGTCATTTTTGTATATTTTTTGTGTTTGTTGTGTATATACACAAAACGCTCCTATTGTTTTGTATATCTTCCTGTCATTTTTGTATATTTTGATGTTCTTTGTGTATATTTTTCTGTCAGTTTTGTATATTTCTGTGTTTGTTGTGTATAACCTCCATGTCGTTTTTGTGTTCTCTGTGTATATTGTTGTGTTTGTTGTGTTCCTGTCATTTTTCTATAGTTTTGTGTTCCTTGTTTGTATTTTTGTACCTATCATTTTTGTATTTTTTGTGTCTGCGTTGTGTATATTATTTTCCTGTCATTTCTGTATATTTTTGTGTTTGTTGTGTATATACACAGAATGCTTCCACAATTGTGTTATATTGTGTGTGTGTTCATGATTATGTCATTGAAAGATTGTCCTCTTGAGCAGAACGGTAGGAGAGAGGGTTGACCAAGTAAGTCATGGCAGAGGGTTTTTTTTTCCTCTCTAAGGGAGTCAAATTTCCCAAATCTGTGGTTCTTAAGAACCACTGAGCTCAGGACTGAGAGAGCCTTTGTGCTGAGAGAGAGAGAGAGAAATAGAGTAGAGGGTCTTCACATCAGCTCAGTGAGGTGGACGGACTACACTTCAGTTTGCTGGAGTTTCATCACATGTTCTCTTCACACTGGATTAACATTTACACCTTCACTAAAATGTTTCTATGGTAAGAAACGAACCATCAAATCCTTTTTAACAAAGATCTGCATCAGCATCACAGTTGTTTTTATTTATTTATTTTTTTACCACAAACTCTGTGTTTTTTAGTCTTTAGGGTGAATGTTTAGTCTCATTATGCTCCTGCTGTGTCTCAGGTGGTCTCCTGCCCTGCATCTCCTCCTATTCCTGCTGTGTCGGCTAACTTCTGCACTCCAGGTTATAGATGGTAAGGTTTTTGTTCTTCAGAAATGTTTTCACAGTGTTCCTGCAAAGAGGTTTCTTTGCAATATAAAGAAAGGCTGATGAAAAGGTTCCTTCTCCAAAGCAGCAGTTCTCAACCTTGGGGTCAGGTCTCCAGATGCACAAAATTATTTTAGAAACAAAAAAACAAAACATACATTAAAGAAGAATACACAAAGTGGAAAAAAAAAAAAAAGAATTCAAAAATATAGAAAAGAGGAACAAGAAAATAAAAAATACAAAACAGCAACAAAAACAGCGAAAATCCTTAATTTGTTATTTCCTGTATTAATGCTCAGATTGGTCATTATTCTAAATGCTAACATGAATGTTGATAATGTGGCTATCTGGTCAAACAATCGCTTTTTTTAATACATGAAAGACGTGTATTAAAAAAAAAATATTCACTGTCTTTGGCTTTGAATTTTTGGCTATTAATTCCTATAGTCTATAGGGATTTTTATATATATATATATATATATATATATATATATATATATATATATATATATATATAAATACAAGTTTTCTTTGATTAAAAAATGAAATTTTTCTCTGCACAAAATCAAATCAACAAACATAGCCCCTTATTTTTCTTTATGCAGGCTGCTTTCCTTTGATGTTTTCTGCCATAAGCATGTCTTGCAATGATCACAGAACTGTCATAATAAGCTCCTAAAACTGTCTTTTGACATAAAAAATGGATTCAACAGAAGTCCAGTGTTTTATTATTATCACACGCAATACTCAACCTGCTGAGCATTTGCATTTTCACACCTTGGTGTGCTGTTGTGGTTTCTCATTCAATGACTTCCCGCTGTGAGGGTCTGATTATGCAGCTCCGCAGGATGCTGAGAGTTTGTCTGTTTGGCAACACATCATGGCTTCCTCTGCCCCCTTTACATCCAGTGTGTAGCTGACGACAGGTCAAACGCTGCACCGGGGTGAGAAGTTAAGTGTGTAGTTTGTATGGTAATGAGGTGAGAACTTTCCTCTTTCACTGCATCAACTGTTTGTGTGTTTGGGATGTTGGGTTTGGGGGTGTTCACATCACAATCAACTTTGAAGTCAGATGTTGGGAATATAATCGATTCTGAGAGTGCAAGGTTTTGTTTTTTACTTTTTTAGGCGGCAAAAAATGTTATGTACAGAAGATTTGCTGAAATCGTCTCCTTTACGTGTTTAGAGAATCATCCAAAAACCTCTAATGTCTTTGTGTTTCCCCTATTCATCAATTGCCCAAATGTGTCATTATATTATGTTACCATGAGATTGTGATTTTTCTGAAAAGCAGAAATGGGTAACTGGCGGCCCGGGTCCCAAATGCGGCCCTCTGTCTAATTTGGAGTGGCCACAATAGTAAACGCACAAAATTAATAAAAAATACAAAAAACAACACCACAAATTCACAAAATGACAACAAAAATCACAAAAGGACAACAAAGATGCACAAAACTACTCCAATAACACCCAACATAACTAGAGAGATACACAATACACAATACACAAAACACGAAAAACAACAACAAGAATAAACAAAAATGACTTCAAAAACATAAAATGAGAAAAATGTATCTGTATAATAAATCTCAGAATGGTAATTTTTCTAAATGCTGACATAAATGTTGATAATGTGGCTCTTATATCAGACAAGCGTGGCCCTAGCTGTGATAAAAGTTGCCCATCCCTGGGTTGGAGTTTTACTGTTACTGTAGATTTAGTGAGTTAGCATTGTGTCCTGTCACTGTGTTTTCTGCCTGAGTTACTTATTTTGATGTCATTATACATGCATTACAGTATGAGTCACTGTTCTCGAAAACCTTGAGCTTGATGTTCAAAAAGATTACCTTAATCATGTGTTCAATGCAATGAAAAAAGCTACAGATTA
This sequence comes from Gouania willdenowi, assembly GCF_900634775.1. Lineage (NCBI taxonomy): Eukaryota > Metazoa > Chordata > Actinopteri > Blenniiformes > Gobiesocidae > Gouania > Gouania willdenowi. The sequence continues at coordinate 9,476,727 of NC_041060.1, read as the reverse complement.
CACTGTGTAGTGTCTGTGAACACACTGAACTCAATGGTCCTTATTCATCAACCTTGCGTGAAAACAGGTGTAAATTTGAGTGCACATTTGGTCGTATGACAGGACCAACATGTGATTCATGAAACATTCTTATTTGACCAATCCCAGCCTAAAAATGATCAGGTGTTGATAAATGTGGTGGCTGAATTCGATCTTCATTAAGATGTTACGCCCTCCTGTTTCGGAGGCCCCGCCCACTGAGGTCAAACAAGAAAAGAAACTTTTCCAAGATAAAAATCGGCATCCTCACATTTGAGGTGGAGCAAAACAAAGATGTACTTTTTGGTAGTGTGAAAACTGGACTTAAGGATTTCATTTAAACGCTCTGTGGAAGAGGATCAGTTACTGAGCATGTGACGTCTGCCCCCCTGTGTGCGCGGCCAGCTATTTCCTAACAAAGATCCTGGAGACAAACATGGATAGGACGTTTGTATCGGCCTCAGTTCGTACGCTTTAGGCAATAAATATCACAAAGAAATTATTGATCAAAACACTTGTTATCCCTTGTGTATGTTTATTAGGCCTTCAGCCAATTTCACCTATAATTAATCACATTACCGATTACTGCAACGCATTTGTTAAAGTTTAAGAAACTATTTACTTTTAAAAACTTGAATGAGGTCCTATTTCCTCTGTAGAGCTGCCCTTTCTCCAAGATAGAGCATAGTAGTGAGTTCCGCGTGTGTGCGCACTGGGTGAACCACATGCTCCTGCTTAGTAGCAGAGTTTATTAGCACGGTTATACAGTATTCCGTGAAAGGAAATCCAAAAAAGTGCTATCAGTAACGTGGGCTTTTTTAAAATTCATTTTATTTTGTTTAATTTGTTTTAATAATCTGTTTAGATCTGTTCTGAATATGTCTGCTTATGCTTAAAGCTGCAGTTTGTAATTTATTATTTTTTTTCCGGTTTTATTTGGTCAAAAATCTATTATCATCTTATTATATTGTATTTTATATTGTAATTCAAAGTGTTCTGAGTGAACAGTGAATCTCTGCTCCTTCTCCTGGCTCTGTAAATGAGTTTTAGAAATACAGGAGTGTGGTGATGGACTTCAGCCAATCAGAGATCTTTCTACCAACAGGGCAATCTCATGAGCTGTTTTAAGCATTAGTATTGGCTGCTCTAGCTGCTCGTCAAAACTTGATGCGTGTTCCCGAGCCGAGAGTAGGGACAGTCCCATGGCTTTATGTTCCAGCTGAAGTCTCTAATGTGGCTTTTGGAACAGCGGTTACATGGCAAATCAAGAGGAAAAAGAAAGACTGAGGTGGAGAAACAAACAGAATAAAGACACTAATATGTTCAGGAGGAACGCTGTCCGCGGTGTGTGCACCGAGTGTGGAGCGCCTCACGATTGTACAAACCCCAGCTTAAATGACAGCTTAGGTTTGTTGAATAATTATTAATTATTTTCAGACTCACTCAGATTTGCATACAAAAGGTGATTAAATCGGGCTTTCGATGGTGAGATCTGATGTGAGATCTGATCGAAGCGTACGCTCACGTTGAACTTGATAAATACCAAAGCTTGCGTGAATTTGGTCGAACGCACATCGCACGCTCAAATCTGAACATGCGAACTGTTGATAAATGAGGGCCCTTGAGTCCAAGACAAGACTAAGACTGGGACTAAGATGGTCTCGAGTACTACAAGACTAGGCTTTTACCAAAACTGTGTGTAAATGTGAGACTCAACCATGGAAACATGCAAAAATCTTGTTTGTCGTTCATGTTTTAAATCAAAAGAAACATTAAATTGGTTTAACCGGGAAGAGTGATTTAATTATGGTGCATGTCATATATTTTTTGCAAATATCACTGGAGAACGGAGTTCTGGTTTGGTGTTTTGTGGTGCCCACACTTTCTCCTCGCACTGTGCCAGCCTCATTTATTAAGAAGGAAAACACACTCATTTCTGGCTCAAGGGTCCTTCACTTTCCATTTGCCGTTGCTTGAGTTGCTCTGAAAGAATTCCATGTTTAGCCAATATGAGTGATCGTGAGGTGAGCGCAGTAGGAGAGATTATTTTTTCTCATGTTTTTCTAGCCTACTGTTAAACCAAGAGACACATTTTAGAAACTTTGGTGTTGTTAGGGTTAGAAGTGGCTTTGTTTTGGGCTTTTAACTTTAGTTCTACTCCTCACCATATTTGGTCAGGTTCTGTTCCTGGAATGAAACATGTTAGAATTTTACGACTCGTTTATTTAATGACTCAAACTTGGCAGATGAGCATATCATAGAGCAGTTTTCAAGAGCCTGCCAGTGAATGTATTCAGTTATTTTAAATAAGCGCACAGTGGCTGTCCTGTCTGAAAATGTGATCACTGAGCCAGTGTGACTTTGATTTGAACACAGTTGGGAACAATGGAGCAACTGTAAAAGGTGTCCTTGCTGTTTGCTTGTAACGGTCGGTGCTTCATGGGAAAATAATCCATCATTGGAAACTTGAAATGAGAATGGGTGTTTCTTTCAGAGACTTTGGGCTTTCTGTTGAAAACAGTCGTTCTATCATATTTTCCATGATGCCATTCTCACTATAGCTTTTGTCTTCATCAGCATGTGTTCCCATTGGAAAGTCCTTAAAGTTGATCAATATCCACCTGTTTTTCTACTTTTTAATTTGTCCTCAATTACTTAAACATCAAAGGTCGACTCTGCTTGTGTTGTTTGGCTTTTCGATATTTCTGTTTCAATCCTTGGCAATGACTCAATCATAAGTTACAGTAAGGTTTCATTGATTGACCTTTTTTTCAGGAAAATTACCCTGATTTCCTTGACATGTTTCAACTGTCTACTGCCAGTCTTCTTCAGGGGCGTCTGCTGATCGCTTTGATATTTTGTCAGGAGATCAAAGTAAATTTCCTGAAAAAAAAAGTTGTCTGAATAAATGAAACCATAACATATTATTCAAATGGAAGACCAAATTAACTTGCTGGAATGACTTTATCATATTGTGTGCCCATTGGTTATTCTCAATGCTGTTTTTAAAAAAAAGGTTAGAAATGTTCCCCTTTTGCATCGAAAAGTAAAAGAAACTGTAAATAATTTGACTTTATTATAAACTAAATGAATTTGCAGACATTTATTTTATGCTTTTTAATACACAATATGTCTGAATCAATATTTTCCCATTTTTGTGATCTTGTTGAAGGATCAACTATATTTTCTTTTTTTAATGTCATGCATTCCAAAAAACACAACAACAGGCTTTTAAAGTACTTATAGAGTAACTTCAAGGTAAACTTTCACTTTTGGGTTATGTCCCTGTGCATAGACACTGGATAAGTCAGATCATATTTCTGCAATTCAATTTTCAATTCAATTCAACTTTATTTATATAGCGCAAAATACAACAAAGTAATCTCAAAGCGCTTAACAATATAAAATTCATAGTAAGAAAGAAAGAACCCAACAAGATCCACATGAACAAGCATTTAGCGACAGTGGGAAGACAAAACTCCCTTATTTTTTTTATTTTTTTATAACAGGAAGAAATCTCCGGCAGAACCAGGAACCAGAATTTTAACCTCTTCCTTTACCTAAGCATGTTTAGGTTTAATCTATAGGTTTAATGTATTCCATGCAAAAGCTCCATATGATTGGTTAAATTCACTAAATCTACCAATGAAATGCATGCAGTAGCCAGTCTAAAAATACACTTTTACAAAGTAATGAGTGATATCTAATGAGCATAATTTTGTTTTCAGTTAAAAAAAATAAAAAAAAAATAAAAAAAAATACTCTAATTTCTTTATTTTTATAATGCAACTAAAATAATACCGTACAATTTTATTGATTAATTTGGTTTGGAGTATGCAGATAAACCAATATAAATCAAGGAATAGGATTGTACACATAGTTGAAATGCAATGCTACACACAAATGTTTTATGATGATGGAAAATCAACATTTTTAACTGGGATGGACACAAACACACTTAATAACCCGTCACACAGTAAATTGTGCACAGCACAGCCTCTGCAATTCTAAACAATGAGGATTTTTGTGGTGCAAATAGTGGGTGGTTGTCAATAGGTGGTAATCTGCCAGAGAGGGAAAAGAGTAGCGAGCATGAGATAATATTTTCCTGTCATGTTTTCCATCATGTTCAGCAAATGTCAGAGACAATCATAAAAGGCAAACAACAATGACACACTTGTTCTGAAGAGTCTTGGTAGCACAGCAAATTACCGTAATGTATCTAAAACATCAACGTTATAACCCGAGGATTCTCTTTTACTTTTACTGTGTCGTTCTTGTCTTTTCTTTCTTTTCCTCACATTTGTCATAACAGAGAGGGACACAAGCTGTTGCGAGAAGGTCATAGAATGCTTGCAGCTGAGCAAACTGCCCAACACACACAAACACTCACAACATGCTGGAAATCCCATTCTGTAGCCTGTGACTTCAGAAGTAGGGCAAACTAAAAGCCAAAAGATTTTCAATCATATGTCAATTATGTATGGACTTAAGGTTAATAGTTACAATACAATATTTAAAAATAATCAAATATAATAATGACTTTTGTTATGAACTGCACAACCAAATACAGTCACATATCGGATAAGTAATGTAATATTTACACAAGTCAATGTTTGATGACTCAGCTGCCTTATATCCTGCACCGTACCAAAATCCCTGAAAGTAGCTGCTGTGAAACCGCTGTTAAAAAAGAGAACACTGGATGCCTCTATACTGGCTAACTATAGACCAATCAGCAACCTTCCATTCATGGCCAAGATCATTGAGAAGGTGGTCTTCAACCAACTGAGTCAATTTTTAACATTCAACAAAATATTTGATAAATTTCAGTCAGGTTTTCGTTCTCATCACAGCACTGAAACTGCTCTTATCAAAGTGATCAATGACATAAGGTTGAACACTGATTCAGGAAAAGTATCTGTTCTCATTCTGTTGGATCTAAGTGCTGCATTTGACACTGTAGATCATACAATTTTGTTGCACAGATTGCAAACATGGGTTGGACTAAATGGAAAAGTAATGCAATGGTTTAAGTCATACTTGGAGGAGCGAAGCTATTTTGTAAGCATTGGAAACTTTGAATCTGACAGATTACCAATGTCCTGTGGGGTTCCTCAGGGATCTGTTCTTGGACCCCTTTTGTTTAACCTTTACATGCTTCCTTTAGGACAAATTTTACAGAACTGTAAGGTTGATTATCAGAGCTATGCAGATGACACACAACTATATCTATCACTGAACCCAGATGACCATGGTCCCATTGAGGTGTTGTGTGACTGTTTAGAAAAAATAAACTGCTGGATGAGTGAAAACTTCCTTCAACTAAACCATGACAAGACGGAGGTGATTGTCTTTGGTAACAAGGAAAAGAGGACTGCTGTCAGCAATTATCTTGAGTCTCGATCTTTAAAAGCTAAAGACCAAGTCAAAAACCTTGGTGTTCTGATTGACTCAGATCTTACATTCAGCAGTCAGATCAAATCTATCACAAAAACAGCCTTCTACCACCTAAAGAACATCTCCAGAGTGAAAGGTTTAATGGCTCAGAAAGATCAGGAGAAACTGGTCCATGCTTTTATCTCCAGCAGACTGGACTATTGTAATGGTCTTCTGACAGGAATCCCCCAAAAGAGCATCAAACAGCTACAGCTGGTTCAGAACGCTGCAGCTCGGGTCTTAACCAGAACAAAGAGGTCAGAGCACATTACTCCAGTTTTAAAGTCTTTACACTGGCTCCCAGTCAGCCTCAGAATAGACTTTAAAGTTCTGCTGCTGGTGTATAAATCTGTGAATGGGTTTGGTCCAGAATACATCAGTGACATGTTAGTCAGGTATGAACCCAGCAGGTCTCTCAGATCAATGGACACAGATCAGATAGTGGAGCCCAGAGTTCACAGTAAACATGGTGATGCTGCTTTTAGTTGTTATGCTGCAAAGAAGTGGAACAAACTGCCAGCAGAGCTGAAGTCAGCATCCAATGTGAACATTTTTAAATCAAAGTTAAAGGCACTTTTTTTCTCTACTGCATATGATGATTTTAAATGTTCTTATTGATTTTAAACAATTGAATGTTTTATCATGTAAAGCACATTGAGTTGCCTTGAGTATGAAATGCGCTATATAAATAAATTTGCCTTGCCTTGCCTTGCCTTTCCCATTTTAATTTGACACCATCAGTGGTTTTCAACCTTTTCAGCTCGTGGCCCCCAAAGTAAAGGTGCCAGAGACCGGGGACCCCCACTGTACCTGAAGGTGGTTGAACACAGACATGAACATTGAAGAAGAGTTTTATGGGGCCCATCCATAAAGTCAGCAAAATGATTGTCCATTGTTCTATGAATCTGTGATAACCACATTTATTTATTTATCTGAATAATATACAGTGTTATCCAGCAAGTTTATTATTATTTACACCATAATATATAGTAATCTTAAAGATGTAAACCTTTGTCTTAATCAGAAATAAAATGGGTTAAAAGTGACCAAAAATGTAAAACTTGGTTTAAACTGGTAAATAATGTGCTTGACAAATTGTGAATGTGGTTAAATTGGGACAAATAAGCATGGAATATAGTGAAAAGAGGTTAAAAGTGATAATAATGGGTCAACATATGCGGTGGGAAAAGTGGTGGGAAGGGTTTATAAGTGCCGAAAATGTCTTAAAAGTGAAAAAATGTGCTGAAAAGGCATTGAAATTTGATAGAGAAGTGGCAGAAATGGGAGAAATGTAGCAAATATGCATTAAAAGCTGCTAAAATATGGCAAGAAAAAGTGATGAAAATAGAAACTAGGTTAACATTAACATATGACAAGTTTGGTGTAGTTGCACAAAAATTGTAAAAATTAGCAAAAATGGCCTCAAACTGTTCAAAAAATATTCCAGTTTTTGAAGGCATCTGGTGACCTCCTCCCAGTGTCTCGGGACTCCAAATGGGGTCCCGACCCCAAGATTGAGAACCCCTGCTCTATGGAGTCTTTGAGGTTAGGTCAGGCTAAGACGATGACATGATGAAGTAATGACTATGTACTATGCTGTAATGGAAAGTGTCCATTTGGTGATGAGCAACACCAAACAATGTATTCTTTGATCCCAAACAAACTGGAGGCCTCTGAGTGTTTCAATGAGCAGAATTGAGTGTCTGTTCAGCTTGTTGCATGTGTGTGTGTTCAAAGTCAAAAGTAGATCATTAAACCAATAACCTGTCACTGAGGGCCTGTTGACATTTCTTATGACAAACCTCATTCGACAAAGTCGTTGAATTAAAACAGTGACTCATTGCAACTTAAATCTGTTCAAACATACATTTGATTTATGGATTGATGGATGAAGTAACTCAACACCAATATTTAGAAGTGATTGGACTGTAGGTGAACGTGACGTATCACGTCTATCGTACAACATAGAAGACCACATAAGAACAATTTTCACTTTTATTTTGATTGTAGTTTTTTTCGGGCGACTATCTTGGATAATGTCGTCACCAGTGCATCATCGCAACAAGACGAGAATGCGCAGGATGACTGGATTTATTTTAAAGCGGAATGAATGTTTACAACCACTTACTTCGGGAAAATTCAGAATTTACATTTTAATACTGAATTAAGTGTTTACAAAGTGATTTTTAATTATTTAAAGATGATTTAACTTTTATTCTGAGTTAAAAGGGAATTGAAGTTCTCATGTAAACGTAGCCAATGTCAATATGAGTATTTACAGTAGAGATTTAGTTCTACTAGTACTAGAGAGAGAGAGAGAGAGAGAGAGAATTAGAACTACAAATTAACTTTTTTCTGTTGATTCTGTTGTTTTTATTTTTTTTATTTTGCCATTGAAAAAGGCTATTACGTCTCAAAATAACTTCACTAATCAGTTGATCTTTATTTGTATAGCGCCAACTCATAACTCGTGTTATCGCTTCACAGAAAGCAGGAAAAAGACCTTACTGTCATCTAATTACTTCATGACTTTGATGCTTTTGACCGACATTACATAAATACATTTTGTTCTGTATTGTTAAATATTAGAATATCAAATTTATTTAAAAGACTGTTATGTGGGGTGGAATTGCTCGCTAAGACGTCCAACCCTCCTCCTTATATTAGCTTTTAACAAAAATTGTTGTCAAGATGATCTGAGAAGTTGCCAGATTTAGTGAGAAAGTCACCAAGTTGGCAACACGGGCGTGAGGGTGGGCTCTCCAGTGATTGGCTCTGGTGCACATCACATGTTTTTTTTTTTTTTTTTTTTAGGATATTAGACCCACTTTAGTCGTTTTTAAAAGCCCTTTGTGCAGTCACTCCTGTAGATTCTACACAGCTTTCAACTTATCCTGAGTTACCATGACTATCTGTCAACATTGAGCTACTCTGTAAAGCTCCCGGTGGACAATTTTACCAAATAATTTATGAATGGTATCATTGCAGTCCAAACAAATCCAACATTGCACACCTTAGAACCAAGCAGCAGCCATGTTGAAAGTCTCAGATCAATCTGAGCCGGATTCAAAGAGATATTTGAGGACAGACAGACAGACAGACAGACAGATGCCTTATAGATAGATGTAACTGTGGATCTATAACTATTAGGGTCTGTTGATTATTAGAGATTATTGGGTTTCAGCAGATGCATTTGATCCCATCAGTACAAATTATTACAGTTGTGTTGTTTTACAAAAATATTTGCAGTGTTTTTTGTGTCTGTAAGTCATGTTTTTATACATATATTTGCTCCATATATATACTGGATATAACAGGGAATTTGCTCATTTATAGCCAAAAGATAAAACACTTCATGCTAATGGGGGCATGAGCACTTTACAACACAAGGCCTTTTGACCTTTGAATCATCTGGTATACACAGAAAATTGGTCTCTGACTAGTTTTTTTTTGTTGTAAATTTGGTCACAAGGTAAACATTTATGATGTTCACTGCTGGTTCAGACGTCTCTCAGAGCAGATTTTTGTGTAACTTATTATTTTGGAGCACTAACAAATGCACTTCTGGACTGAAGGTGGAACGACTCCAGTGTGTGTTTTTCTTGCTCAGCCTCCCACCTGTGTATGCAACAAACGATGTGCAAAAAAGTCCCAAGGTCCACTCGCACAGTAGCTAACACACACACACACACACACACACACACACACACACACACACACACACACACACACACACACACACACACACACCACAGCCGGCGTCTCTGTAAGAGTCGGGGTCACTTAAGTAGGGGGCAGACCTTTTAAGGTAATGATTGTTAAATAAACTGCATTTACTCCAGACCACGTCCTTGATTTGTCTAATCACTGCATCTTAAACTGACACTGTGGGGCTGTTTGGCAGCAAGACTTCTTGAATTTATCATCCAAAGGCCTGCTGCGCTAAATGCACATAATTATGCTATTTTCTCTTTGCATTTCTTAAAGATTTCACAGGTAACAGCGAATAACCTCTGTATAAGAAGTCTAATATGTGGTCTTTAAGTTCAGTTTTTGAGTTTGCCTGTGTTGACATAATATATACAGTATATTTAGATTTTCTCAAACCAGGTTAAAAAATAATACATTCGGTAATCCAGATGTTCAGGCTCATGCTTTCTTTACCTTCATGTCATTTCCACTCTCCTCTTATCTATCATCGCTGTTTTCATTTGTTGGTTCCAGCTCCTTACCCTCTCCCACTCATTTTCCATGCTTTTCTAAAATTAAAATAAACACTACGACCAGTACATACTCGTTTTTGACTGTGATTAAATAAACATCTCATATTAGACTTTACACATACATGCGTTCACACAATATCCCCTTTTTATTAGAAAAATCAGCAACAAGTTAAATAAATTCAGATGTTCATTAAAAAGAGATTACATTTCATTACAGGTCATCCGAGTTTGTATTACTTTTAGAGAATTCTTCTTGTATTAAAGTGAACATATAAGATATTAAAAAAACACAGCTAACCCAAATGCTAATAAATGGTTTACGCTATCATTGAGCATATTTTCACACATTTAAACCGTTTAGCACTCTAGTTTAAAATGTATATTACATTATTTGTGTACACTACCTAAAACCCAATGCTCTAGTAGGCTGTGCAGTTTGAATTATTATGTTTCTGATTATTTACACTTTAAAATATGAGTGTCAAACTCATTTGAGTTCAGAGGCCAAATACGGAGCAATTTGATTTCAAGAGGGCCAAAGATTTTATGTGGGAAAACAAGCTATTTCAACATTAATGTGCCCTAGTTTGCACTTCCACATTTAAATTATATACAAAGTATGTAAATCACCGACAATCTCCAAGCAATAAGTGACAGATATCAGTTCCTGCAGGGTCTGCACTTACCTTTCCTTCATTTTGTGACAATTTCTTATTTATTTTTAGGGAAATTTTGTGGAATAAATAGTGGAAAATTGCAGGATTTTGAATAAATTGTAAGTTCTTTCAACAGTATTACTTTCTCCTGCGGGCCACATTGGATGCTCGAAAAGGCCGGATTTGGCCCCCGGGCCTTGAGCCTTAAACCAGGTTTAGTAGAGATTAACAATATGTTGGTTGAGATCTGACAGGCTTTGTTTTATGGTGTCCTCTATATTCTTGTTGTTTTTCTTTTTTAAGTGTTTACAATAAGTCATATCATTACAAATAATTACCGGTAATGTCAATAGTCCACTCTGTTTATTATCTGCACTGACATAAATGATAACTTAATAGATACTGATGGATTGTTGGCCATTCCCAGGCCACACTGGCTTTTTTGCCTGCAGGCAGTCTTCATTGTCTCCACTGAGGTGAAGTGTGTGTGTGTACGCACACATTCCACTCGTTCTTTGTCTCCTACTGGCGGTCCGACCTGTGGACACAAAGGAGATGAGATGAGACAGAAAGAAGCTGTCCCTCACGGCCTGTCCATGGTTGTAGTTCTGTAGAAACTAAGAGTTGCTGCCCCTAAGTGATGGTTTAGTAAATTACAATCCTGGACTAAGAAATAGTGTAGGCCAGTCCGTACCCCTTCACACCTTTAACCTGAAGCCATGTACCCCCTACTCATGCACACTTAATAAACATAATATCATATACAATGTAGAACTACAGTGAAATTTGTCCCTGAATGTTACCTATCCTGTTGAGGAAAAATGCATGATAATAATAGCTAGAATATTTGCAGTTCTTGAAGAAAATGCAAGTGAGGATGTAGATGCTGGCTCGTGTCATCCTGCCTTAGCATAGCATTAGCATTATCTAGAATTAGCATTAGCTAGCATTAACATTAAACTATCAATAGCATTAGCCTAGCATTAACAATGACCTAGCATTAGCTTTAACCTAGCATTACCATTACCCAAGCAATAGCAATAATCTAGCATTAGCATTAGCCTAGCATTAGCTTTAACCTAGCATTAGCCTAGCAATAACATCAGCCTAATATTAGCATTTAATTAGCATTAGCTTTAACCTAGCATTAACCTAGCTATAGCATTAACCTAGAATTAACCTAGTATTAACATTATCCTAGCATTAGCCTAGCAATAACATTAGCCTAGTATTATTCAATTCAATTCAACTTTATTTTTATAGCGCAAAATACCACAAAGTCATATCAAAGCGCTGAACAAAATCTATAGTAAAAAAGAAAGAACCCAACAAGATCCACATGAACAAGCATTTAGCAACAGTGGGAAATAAAAACTCCCTCTTTTTATAGGATTAGCCTAATATTAGAATTAGCTTTAACCTAGCATTAGTATTAACCTAGCATTAGCATTAGCTGCTCTATTTATATTCTAGTTTCCAATGTTGTCACACTTGACAACAAATAGTCAAGCAGAGCAATAGATATTGGATGCCCATGAAATTAAAAAGAACATAAAAAAAGGAGGTCACACAAAATGAGAATATATACATTTATATGTATATAGTTATGTATACATACCCACAGATATACTGTATGTATGTATAAATAAAGTAAACACAATTTAACAAAATAGATTAAAAGTAAATGATTAAAATACACAAATGAAACACACAGATATTTAAAACAAAAATAAGTAGACACATTTCTAATTATATAATTTAAAAAACTAAATAATTTAGTTTTTTGGTAGATTTTTGATGATTAAGTCGTTGATCTGTGAATGTGTCTGCCTATTATTGTCTATTTGTGTTAAACCTGTGATGGACAAACACCAGTTTATTCCCAGTGTAGGCTATATGTGCCTTTTGTTAATTTCCAGCTTGCTTGGCTCTAACTACTCGAAATCAAGATTATGGATGTACTTTGGGAAATATTACAACCAATCAGTAGTTTGTCTTTATTGCTTATTTTTAGGCAGTAATACATTTTCTTTCTTTCTTTCTTTAAAAAGGTTATTTTATTTTTGTCTGGTAAGCTCATGTATTTGTTTATTAATATTGTAATCTTTTTTACTGACTGTACATTGATTCAATGAGAATTTTGGTTGTCCTTTTTAGCTGTTTTTGCTCCTCCACTTGACACATAAATATGAATTTAAAACACCCAGTGGAAGGAGTGGAAGGGAAGAGGCGGGATGGAGAGAAAGGAAGGGGAGGTGCACGAGAAATGAAAACAGTTTTCTAACACAGACTTCATTGACTGTGCAGCTGGTGGTCGTCAGTGTGTGGGCACGCGTTGGTGCTTGTGTAATGTGCCATTACCTGTGAACAGGTCCTCTCTGTTGACTTGTGCTGCCCTGCCATCCAACTGTCTGCTGCTTCATGGCTGGTTGAAAGGGTATGTCTGTAGAAACCTGCTGAGGCAGTCAAATATTTAGAATTATATTTAAAAAAATTACATTTACAGATCTATTGTGTGGCGTAGATAATAGTGTGCAAATCTAATAGACGAGGGTGATTAAGTATTCTCCAAATTACATTTTAAAAAGTTCATTTCATGGTTACCAAAAAAAAAGACAGAAAAATGAATAATTGCTGGGTTTTTTTTTTTTTTTTTTTTTAATACAAAAATGGTTTCTTTGTGGGACGCTTGCTTTAATGGAGGTTGACATTGCAGCCTTTAATATATGGCCTGGCTTTGAATCCACATCTTGGCATTTCTCCTGAGTTGAGTTTGCATGTTGTTCCCATTACGTAATATGTAGTTTCCCCTTAATGTTTATAAGCCCTCCCGCATTTTAAATATTTGTGCATTAGTCACAGTCTCTAAGTCACCTGTGTCTAACTTATGGCACGTGGGCCAGATTCGGCCCTTTGGAGCATCCAATTTGGCCTGCAGGAGAAAGTGAAAACATGAATCATGGTGTGGATGAAACAACAATATTTTCTGATGCTCACAGTTTTCCCTGTGCTAATGTCGCATGATTGCAGTAATTTTTAATGTTAAACTGTTAAAGAAACTCAAAATCCTTACAAAACCTTGAAATTTACTCAAATTATTACATACATTCAAAATGAGGATCCTTTGGAAACTGATATCTGTTACTTATTGCTTATATATTGTCATTTTCTTACATATTTTGTATTTTAGTACGCGTAGAAGTGCAAACTAGGGCAAAATGACATTGAAATTTCTTGTTTTCCCACATAAAATCTGTGGCCCACTTGAGATCAAACTGCTCCGTATTAGGCCCTTGAACTAAAATGAGTTTGAGTCCCCTGCTCTAAGTTCAATCTATCTGTTAACCAATGTATATGTCTTTATGGTTAAACCAAATGTACAAACCATGTTGAATGATAGGCTGAAATTCAAGCTCCATATAAAACATTGCTTTTTAAGGTAATTCATTATATTTAGGCTGCATGAAAAGATCCAATTTATTGTGCTTGGCGGTTTTCGGCCAGCAGGTGGCGGTAGAGTGTCATGCAAGAACTACTGTAGTGTTTTAACTGATTTCAATTCATACTTTCAGTTGGAAACGTGCATTCTTTTTCTGTGAAATATATTTACTTACATGCTACAAAGTGATAAATATATAATCTAAAAAGCTGTTTCATCTTGTAGAAAAACATGTGTGCATGTTTTACGGATTCCCATCATTCCTTTCAAAGCACTTCATTTGATATTTCACTGAATATATTTATTCAATCCCTATAGGATTAGCAGTGACAGTAAACCAATTACTTTATTGTCGTGACCCTTGGTTGGTACAGCAGGAAGTGAGGGGTGAAGGGATTACTTCTCTTGGAATCCAGAGGGCCAAAATGGGGGTCACCATGTGTTAAAAAAAAACAATACAAAAAGAGGTCTGAACATACCCGTAAGAATGTTGAACTGTTTGGTACATACAAGTGGCCCCTCGCTCATATTTGACACCCTGATCCCCAATTGAAGATACTTCAACAAACTCCTACAACCTCATATCTCATTCATTGCTTGAATGGTTTTTAGTGATAGACTAAAGAGCACCTTTTATATGGGGGGCTCATATCCTATGCTCTATAGAATATGGACATATACACTAAATACATGGTCTAATTTCTATGTCATAGGAATTGGACCTAGATAATACAATACACAATTTATATAGGTGGTCTGTATCCTATACCTAATATAGACATTTTTTTTTATCATTTGAGTTAGTATAATATAAGTCAAAACAATAACAACATTCCTTACAGTAGTATTAAACATGGTACTGTTCTCATTGTGTATGTACTTTTTCTACACATGTACAGTAATTCTTACTTTTCTTTTTCTTTTTTTTTTGTATTGACATAGAAAATAAATCTATTATCCCAAAACGGACATTTTCACAGTATACCAAGACCAATGTTCATGTTTTTTAAGAACATGAGCGAGCGATTTGAAGCAGTTGTTATTGTTTAAGATTTTATCTATGATCAAAATTTTTGTTCGCCACCTGTTGTATTTTTGTTTTCATTGTTCATATCTAGATATGTTATTAAAGTTATTAAAATTTCAAAGCAAATATTACAGAGGGGTTCATATTTTATAGATGGGGTCCATATTCCACTGCGGGAAATGGGTAATGGTCCATTTTCTATAGAGAGGGTCCATATTACTCAGAGTGTCCATTGATCATGTCCATATTTATTCCGTAGTATTATTCCAGGGGTCCATATTTTATTTGGGTCCACAAAATCTTACACCAGCATTATTTTATTTATTTGCTTGACTCTAAAGTTTCTAACTCAAAAACAAATGAATGAATTTTCAGGATCAGTTTGAAAAATAAACCATAAATCCCTATGTTCAGCTGTGTGAGCTGGCTCTACAGCACCTCCTGCTGGTGACTTTGCACATTTCATGAACATCTCGTTAAGAGGAGATTAGGCGTTGGCAGGGATTTGAGTTCTCTGAGTACTCTGCAAGTGAAATCTTAATCTCAATGACTTATGTAGATAAAATAAAATCAGCTCAGTAAATAAATACAGTTTATGTGGCCTGTCAAACATAAAAGACTTTTCATACCTCGATTGATTTGAGTTAACAATGCACACATTGAAATTCTTGCTTATAAGTATAGCATAAGTTTGAACCAAATAAATCATTGTTGCTCTCCACTGATGGTTTTATGACTTCTGGCTGTTGTTGTATTTTTTGTTTGTATTGTTTGTATGTTGTAATATTATAGCAAATACTGCATCATACGTTCCTATGCTGTTTTCAGTGCAGTCAAGTAAGATGAAACAGGCGTGCTAGTTAGATATGACCTCAGTAATTGCTCACTGTCAGAACATTTTAGATTAACAGAGTTAGAGAAGGATGGGGGGTTGGCTGGGGGGTTACGGCCGCAATTAATACTGTACATAACTGTAAGCTGTTAACGTGCCAATGTGTGTCGGTGAAGAATCACGCCAGCCCAAAATGCTTGAACCGTTTCAGTCCGTTCTCATCTGTTACCCCTTTATCCCTGACTGATCAAGCTTCTCCCACAGTGGGTTTCTTATTTTTTCCCTCCCTTTAAACTTTAAACCAATCATCTGCTCCATTAAACGCCACCTCCACCGTCCTGGCCCACAAAGGATCATACATTAGTTTGCCATGAGTGTAAAAGCTTCTTGAGTTTGACCACAGTTAACAAAGCAGCTGCTACTGAATACCTACAGCACATAATGGAGACAAATAAGCTCAATTAAATAATAGATAATGTGCAGTTCATTGTCACAGTGACATCAGTGACAACCAATGCTCATTTTCAAAGCCCCAAACTTAACTCAACATTTGTCTACTCTTCAAATAATACATTAAATCCATCTTAATTAATTAGTTAGATTTCAAAAGCATCGAATGACCAGTGACCATCACCTTTTGAGATAGCTTATCACTATGGAAATAGCAGATTGAAGCGCATGGAAGTAAAAATAGGAAAAATGTTGGGTGAAAAGATGCACGTCTGTTTAAAAGGTATTTGTACAGGTTCATAAAATAAACCAAATACATTTCATTGGAGAGAACATTTATTTCAACTGGGTTTTACGTTAAGACAGTGCTGTGGCGGTGGAGAATGGAAGTATGACAGGTGGGGCGCGACAAACGGGGACATTTTTGGGGGTTTTTTTTGTTAAAAAAACCTTTATTCATTGGCAATAAATATTATTCACACTAAACAAAATCACTATGCACAAAGAAAATAGTAATTAAAAGCCTAAAAAATAGCAGAAATTAGAGTATTGATTAAATTAAAGTATTATTATTAAATAATTAGACTGCATTAGATATGTGATGGGGAATAAAATGTAACGTGGAACTAAAATGCAATAATAATGATTGAGGTTGGCATGTGAAGTGAAGCGGTAATGAATAAACAAAATTTATAATTTCCTTTTTTGTTTTCTTAAGCTTTTTGTCACAGATTGTGATTTTGACTACTGCACTTTTAAATTAGTTTTTAATGCAGGTTATTAGTTAAATTTAGTTTTTGATTTATTATGAAATATGATGTTACTTGTTTAGTGTTAGTTCATTAAATTTGTAGTGTGTTATTTTTATTAAGGGGGCAATGGGTGCAGGTGGGGCTTGAAAGTTCATCTTGTTCAAAGTGGGGAACACCCTAAAAAAAAGTTTGAGAACGACTGCTTCAAGAACAACACATATTCTTATATTCTTATGATGGTAGCAGCATTTCATTTGTTTGGTGAAAACTGCCCGTTAGCCTTGAATAAATAATTGAACCTTATTGGATTATTAACTAATAGCCAAAACCTACTTAGTTTAATATAATACAAAAAAAATAGTAATTCATCATTATTAGATAAACCCTATCCCTCCATTAATTCCATCACACTGAGCTGTGCTGCAGCCCTATTCCTGGACCTCCCTAAACATTTAACGACTCACATCACAATAGAACAGTCATCCCTTTGTCACCGACAACATGGGGCCCCAGCCTGAGCTCCATGATCAGTGAGCTGCAGCAGAGAGGAAGTCCACATTTTATAAACACTTCCATTCAATCTTTTGGACAACCACAACAACCTTACCAATCATTATTTCAATCAGAGGCTTCACAATATTCTAATTATAGAGATTTAAGAAACAATATTGAGGGTTTTTCTCCCTCAATAATACACAATGGCTTTACTAAGAGGAGATAATGTGCCTTAGATTGTTTACTTGTATTTGGCTTTACTTTATAATCTGCCTGTAATTAGAGATGGCTGTGATCACTGCACCACTATTAGATGGAGACGTTTCTGCACCTGCAGGGCAAAACAGTCGATTTGAGAAACTGTTAAATCTCATTGACAGTATTTGATTAAGTTTATGAACACTAAAGCAAGCATTACTGATCATAACATAGTCTTGGTGAACAACTTTGTCAACTCATGTGGAACAAGTGAATTTTGTACAAATGTGTCTACACAGTGCATACACAGGGCATTGCAATATGAAGCAAATACAAAATCAGCATGATTACATCTGATTTGTGTAAATAAAGTTCTTCCACATACTTGCATCCATCTTTTTTTTAGCCCTAAGGTGCGAGAACTAATTCTTGCTCACTCACAGCAAAGAATAGGAGAGTAGGCTAACACACATTTACTGTATATGGGGTGCCCATTGTAAAGTTGCGCATGTGTAAAAAAATTGAAAGTTTTTGCAACATTTAGCAATATTATTTCTAGTAGAAATATAACGTCACTGTTAAATTTAAAAGTTCAATCAAACTGTAACATTTAAATATAAATGGTAAATATAAATGCCAAATATTCAATCTAAATCTAAATCTAAATATTAAATGTTAAATTTAAATGTAAATATGAAATGCTAAATCTAAATGCCTAATTTGCATATTAGCTAAATATTTTGTTTCACCCGTGACATTTAGTTTTAACATTTAACATTTAGATCTCGATTTAACTTTTAAAATTTACATTTAACATTTAGATTTAGGTGTAATATTTAACATTTAGATTTAACATTGACATTATATTTTTATGAGAGAAAAAACATTTATTTACAAATATTTCTGTAAATCTGGTCAAAAGTAACATAAAAAAATATTCATATATGTTTTTTTAAATGTGTTCTGTTGCTAAATGTTTATTTTAGCATGCTTAACTTTACAACACACGTTTGCACAAAGTGGAGTTGGTGGAAACCACAGCAGCTCAAGGAGAACATGTAAACTTTGCACACAAAAAAATAAATTAGAATTTGTCTTGCACTGCTCGATTCACTTTTTTTAGATGATTTTCACTGCAAACCATAGCTATTGTTATTGGTGTTTTTAACAATAGAACAGAATGGAATGATAAATGGGAAAAGTTGAATTTACAAAACTAAATATAGTGAGTATAAATTATTTACGTTATTTATTATTTCATTTAAAAGGTCTTAGACTGTCGTATGAATGTCAATCAAAGTGTCTTTGCATTAGAGTCAGTGCAAGGCTACATTTAAGAACCCACGTGCAAACATGTGATCAATAAATGCAGGTTTGAAAGGTTAAACAAAAAAAAAAAATGTGGGGGATGAAGGTGGAAGTTGACTCTTTCATCTTCTCATATGAAAGAAAATCCCAGCAGCAAATTTCCTCCATAGGAGGGGGAGTCAATAATTGGTCCGTGGAGAAAGGAGGGTTCTAACCTAGAGCAGACAGCAGAGGGGTGGAGAAAAGCAGGTCATAATGAAGAGCATGAGAGGAGAGTGAAGAGGAGAGGAGAAAAGATGCTGCAAAACTTCAACTTTCTTACCACTGTATTTCCTGGACGTCTTTGAGCTGAACACGTCAGATTATCAGCTTCTATTGGTAGATGTGAGTTTACAAGACAGAGAATGGAAGCCATTCACCTCTGTTTTGCATTCTTCTTGCTACTTGCTCCTCCTGTTCAAACCCAGTGGTGGACTTTTATTTGGGCGAACCCTAAAAGCAGAACCACTACTTCTCCACCCTCCACATCGCCTTCTGCGACTTCTCCATCCATCCATTCCATGAGCCCTTCAGACAGCCTCAGTACAGCAGCGATGTGGGTGGGGGACGAGGACGGGGTGACGGAGAAAACTTTGGAGAAATCTGTGTCGATGACTTTGTCTGGAGGGTCGGTCGCTGATCACAGCACTGTGACACCTGGGATGTCCCAATCTGAGAACACAGGAGGAGGCAGCAAAACCAGAGCCCAGTACAAACCACTAAGATACTGGAGGAGTGGTGAGTGTTCAAATGCACTTTCAAGAAAAGGGTCCAGCTCATTGTCTGAGTGGACATGTTAACACTAGTGTGAATATCACTTCAGAACTCTATTTGTACTATTAAAATGACATTGATATAATTAAAAGTAGGTAAAAAGGGGGCAATATCATGTGTTCAACAATCCAGTTTTTGAAATACAGATTGTGTAGCACCAGGGTTAAATAAAGTCCTCTTACAGAACTTTATTTCTTCAGTATTGTAAATGTAAAGTCTGATGGATTCATGGCTGGGCAGCCCAAGCTGCCAGAAACCAATTGTTATTGTGCATGTTCTTCTTTCTTCATCTTCATCTGAGGAAATCCTACTTTCCATGTGTGAAAAATCACCAAATTTTGCACAAAGGTTCAGTTCCATGCCACTTTCCCTCAGTTGCAAAAACAGGTCAATAGTCCTAAAGGTGTCCCTACAGCCTCTAAATTTAAATGGTTTGAAAATTCACAACAAATCTACCTTTAAACTCTTAACAGCTTGCCTAAAATTGCCTGGCCCAGATCATTGCTGCGCATCAGCTGTCATTTATATCTTGGTAATCTTAAAAGCATGAATAAAGCCTTGTTTTCAGTGGAGGACAATAAAATGTAATCTAAAAAAGGACCAAAAGTGTTGCTTTGATAGACTGATAGTAGAACAGTAGACAAAACATTTTTCTGTGGGTCCATTTAAATGCAGTGCTTGGGAATTAACTTAAATTTGCATGTGATGCAGCTAATTATAGCATGACTCAGCTTTGGGTGGATTGTAAAAAGGAGTCTAAGAACTAAGAAACTGTCTACTGTACATTGATACAATAGATTTACTTGATTTTTTTTTTTTTTTTCATTCAATTATATTTAAAAGCTAGTTGCTCCAAAATGATCATCTCTGAATTATCTATTCACCTCACAGCTCATTGGAATATCTCAGTGCATCGTCTTCATTTTGCTATTTTTTTCAGTCATACATTGCAATATCTGTATTCCCTCTATGTCATGACTATAGTTGTATAGTGAGAATTAAGCTTCCAGACCATTAAAGGCATAAAGAGGTGGGTTTAAAAGGTTATATATGACAACACTGAGGGAGCTGTTAATATTAAGCTGATCAACCCTCCATGTGGCTAACATGACAAGGATTAAGTATGAGAGGAGGGAACAAGGAGGAGAAATGTGACTTTGGGCTTCTTGGGAACTGCATTAATTACTGAAATATGGACAACTCCACCATATAATTGACGACTGGCCTAATAATTGATTTGACTGGTTAACGTTTTTGAAACAAAAAATGTGGGTAATTCTAAAATTACAATTTAATCCTTATCACATGATGCCATTAGAGTAGGATTTGACTCGACCTTTTTGAACGGTTTGTTGCTCATTTGTTCGAGTATACAAATGTACATGCTTTCTAACAGGTTGTGGAAAGTAACTTTTTTTTTTATCCCATGCTCATGTTGATTTTGTATCAAGTACACATCAAAACTGAACAATCAATCAAAAGACAAAAATTGTCAAATAAACACAATCAAAAAAAAGAAACACAAATAATAGCTGTAATCCAAACAAAATACATAAACTGACACATATCTCAGATGTGGATCCATCTCTTTTTTAAAAAATAGGTTATTTTAAAGAAAAAGAAAAATTCCTTCAGTTTTCACTCATTCAATGGAGTTCAATAAAAGTTATTCCTCATCTTTGCCATCCTCAAAATCATATTTCTTGGTAAAATGAGTAAAACAGCCCCTATATCTTTTCAAATGTTTCCTGTTTCCCTTTCATTATAGGTCATTTTCTCTCAGGGGAAAGTGATTAACTTTGCCTTATCCAGTAGGTAAAAAGTAACTTTTGATTCGTCATATGTATATTATAAATTGTTTTACAGATATACAGTAGGTGCTATACATTTTACACAACTTTTAAGAAAAAAAACCTGGTACCTTTATTCAGCAATAAGCCTGTTAAATTTTCCATTTGAAACTGTCTTTCTTTATCTTCCCTTTAACCCTCCTATTATCCTTGGAGTCAATTTGACCCCATTCAATGTTTATCATTCAAAAAATAATAGCAAACTTTTTATGTTTTTCCTTCATATTTCATGACTTTTCTTAATTTGATGTAAGGCTGGGCGGTATGACCAAAAATGTATATCACGGTATTTTTCTAAATTCGGTTTCACGGAATATGACGGTATTTTTGTTTTTATTTTTTTTTCATGCATAATTTATTTATTTATCTTATTTATTCAGTTTATTTCCGACATGGTTACATTCACTTTTTTTTTTTTACATTTTTTTTTTTTTTTTTTGTACATGCCGAAAAAGGAGACGAGAGAAGCAGTTTGCTTATCTGGGTCCCGTCCCCTGTTTTACCATCGCAAATTTACATGGGTTTACATGTCTCTCTGGTCAAACATTCTTGAGTTGTTCTGAACAGTCCTTTTTTGTGTATTCTCATCTGTAGACAGTGTTGTCTTTTTTTTTTATACCTCCTCCTCTCTATCGTTGTTTGTGTTGGCCTTGTTCCCTGCCAGACGTTGTTAGCATTCCTCCAGTTCAAGAATAGTTCCTCTTTCGAAGGTGTTTGGAAAGTTTTTCCCTTTTCATCCATAATGTCACCACTCGGGAATGTCTCTTTTGGACACACAAGTTTGCAGCTTGTTTTGTCTCTACATCAAGGTTAATCCAACTGTTGTTAGTTCTATTGGCAGTGTTGTGTTTTCCACTGTTAGATTTAACTTGTATAAACACATTATTATATCTTAGTTCATAAGCAAGATAGTAATTTCATTGTACAGGAAAACGTGTTTCTAACTGCACATATGACAATAAACACTTTGAATTTAAATTTAATGTAATCCTTAATCACCCCACCACCTAGCAATTGAAATGAATAAATGACAGACCTTTTTTACTCTTGGTTTCCACATTTAATTCAGTCTCCGTAAAATAATCACAGTCTGAGTTTTGTTTCCAGTGTTTATATAGATCTGGGTCCATATCCATGATTACCATCAGTAATGTTGTTGTTTAGGTGGATCCTTCGTATTTTCCCAAGTCTTCCATCGTTTTGATGAGGATTGGTTTTCCGTTCTCTTCTCCCAGTGGTGTGATGTAAATCCTGCAGTTCTTTGTCCACGTCTTTAAAATCTTTCTTCTTTTTTTTTATTTGGCGTGCCTTCCATGCGATGCTTGCATTTTTTTTTGTCAGGCTTTCATTAATAAAAACCTTTGTTTCCTTCAGCTTTCTTCCTTGCTTCAGTAGTTCTCCTTTGAATTTCATATTCGTGAAGGTTATTTTTACAGCTCTGTTATCATTTTTCTTTGGCAGGAGATGGCAGGAGTTGATGTTGTCAGGGTTCAGGACAATGTTCTTCGACTCCAGGTCGTCAATGACCTGTTGTTCAATCGATTTTCTTTCTTCGTCACTCGCGTAACTCCTGGGTTTTATCTTTAGGCCTGTGATGATGACATCTTTCTCTCTTTCCTTTTGTTCCAGCTGTTCAACCCTGGCGTTCAACAATTTTATCTCTTCAGCATTTCTTTCATTCTTTTCTTTCAGTACCTTTGCTTCGCTTTGTAGGTTTTCCAGTGAGTTTTCCAGCGTCTTTTCCAATGACTTTATCTCGGCAGATAGGTTTTGTAGACCCTCGCGTATCATCTCCTTGACCTCTTCCAAACCCAAATTGGGTTCTGAAGGGCCTCCCTGCGGTTTTTTCACCATTTTCCTTCAGTCTTGGGCCCAATTTTTCAGGCTGTTCAGCTGTAGCCAGCTGTAGCCAAGGTCGTGTTATCGGAGCGAATGAAAACACGTCTGCTCTCTCCAAAGACCAGAAAGTTGATAATCAGGTGTTCACAGCATTTTTTACTGGTTGAGAGAGAAATTACTGCAGTAGATTGACTTAGGATGGTCTATTTTACTGTCATGATGAGTGAATATTGTAGGTAGCGTTTTGTTTGCAGCTCCACCAGGACTTATTTCCGTCTTATAGGAATTACTTGGGATGTAACGATTCACTCAACTCCCAATACGATTTGATTCATGATACTGGGTTCACGTTACAATTCTCTCATGATTTATTTTACAAAATGAGACTGTGGAAAAATGATGACTGAAAAATATTTATTTTTTATCGAAAAATAAACTAAAAAATACTGTACTGTTTTCCTTTATCTTTCATTGTCAAAAGAATCCCTTGATAAACAACTCAAAACAATGCAATTTAACTCAAAATAAATCCTGAATGAAATAAATAAAGAAATAATACAAATGAAGAAGAAGACTATTAATTTAAATTCTGGCTCTACAGTACACAATGCAAAACTGCATAATAGTTCATTTTCATTTTAAAAGTGCAACTAAAAATGTATTTTGTGCCTTAACAATTGGACTTAAAAAAAAAAAAACCAGTCAGTGTACTGTATTTACATCAGATATTTGTTTCGACCAGCAGAGGGCGCTGGTAACCTACTGGTCGGTTGGCATGCAGCTATTCTAGCAGTGAAGAAGAGAGCTAGCAAACAGAGCTAATAGAAAAACGTGATTTTTACAGATATTTAAGTAATATTACAGATATTCTTTCGGTACTAAAGGGGTAAGGAATCATTTATGAACATGTTTAAGAGTAGTAGGCAATTCCGCCCGCCACCAATGCTTCTGGATGGATAAATCATCTTCGACATGACGAGTGCTGTTGTTTGTATCAGGCATTTTATTCCACGCTACTTGCTTATAATGAGCTGACCAATCGTTGCAAGGTCAGGTCCAACTTCACTCTCTATGTTGCCAGTTTGTAATTACAAACAAATGCATTGCTGGATAGATTACTGGAAATACACCCTGCAGTTTTGATGCGCACAATGCACAGCAGTACCAGTAACATGCAAATTGAGTTGCCAGGTTGGGCCCCCTAGCCACTAGGGGGCCCTAAGCAGCCGCTTAGTCTGCTATAGGCTGGGCCAGCCATGCCTGGCGCCGGCGCTCACATGTGAGTGACGTAGTTCAAACAAGAGAAGGATAAATAGCTGCTGTTTAAAAAAATATCTATATGAACCCTGACACCTATGAATCAATTAATAACTGCCTCATGATTAATTTTTACATCTCTAGGAATTTTACTCTCTTTTTTTGTGTATTACAGACAAATGCTCACATGCAGCATCAGAGCTTTCAAATGTATTTCTTATCCATTTACATGTATGATTTACACCACAGCTAACACCAGAGCGCTACTGTTTACCTTCCTATCTAGAAATACAACGTTGAAAAGGGTCCCGTCTGAAACGAGGTGCAGCGTAGCGTTCTGAAAATTATGTAATCAAATACACCGGTATTACTAATTAAAAAATTTGTCTTGATGGTGGCGCTAGAGAACAGGACAAGGTTTTATTATCAAGGGATTATTTATGTATTCAACAATTAAACAAAGTGCCTGAGACAACAACTTGGTCAAAGATTATCTGAAAATCAGGCAAATATCCCTGGGGTCAGATTGACCCCAAGGGTAAAATGTGTTAGTTATATTTGAGGATAATAGGAGGGTTAAATAATAACTAGTACCGTAATCACTGATGTTGTCTTAAAATTGGTCTCTGACTAGTTTTTTGTTGTTGTAAATTTGCTCATAAGGTAAACATTAATGATGTTCACTGCTGGTTCAGACGTCTCTCAGAGCAGATTTTTGTGTAACTTGTTATTTTGGAGCACTAACAAATGCACATCTGGACTGAAGGTGGAACGACTCCAGTGTGTGTTTTTCATACTCAGCCTCCCACCTGTGTTTGCAACAACCGATGTGCAAAAAAGTCCCAAGGTCCACCCGCACAGTAGCTAACACACACACACACACACACACACACACACAAACCCTCTAATCAGGTTTGTTTCCAGTTGGTCGCACTGATGAATTAGAGACCCCCAGAAGTTGGCCTGTCCGGTCTGGTCTTTGGTTTTGTGTGTGCTCAAGTGGGCGAGATGTCTGTTCGATGTGTGCTTGAGTGTATGCAAATCCGTGTGTGTGTGTGTGTGGGGGGGGGGGGGACATAGGTAACAGGCTGAGATAGGAATGCTGTGATGGGAGCCCCAACAGGAGACAGGCTCCCATAGCCTGTCTCACCATATTCTCTAATTGCAACCATTGTGTGTTTTTTTGGGGGATTATGTCCAAGTTAGGCAGAGCAGCGAGGCGTGGGCCGAGTCTGGCTCAAATCAAATCAAATTACACATTTATTGACATTAACTAAGGTGAGGTAGAACGACACCAAGGAAAACATTTTTAACAAATAATAAAAACAGAACAAGTAAAAAATAGAGTGAGACATCTCATTAAATATTATGAAAGAACTGTTCATCCTTGTCCTGAAAATAGCTTTGACAAAAGTTGGCCTGACTGAAGATCTATTTTATTAACAGGATTATTGAGTATAAAGATATATAATTATAGTATTAAACACAAAAACGAAAGATGAATAATAGTCCATTCCAACACAACCCCAGAACATAAATTAGCAGAGGAAAATGACGTGATGTCAGATGTGCATTAAGCAACAAACTGTTCAAGTTTCTGTTCTAAATTGCATCAACATTAACAGGAATAAATATTCAAACAAGTCGTAAACTGCTTCTAAAAATTTTAAAAACTTCTTCTCAGCGCAGCGCTGAGTGAGAAGCACAGACAGAGGGAGAGAAACACACACACACTCACACCAAACCTCCAGCCAGCTGCTCATTAAATACAACTGCGACAACAACACGTGGAACCACAGAACAACAGCTAAGGTAAACAGTTAAAAGATGGTTTGAAAGTTTAAAACTTGCTGTTGGGGTTGAAGAGCTTGCTTCACGCTCTGCTAGTGGAGGGAGGAGCTTTGCAGCCTCTGTCTCCAGCAACACAGAACAGCCTGTGGCAGCTGATCTGTATATAAAGTGGATCGGCGAACGCATAGCGCGCATCGGCCGATGCCGATGAATTGGCCAATCACTACTTTGCTCAGTTCATTTTGGTGCACTTTAGCTTAGCTTGTTTTATTTTTTGTGTAGTTTAGCGTTATTTATTACTTAAACTTTTCTACGACCACATATACATTTTATTTTGGTCGACAGATTTTATTCTTTAAGTAAATAATATTTATCTGGGCATATTAGGATAGTATAGCTTATTTTAGCTTAGTTGCATGTTGTGTTGTGTATTGTAGTGTAGTATGGTTATCTTAGTTTATTTTAGTGTCCATTTATGTTCTGTTTAGCTTAGTTTACTTATGACAATCTGATATTATCCTTCATCCACCATTTTTTGATCTATACAGATGTGGTGTACTTTGAATACTCTAATGATAGAATATGTCATTATTAGCAAATTACGCAAAGTTTAAAAAAGTTTACACTTTACACTAAGTCGTTAAACTCACAAAGAGGTTGATCACAACTTGTAAATATGTAATACTTTACAGTTAATGCATTCCCCCCCCACTGTAGCTGATGCATGTTCATGTGGCTTTGTTGGGTTTTTTTCTTTAGAATTTTATATATTGATAGTGCTTCGAGATGACTATTGTTGTAATTTGTGCTATATAAATAAAGTTGAAATTAATTTGATTATTAAGCATTATGAGGCCCTCCTATACATTTATTAAGGTTTTTGTCTAAGTTGCTAATGTTACATAACACCTTACCTAATAAACATCACAAGTAATTGATTACCAGAGACATTATTACATTTGACTGATATATTGATGAAAAATAAGTAATGCATACATAAGGATAACTAATTACATAATGGTACTTTTAATAATGCTTCTGTCCAGTAGACATTATTTTACTGCCTATTAATGCATTAACTGATATGTTAGATAATGTTAATCATACTGTTAATTAATGCTTAATAATGTATTAACTAACTTAAATTAAGAAACCCTTATTTTAAGAGGAGAATTTGGGTAGGACACAAATCTTGTGGTATTTGGCACAATATCTGAGGGTAGCAAAATGTTATACTGAAGATCTTTTTGTCCTTAATGATCCTCTTAGTATTAACTTTATGCCTTAATACATAAAACATTCATTTTTCTGAATATTACTCTCTCTTTCTGCATATTTACCTTTTACTTTATCTTTTTTCTTTGTCTCTCTATCAATCAGAGCGACGTCCAGGAAGTCATCTGGACCTGACAGAGTTAATTGGTGTCCCCCTCCCTCCTTCAGTCTCCTTCACTCCTGGCTATGAGGGCTTTCCAGCTTACAACTTTGGGCCAGGAGCCAACATTGGTCGTTTAACCAAAGTTTTTATTCCAGGCTCCTTTTACCGGGACTTTGCTATTATTGTGACGGTAAAGCTGAATTACTAAACTAGTGTAAACCCCCTTATAATAGAAAGGAAAGGTTTTAAATAAGGTTGTTATAAGTCAATGATTTCATACTGTTAAACACTTAAACTCTGTTGTTAATTTCAATGTTAGCTCTAACAATGCCATACTCTTACGCAGGGTTGGGGTCAATTACATTTTAAAATTACAATTATGTCTTCAATTATCAACATTCAATTACAACTCAATTGTGATTAAGTTGACCCTCATTTTTTCCAAATACAATTAAAATACATTTTTTTCCCCTGAAAGTAAATTACAACTACATTCTCAATCATTGAAGTCCAGTTACAATTACTCACACTTACTGAGTCTAAACATAACATAAAACTTAACCTTCCTCTTGTGTTAGCTTTCTGTTAGCATCTCTTATGATGAAGGGTCAGTTATAACCCATGTCTTAAATCATCTGTAAAATACACTAAAAATATTATCCATCATCTAATTTGCTTCTCATCTTTTTGGTTACCTTGTTAGGTAGAATGATCCTGAAGATATTTAGATTATGTTAACTACATATGTGTAAGCCATAGAACTGTAACATGGTTCCCGAGGTTTGCGTGTATTGAAATGGTAAATCATTATTTTGACATTATTTCCATGCCAATTACAATGCAAGCCAGACAGGAACCAATATTAAAGGTTGTGTATGTGACTGTCTCTTGATATTAATCCACTCTAGGTGCGTCCAGCCAGCCAGAGGGGAGGCATGCTGTTTGCCATCACTGACGCCCATCAGAAAGTGGTGGAGCTGGGTTTGGCCCTTACCCCAGTTCGAGCTGGCCTGCAGAGTATTTTACTGTATTACACTGACAAAGAGCATGCGTCACACAGCCAGAAAGCTGCTGCCTTTACAGTGCCAGATATGACGGACCAATGGACAAGGTTTACGGCAAGTGCTACATGTGTTTCATCATACATTGTGTCAGATTCTGTACACTGACTCTAGGAGCTAAGCCTAAAAATGTTCAGAATGTTAGATTCTAATCCGAGTGCTTGTGTAGAATCATTATTATTTGGAAGGACTGAGATATCTACAACTGAATTATTTGGTAACACAATGATTCATTATCTCTCTGTCATTTTTTACCTTTAGAAACTCATCGTTTTTGCAAATATTCCCCAAATATTATTCCAATGTTACATTTAAAATATTTTTTCCTATCTCAGGTTGTGGTTGAGGACAATGAGGTCCGTCTCTACATGGACTGTGGAGAGGCTGAGAGAGCAAACTTCCATCGGACATCAGAGAAACTCACCTTCTCCAGGGACTCTGGTGTTTTTGTTGCCAATGCAGGAAGTACTGGGCTTGACCATTTTGTGGTAAGGAAAAAAAAGTAAATTATGCCTTTTTTTAATTCTGTGCTGATGACTGAGTAGTGCTTCAGTGTTTTCACCATTAATCCAACCAGCAATAGATTTTTTTCCCCACATAAAACAACAAAAAATAAATCACAAAGTGCAATAATGTAGAGTTGTTTAATTTATTTTTCATGCTGTATTCTATAAGTATCTAATCTCTGTGTTTAAGTCTAAACAGACATATAGATTAAATTAATACAAATAATCAATAACACCAAAAAACGTATGAAATGCACAACCTTGTTTGGTATAAGTAATAAAATCATTAACTGAAATTTATGCAAAGTAAAAAAAAAAAAAAAAAAAAAAATCTAAAATTACTGGACTACACCAGGTTTTAATTAACGAAAAACATAAACTAAAATAGCAGCCACACCATCTTCCTCAATCAAAGACTGCTAAGCACTGTACTCATCAAAGGGATTGAAGATCAGAAAAAAAGGACCTGAGGAGGAGGGTTAGGGAGATGCGGATGGGAGGACTGAAAAAAGGAGTTGATCAGTAACAGACGAGGAAGTTAAAGATGTCACTGTGACTTAGTTGTGGTCAGTTCAAAGGCTGAACTGGATGCGTGGTGCAATGTCTAGTGTGTTGGGGCAGTGAACCAAAGGCATAAAGCTATCAAAGCAGAGTGTGTGCCTGCCTAATTTTGCAAATGGTTCCCAGTGATTGATCCATTGGTCATTGGAAAAATGACAAAAGTGTTAAAATATTGTTGCTACAGTAAAATCGTAGTTTGTGCGTTTCAAGATCAACATGCTGAGAAAAAGAAAACGGTGATGAGAAAGGTGATCAATAAGTTTACTTTGTGTAGTCAGTGTGGCCTCTTCAGTCTAAATGGAGCATCAAAGTGTAGTGGTGACTCGTTTTGTGTTGTATGTTTATGTGTGTGGGGAGATCCAGACACATAAGTGCTAGTGTTCAAAGATCACACTATCTGAGATCAAGACTTGCCGGTGACCAGAATTCACCAAGACCAAGACAACGCCAAGACATTTGGGAGTCGAGACCAAGTGAAGCCCAAGACCTAGACCATAAAAATGTACTTTAAAGACTGTGTAAAGCAAATTCAGGCATTTTCTTCTAAACACATTAAATAGGTCATAAATGTATTCCTTAAAACATGTAAAAAGCCATTGAACCATTTATAATTTAATTGTGGAGCTAGGCTTCAAAAACTGTTTCTAATTTCTGTGTTCTGTGTTATGTAATGCAGCCATTATTAGCATAAACCCCACCCTGCTGCTGAAGCACACCAAACTTCAGCAGCCACCAGCGGGCGCAATTCGGCCCATAGCCAAAAACAAACCACATATTCAGACTCAGGGGAATAAAACCGCTGTCCGCTGGTGCCACATTTTCCATGAAATGAGCACTTTTTATATACCGCAATTACACAATGCTCTCTCCCATAGGGTTAGGGTTAATTAATACATGGAGGGTGTGGTTCCAGCTTCACTGACACGCCCCCAGCCTTTAACATGATTTTGAGACCTAATTTTATATACTTAGCAATTTTTTTCATCTTTCAAATTTGGCTCAGTGGTCAGTGACACATGTTTCTGTGGTGTGACAAACTCACAACACACATTTATTTCTGCTTTACATGGAATTTAAAAACCATGACATGGTTAAACATTTTAAGAGAATTCTCTTTAATTTTTGTTTTTTTTTAATACATTGACAGCCAAAAACAAGGTGTGTGCAGCTCATCCAAAGCACAAAATCTCAAATCTTAACTATCTTGTTAAACTAAATACTTGCCAAAATAAAACCTTCCATTTATTTAAAATATTTCAAAATAATGTGTCAGGTGAATGAAGCCTGAAGTATGTGTTCAGAAGTATTTCCAAGTAGAAATAAGATGGACTGACGTCCAAGTTTTTGCAGGTTTCTGATACATAAGGTACTCGAAAAGGTTTCCAAAGAGGCAGAACAATTAATGAGTTAATGAAAAATACTTTATATGAAAATACAACATTAATCAATCAGGAAGAGTTCCAAGTGCTTCTCCTTGTTATCACATTAATGAAGTTGAAGAAAAGGAGATCAGTGCTGGTCTCGACTGAACTTGACAGAAAAATCCCGACCCCAAGACAAGACTGAGTAAAACTACTCTGAGTCAAGACTAAGACTTTCAAAATGTGGTCCGGTCCAAGTACCCTTGGACACATGAGTCCATGACCAGAGAAGAACGCTGTTGCCTGTCCTTTGCCTTTATCCTCAGGTCTCCTAAGCTTACTTGCTGCATTTCTTTTGAATTGAATATTGAATTTGAATTCAGAAAAACAAAAAACAGAGCAAACAACACTTGATTGTCTAAGTGTTTGCTTTATCCTTTCACTATGATAAAGCAAACAAACTGTCTTACATCCACACAAACCTTTGGTGTGAATATCAACATTTTCCAAAAAATATTTTCTCCTTTTTTCTAATTATTGGAGAGATTTTTATCTGCTGTTTTTACTTTCGCTGTGTACAGGGCTCGATTCAACAACTTATCATAAGAGATGATCCCAGAGCGGCCGAGGAGCAGTGTGAGGACGACGACCCCGATGTGAGAGACAAATACAATAATAAGACTATTTTAGTGAATTCATTTGTTTGATAGTTTCAGTCCATAATTATTTGATATTTAACTCAGCGATAGGCAACTCTATTACAGCGGGGGCCTCAAAACTTTCATTGTATCTGACCCGAGGGCCACATGATCAACATTCATGTCAGCATTAACACGGGGAAAAAAGGGTTTTATCTTTTTTTGTCTTTGTCTGTAGTTTTTCGGTCATGATGTGTGTTTTTGTTGTTTTTTGTGTTCTTGTTGTAATTTTTCTGTCATTTTATGCATTTTTGTTGTTGATTTGTGTCATTTTGGGATCACTTTCAGTATTTTTGTTGTTCTGTATTTTCCTGTAATTTTGTGTTATTTTTGAATATTTTGTGTAGTTGGTGCATTTTCTTTGCCAATTTCTGTGTTTTGGGAGTTATTCCTTTATATTCCTTCCAAAATCTTGAATTACAATTTTTGGAGTATTTGCTTTGGGGGCCGCAAAAAATTAGACTGAGGGCCGCTTGTGGCCCCCAGGCCGCCAGTTGCCTATTCTGATTTAACAGATAATGCAGGCTCATGAGTATTCAAAATACATATTTATACTATTCATGTATGTCTTATAAAAATAGAGATTGCATGAATATAATAATTAATAAATTAGATTTTCAAATTTGGACTTACTGACGACTAGCCTCAATGCTACAATTAATTTTTGTTGGGTTTTTAAACAATGTGTTTTTTAATGAAGGCTTCTGGATACGCCAGTGGAGATGATGCTCTGGATGACAGAGAAACAGAAGAAGACACAATAAAGAGCACACGGGGGAGGAAACCTGGCAAAACAAACGTACGCTAAAAAATATTGTCATGACAATTTTTTCTTTTTCAAACGTGCAAAGCCCTATTTTGACAGTTTGAACTCTGGCATCGAAAAAATGTTTTTGTTTCTGTTTTTGTTTGTCCACACCCTGGAGGTCAGTTTGAACCCAAACATCCGACTGGTGAATTTAAATAAAGCGTCATAGGAAATCATCCCCCAGAGGTTGAAAAAAGTTTTCATTTAAGTAACAATAGAGACTGTTGCTGTTTGATACGACAACTTCCTTCAGCCACAAGAAAACATAAAGAGCGTACTTAAAGTTATTTGTTTTGTTTTCTTTCATAACTAGTTAGTTAAGTAAGCTTTTTCAAACTGTAAGATTTTGTTTTAATTAAGCTTTTGGCTACTTATGCCAATCATTTTATTTCTCACCAGTAATTAGTTCCATAGTCATCAGCTAATCTGACCAATCAAAATTCTGTCTACTCTTTTTATAGTCAGAAGTCAGTGTTCCTGTCAGAGCTCCGCCCACTGAGGCTCCAGACATGGGGTTTGATGAATATTCTGGTCACATGACACCAACAGCTGCCAATGAGGAAATTCTTAAAGGTTTGGATGAATACATATATTTTAATAAGTCCACCTCTGTCCAACTCACACTTTACATCATGAGTTAATACCGTTGAGTCTGTATACGTTTTTATGTATACATTTTAAAATAATTTGGTATGAATTTTGAAATAAATTTTGCATTCATTTTAAAATAAAATTTGTATAAATAGACTTTTCTTCTGTGAACAGGGTCACATCAGACAGAGGAGCCAGGAGAGCGAACGCTCGTGAGTTCAGACCCATTATCAATTTTTTTTTTTTATCTTAACACCATTTAAACAAATGGCATAAGGACTGCTGTATCAACACACAGAATCATGCCGGGACTCAGCTCAAAGGAGAGCGTGGTGACCCTGGACCAAGTGGCCCACCCGGTCCCCCAGGACCTCCAGGAACGACCCTTGCATATGGGGAGACTCAACCAGGATCATTTGGACCTCAGGGGCCACCGGGAACGCCTGGGACACCGGGGATCGCTGGAAGAGATGGACAAAAGGTTTGTGTTAAGAAAAACTTTGTGTACACCTGGTTTTAAGTTGCCATTGATTCACATGGAACCAGAGGTTTAAATCTGCAGATACATTTTATTGTTTGAAAGTGGTGTTTAATATGTGGACCACAGATCCTAATCTTTGCCAAATCTCTTATTTTCCATCTTTATTTAATCATGCCCTTTTCCTCACACAGGGAAACACAGGTGAAAAAGGAGAGCCTGTAAGTGTATTGACCATTGCATTATATGTTTGTCCTGTTTTCAATGCTGCATAAACGTAAGAATTTTTTTCAATTTCAGGGTGAAAGAGGAAAACAGGGGTTTCCTGGTTTGGATGGGGAAGGCGGAGCTAAAGGGGAAAAGGTAGCATGCACAAGAAACTTAGTAATACTGTATGTTCTATTAATTGAAATTATTCTTTGCTGTTCTGGGACCAAACACTGCGTATTTTCCTGTCCTGTTCTTTTTTTCTCTCCTTCTTCAGGGGGACCGAGGGGTTGGATTACCAGGCCCTCCAGGTCTTCCTGGACCTCCTGGACCCCCCAAATCTCGCAGCGTTCCAGTGAGATAATTGTCTAGTTTTTATCTATATAGATAAATTATGCTAAAAGCAAGAACAGGTGTTATCTGACCACAAACGTGTCTGTTCTGTTAGTACGGGCCTGATGCTCTGGGTTCTGGCTTCGAGGATCTGGACAGCGATACAGAACTTGTCAGAGTAAGAGAAAAACTGCAGTATGATGTTGAAATAATTAGAATTTGAATTGTGATGAAATTATTTGATTCCCCATCAGGGTCCACCTGGTCCACCGGGGCCTCCTGGACTTCCTGGTCCACCTGGGCCTAACCAATCATCTGCAAATACAGAGAGTCTCACTTTAGGTCAAGCCGGGCCTCCTGGGATTCCTGGCAAAGAGGGACTTCCAGGCAAACAAGGAACACCAGTGAGTTTACTTCATCTAAACTTAGATAAGTGAAGTTTCTTAAAGTGTTTCCTGTTATAGTATATATCCTTTAACTTTAGTACGTGTGTTTTTAGTAGTGTTTTAACTCTGTGTTGTTGATAATATAAAATGTATCTTTAGGTTTTTCCTTATTGTGATAATTTACAATCGTGTATGTCCAAAATCACTTACTTGTCTGTTCCTCACTGTCTTTGTCTTGTCCCCCCATCACTCAAATTTAATTCTCCTTTTCCACTTATTGTCCTCTCTGTCATCAATACCACTCCCCTTGTTTCTGTGTCCCACTATCCACTCTACTCGTCCCATCGCCCTCCCTTGTCCTCTGTTTCAGATACTTGAAGATTGGTTTAGTGGTTCTGGGTCTGATGGCTCAGGTTTGAGCTCAGGGTTGACCTCTGTCCTCAGCCTTGATCTCAGCTCTGGTTTCAGTTCTGGTTCTGGTTCTAGTTCTAGTTCTAGTTCTAGTTCTGGTTCTGGTTCTGGTTCTGGGTCTGGGTCTGAATCTGGGCTTGGGTCTGTGCTTGAGTCTGAGCTTGACTCAGACTTTGCCTGGGATTTAGGCAAGGTATACTGCACTGGTTTGCTTGGGAAACCAGCAAACGAAAAAAGAGAAGATGTGGGATTTCAGGCAAAAGCCAGAATATTGTGGTAGCATCACTAATCTGCTGTCAAACAATGGTATTTAATGGTAATTAAATATAATCACTGGTTAGCTCTGGATTATGGAGCTTTCTTTTTTGAGGGGCCATGTTGATAAGATTAAAGACAAAGTGCAGCTGCTGTCCCAATATTCTGGCAACAATGACTATCCATCCTCTCAATCCATGTTGCATTTGCTGCTGACTGCAAAGCGCTTTAAAAACATGCTTCCTCCATGCTAGTTCTATGCCTGCGTGTGCATGTTTTGTCAAAACAGCTATAAAAGTGTTTTGAAAGTCGAATCTCTGCTTGTGTTTCAAAAATGTGTGTAGCAGTAGGAATTATTGCGCATACAATATGGTCGTCTCCTTGGCGCTTTTCTCTCAGTTCAAAGGTTTTCAGTGTTAAATGAAACAATTTAACAACAGCAAAACCGAAAGTCAATGAACTGAAAGAAACTAACCACTATCTGCATTACACATCATCCATAATACATCTCATGCCAGTTTGCTGTTTCATGAACACTGGAAATGACCAGCTCTGTGTTTTGCCCATGTTCATAGTTTTTTGTTTTTGTGTTAGGATACTTTGAAATGCACAGATAAAATGTTAATATGAACTTAAAGCCTCAAATGTTAGCGTGTAAACTGTTACATACCTAATTTTGGATTTTTGCATTTACAATATTTAAAGGCATATAATGCTGAAATATAAATAGTTGAATAACCTATGAGCGTTAAGCTCCTCAGCAAAAGGTTTTATTTTTTTTTAATTTTTTTTTACTGCCAAACACACAATTTTGATGGAGAAAATAATTTTGGGCAAATCAAGAATAAAGTCAAAATGTCGAGATTAAAGTTGAAATTTCGAGAACAAAGTTGAAATATAATGTCGACATTAAAGTTGAAAAAACAAGATTAAAGTGGAAATTTAGTTTTGACATTTCCACTTTATTCTTAATTTGCCCCCAAAAAAATTTCTCCATCAAAATTGGCCCTATTCATCTTTCATAATGTATTAAGGAGATACACAGAAAACATAAACTCCTGTTTGCATTCAAAGTTAGTTATTCAACAGCTTTGACCCAACAGTGTAAAAAGAATTAAAAATAGCAGTGCTAAATTTGTGGTTTTGTTGTTCATTGGTGGTGAACAATAAAATAACAACAATCACAACAATGCTCCCCTGTGGTCTAATCCTGCCTGCTCCAAGGAATACATTGAATTTACTTTATTCTTTCAGTGGATCCCTCAAGTGATTAGAAAAGTCATCAACGCATTATTCTCCTTACAATTGGTAACACAATATAAAATGAATTGGCCGACCCAAACGGGTTTGACATTGAATCGTTTACAGATTCTCAATCTTACTGTGTTCAACCACTGGTTAACAGAATGAAATAATCACTTGAGGGAGCTGATGAATGAGTCAATTTGTTAAAATTTGATTATTCCTTCAGTATGACGACCCATCTTGTGGCTTTACTGTTGATCCCTCTTTGAATGTCAATGAAAGGCACAGTTTCTTTACTACCGCATCTCTTTTAAGGCTTCACTTTGCTCGTTTTATTATCATCTAAAATAAACAGATTTCTTTTTATGTCAAATGCAGGGTCCTGCAGGAAAAGATGGAGTTCCAGGTCAACCAGGAGTAGGAGGAGAGAAGGTGTGAAACTCTTGATGAATGGTTTCTCAAATCAAAGTTATGCAGGGAATCTTTCTTTTGATTGTAGTTAACAAGTTGTGATCATTTATAATGGCTATTATGAAGAAAATTAAAAATGTCTTTTAAATGCACGACAATCGAACATGCGTTTGGTGTGGTTTCAAGACTTGAAGTTAAAGCTTTAGTTTTTATCGAATTCTTATGTTTATAATAGCATAAAACCTCATAATGTGAAAACATACAAAGCTAACATATTATTTACATTCCTAGGGTGACCAAGGGTTACGGGGTCCACCAGGACCAAAGGTAATTCCATCCATCCATCAAACCTATCATTCAACCTTTCATTCATTATCAGGCAGTTGTGATCATAAATTTATTTTATTTTGTCTTTCTAGGGTGAACGTGGATCTGTGGGTCTAACAGGAGCTCCAGGACCCCAGGGACCTATTGGTCCACAAGGTCCAAGAGGCCCAGCTGGTCCCCCAGGCCCACCTGGACCTTCAGGAACAAAATTCTTTTTAGAGGTGACCCAATCTTCAACCACACAGATGCTCCTGTGCTTCGCTAATGATAGTGATTTTTTTTCTTCCTACAACCAAAAAAAAAGAAAGGGTTTATTATTTTCCTGATTTTAATCAATATTTCACTGTATTTGTAGTTGAAAGTGTCTATTTGTACGGTTGACGTACGGACAACTCCTGGTGCTATTGGTACGGTTACCGAAGTACAAGCACTTAAGGTCTTAGCAGTAGGTTTAGGGTTAGGGTTGAGTTATAATCCAATATTGCAACAATTTTTAGGGATAGGTTTAGGGTACGGTTTAGTCTTAGTCACGCAACCTAAACTGGTCAATGGCTGACCGATCACGTAACCTAAACTAGCCAAATAGGATCGCTGCGTACGGGATAGATTGTCGGTATATTGATACGGCAACCGTACGTATAGCCACTGCCTTTGTAGTTTCACTTGTATTTTAGATTTAACTGCATTTTTATTTCCAGGATATGGAAGGATCTGGGAAAAGTGACCTTCTCATCGGAGCTGGCAGCAGAGGCCCCCAGGTCAGTTTAAGCAGTGTTTATTCATGTTTTGCTCACCATTAATATGTGCCATATATAAAAGGTTTTATATTTTGTACTTTTCAGGGACTGCCAGGCCCACAGGGACCAAAGGTGATGTATTGAGGGACACACATACAGTATGTGGTTCAGTTATTGTGCACTCACATTGCTGTGTATTTATCTTATTATGATTTGGGTTTTCTCCAGGGTGACAATGGAGAACCAGGATCTAGGGGACTTTCTGTCAAGGTAAACAGTTTAGCACCACTACTGGATCTTTTATCACTTGCTTGTTCTTCTTACTTTTCAGTCTATTGCCCAAATAAGCAGTGATAAGGGATTTTTATTTAATTCTAATAGATTATTTGCCACTTTTCATATTTGTTTGTACTGGGTTTGCCTGCAGGGTGAACAAGGAGACCCGGGACCAGAGGGTGTTCAGGGCCCTGCGGGACTGCCAGGAGCCAGGGTAAGAGACATTTGTTAAATACTGTAAATATTTGCAAACAATAGAGGAAAGTTAAGCTTTCAGTCATGTAAAAAATGTGTTGTCTCTTACTTTTTTCCTGTTTTTTTCTTCTTTTTCTTTTTTTTTTTTTTTTTTTTTTTCTTCATTTTTTTTCCTCTTTGTTTTTTCTTTCTCTGAAAAAAAAATCACTCTCGGCTCACCCAGCCAATCTCCTGCTATGTAATTCCAAATTGCTCCAGGAGAAATATTTCCCTCTTAAACTAGCTAATAACTGGATAGTTTGGATGCTAACTAGCGGTTACTGGTGTGGTAGCAACATTATTAGATTGAAAGGTTGAGCTTTTTTTTTTTTTTTAAATAACAGACTTATTTAATAGAGATTGTATAGTAGTTGTTAGCAATCTCTGATCCTTTATCACACTTTTTCTATTTTTTATGTTTTGTGATGTTTGTGCTTCCCGTAACCTTTTCCTGTGTCAGTAACTATCTATCTAACTAACTAAAATATCTATTTAATATTTCCATATATTTTTTGTGTGTGCCAACACAATTTTCTCTCCTTTTTTGCGTTGCTTGTAACAAACTTTAAACTGATATATATTGTATCTTGGAAGTATTCCATCAACTTAAACAACCAGATCAATAGTAGACACAGGAGACCATGTCAGACTTCTTCGTTGGTACTTTATTTTTACACACACTCTCCAACAGATGCGCCCCTAGCCACAGATTCAATTACTGCACCCTTATGTACAAAAGGTGTCTGTATGAACAATATATTTCAATTGGAATTTGGAAATTATATCCCTAATCAAACTCTTACATCCATTTGAAAATCATTGTGGGCATAGCACAAAATAACTTCCAAATGAAATACATGAAATACATGAGTTTGAAATTGAATACAAGCAGCACAAAAAAAAAAAAAGGAAATTGTGTTGGCTTGCACAAAACAATAGATTGATTAACTTGACATTTTCCCATTCACGTTGTATGTGTTCACCAAATAGGGAATCATGCCCTTGACTAATCTATATATATATATATATATCTTCTTGGTGTGTCTTTTCTTCTAGGGGGTCAAAGGAGAGAAGGGAAGTCCAGGACTTAAGGTAGGGCTGCTATTGAACAATCGTATATATTTTTTTAAATTTGACTGTTGATTAATCTTGGTTTTATCATGAGTCACAAATACATTATACCATTATAGTTCTTCTTAATGATTGGTTCATATTAATGTTCAGGGTGATCAAGGCCCTGATGGACTCAGTATCCCAGGACCACCTGGGCCACCTGGACCTCCTGGACCTGTTACCAGTCTTCAGGATGTACGTATAAACGTTTGGAAAATAGTTACAATATTTTTAAAAAGCTATAGAGAACTATTTAGTGTAGATATAAATGCTAGTTTAAAAAAAATTCTAATGCTTAATACCTGCCCTTTTTAATCTCATTATTTATTCTGCCTGCAGCTGCTGTTCAATGACACGGACAATATCTTCAATTTGACAGAAGTCAGGGGACCACCAGGCCCAAGGGTTTGTAATATGCAGCTTTAATGATAAATCTAGCAAAGCGTTTAAAGCTTATGGTTTTTTTTTATTGCTTAACATGCAAATCGAACTTGAAAATGAGAAGAAATTAGTATTAAAAGCTACTTATATCGCTACGTCTATTGCTAGTGCCTAAAATCTTACTTACAAACGCTGCTTTTTGTGTACATGTTGCAGGGTCCTGAGGGTTTGCCTGGCAGAGCCGGATTTCCAGTAAGACCATTTAATAATACAAAAAAAATACGTGAATTTAATTTACTACTCGAAATCAATAATTTGTTTAAAATTTTTCTTATGCTGTCTCTGGACTAATCAGAATAGGTATTAATAACAACATTGTTTTGGTTATATTTGGTTACCAAAACAGAATTCTAGACCAACAAAACTTAAACAAAATTGTTTGATTGTATTTATTTGCTTATCAGAAATTTTCCTTGGTCTGACCAGTGTTTTGCCGTTTTCTAGGGACCCCGGGGACCAAAAGGAAATGTGGGATCTCCTGGTGTTAAGGGGCAAGATGGCTTTAAGGTCAGAACTATCTCCACAATAAACTGTACATTAAATATGCCTTAAAAATCTATAAATCAACTATATTTGAAGTTATACGCCCCGTTTCTTTCTTCATCAGGGGGAAAAAGGTGAACCTGGGGTGACTATAGCTGCTGATGGATCCATCTTGTCTGCTCACAGAGGCCCACAAGGGCCCAGAGGTGTAAAGGTATGGAGCCACAGATGCCTTTCACACAAATTTACAGGAATCAATGTGAAGGAATTGTGGATTTTCTTGTTTATTCAGTGCATTACTTCTGCATTATTTCTGTTACAGAATAATATCAAGTGTATTAAATCTTATAATTTTATTATGTTATAGTATCATTATATTTTACAATGTTGTTATTATTTCAATTTTGGCTTCATATTTTCATCCATTTTTGTGTACCTCGTAGTTTCTTATCGCTCTAAAACACAGGAAGAGTTGGTTTTCTCTGTACCTTAAAATGATCATTACCATTTTAATTTTTTTTTGAAAATATAAATAGAAACTGTTTTTGACAGACAGTTGACAACATTATCATTGTTCACTTTTTTTAATTGGCATGTTTACTGACTTTACTTTCAATCCTCACAGGGTGATCGAGGATTCCCAGGATCAGTTGGACTCATTGTAGGTTTATACTCGACTAAACAACATATTCATTAAATGTGCATTAAAGCAAAAAAATTAAAAAATAATCTAACTGCATTCATTTCTCAAATTTTTCAAATTTCAGGGCCCAGTCGGACCTCCTGGACAAAAGGGAGAATATGGCTTCCCAGGACGCCCGGTGGGTACTTTCGTTGTTTGTAGTATTATTGAGGATAGTATTTAGAGCGTGAACTTTAAATTTCAAAAGTAAGTACAACCATATATAATTAATCAGTACTCTTTAATGTCTATTCCACTGGTATATATTTTTTTCTTACTCGTACACAAAAGTACAGCAACACGTGGTAACCTTGAGCAAGATATCAGTTAATGGCAAGGCAAACATTTGTTCACACTAACCACAGTTTAAATATTATTAAGCTAACGCGTGTTTGTATAACTTGTTTGGGTTCTAACACTGATCCCTGGGGTACACCGCATGTCAATTAAATGCATTTGTACAAACGGTTCTCATTTCTTCCCAATGCAAATGCTGATGTAATTCAACGACGCGTAATGAGGGCCCTCATTTAAATTCATAACGATCACAACGAACATTTTACATTTGTGCATCAAAACAATTC